>NC_081532.1:3064204-3402954 GCF_030273125.1 Centropristis striata | reverse complement strand
CAGGTTAGAGTTGAGGGTGTTAGAACTAAAACTGTGATGAGTCATTCTTTATCATTTGTTTCCCTTTGGGGTTTTTCAAATCTTAAAGTGTAACATATTGCCCTCAAAGATTAAGGGATAGTAACACAGTCTGCCTTAATCACACTGCAAAAAAGGGTCTAAAAACCAGATAAAACAGTAAATCTGAGGGAAATGATCTTGCTGCATGGACAGATAATTTACCTTGACAAGATTTCTGAAATTAAGATGATTAAATCTAGAAATAAGCATGTTGTACGCTTAAAATAAGAAATTAACTCTTAAAACAAGATAAATCAAATGTGCAAGCAGCGATGAACTGGCCCGAGCAGAGTGACCTGATGATTATTTGTTTTGTGTCTTTTTTTTGGTGTCTTTTTGTGTCTTTTTTGTGATTTTACATATTTTGTTCCTTTTTTTTTGGTAATTTTATGTCTTTTTTGTGTCTTATTTTGGTAATTTTGTGTCTTTTTACATCTTCTTTTGGTCACAAAATGACCAAAAAGGACAAAAAATGTACAAAAGAGATAAATTAAAGCTGCAAGCAGACTGCACCAAGAAAAAAAAAAACTTTTTGTGTGGGTTTTTTTGTGTCTTTTTTGGGGATTTTTTTTTACATCTTTTGTGTCCTTTTTTGTGTCTTTTTATGTCTTTTTTGGTCATTTTACATCTTTTGTTTCTGTTTTGATCATTTTACGTCTATTTTGTGTCTTTTTTGGGTCTTTTTGTGTCATTTTTGTGTCTTTTCTTTGTCTTTTCTTTGTCTTTTCTGTGTCTTCTTTTGGTCATTTTGTGTCTTTTTACATCTTCTTTTGGTTACAAAATGACCAAAAAAGACCAAAAATGTACAAACGAGATAAATTAAAGCTGCAAGCAGCGATGAACTGGCCCGAGCAGAGTGACCTGACAATTATTTGTTTCTTACCAAGATTTCTGTTTCTGTTTCTCACCCTTTTTTTGCAGTGCATTTCAGCTCACATAGTGGTGCTTTAAATATGTTCATGCACTTTTTTTTATGATTTTTTTCCTGGCAGGAGCTGCAGAAGGCCATCACTTGTCTGGCTGGATTTGTTCATTTTTACCAGGAGGGTTTTTCCGAGGCCAGAGATCTATTCATGTGAGAGTAAAAACCCCTTTTTCACGACACTCCAAATTCAAAGCACGCAAAATAACTCGCAGCAAACTGTGCAGTAATGTGTGAACCTTGTGGATAGTGGCTCTTTCCTGCTGAATTCTACACTTTAAGTCCAACACAAGTCAGTACTCATTACCCACTTGAACAGTACAGGTGAGCTGGACCCGAGAGAAATCATCCGCCTCTACCCGGACATGCAGCCGTGTCTCAGCGAGGACTTTCAATCCCAGCTTGATCAAGTGAACAAGGCCAGGGATCTGCGAGTGCTCTGCCAAGAGGACAGAAACACATTTCATCATTACCTGGCCTTCCTGGGAGACTTCCTCACAGCAGTCAGAGGCTCAGAGCAGAGCCTGCAGTGCAGTAAAGAGGTGGACTGCGCCCTCCTGAGGCTCTATGTAGAACTGGGAGACACGGAAAATCTGCAGCAGCTTGTTGCAGAACCCAACGAGTGCAGCCTGGAACACTGTGCTCCTGTTTTGGAGCAACACAACAGGTGAAATATGTGATTATTTCTTCAAAAAATGATTGGTAATCACAGTTATGCTCATGGTTTTTGAAAGAAAAGGCACACATTTTGACTAATTGTTCATTTTGCTGTTTGATCTCTTTTTATTCACAGATGTTTTGCATTAGGTTCCCTTTATCAAAGCCATGGCAACCAAATTGATGCAATTAAGGTATAATTTCCCCCAAAAACTCCTGTATTTGTCTTTAGTCAAAAGTCACTTTATTGTCAGTTCTGCTACACATGTACACATACAGAGAACTGAGATTACTTTTCTCTCAGAACCCTCGTTTAAAACAAATATACACATACACAGCTATATACAGAATAAAAATAAAGCAAGTGAAAGAAATATGCAGACTAAACATATAAAAGGCAAAATATACAGGATGAATAGTGCAAATGGTTGTAAAGTGTCTAAGTGTCGGAAGTGCAGTTCAGTTATTATTATTATAGTTATTATTATATATCTATTATTATTGTATTCATGCATATTTTATTTTGTGCGGGCAGTACATTTTACATTTTATTTTATTTATTTTTATCCCATTTTTAATTTATTTTATCTTATTGCATCTTACTGATCTATGGTTTACTACATCTTTTTGTATTATGTTATGTATTTATTGTTTGTGCAGCACTTTGGAAACCTTGTGTTTGCTAAAATTGTGCTATATAAATAAAGGGGATTGGATTGGATTATTATTATTACGGCTAGTGAAATGTGAAATATGAGCTCTGTCTGCTTCATTTTTAGTTCTCTTTTTTTGTGCTTTTATTCATGCTGCAGCTTGTCTTGCTGGGGTCTCCCTTCTTTATATAAATTACTTTTTTTTCTTTCAGACCTGGGTGAAAATGGCAGAAGGCTCCCACTCAGACCCTTCCTGCTCAGATGTTTATGCACACATAGTTTGGACTCTCAGTCAACTGCAGGACAGAAACGTTGTGTGGAAATTTGCAGACTGGACTCTCCAGAGAAACCAGGAGGTGCTTTCTCCTTCTTCTCATGCTCTCAACATAACTGCAGAGGGCAGAGTTGCACAGCAAAAACCCACTCATTAACTTAATTACATTGCTTTTAAGACAATCACTGCTAATGCAATGTCCAATAACAGTTTTTCTTTAAAGATAGGGGTGCAGATTTTTACCAAGCGTGCACCAGATGATCGATTTGAGACACAAGAAGTCCTCCGTCTCTTGGAGAAACACCTGCCTGCGCTGCTTCTGTATCTTGAGTTCTTGATCTATGATTTGAACAGTGAGGTTTGTACAGCTGCAGCTACCTAATCTCATATCTGTTACTCCTTTATTAAATGCACTCGAGTCATGATTGGTGTAATCGGCCCCGCAGGAGGAGAGGCATCACAGCCGTCTGGCCCTGGCATATGTTGCTCAGACGATGCGAGAGGAAGAGGAAGCAGATCTGAGGAAGACCAGAGGGAAGCTGCAGCAGCTGCTGTGGGAATCCACATTCTATGACGTCTCCACTGTCTACGGTGAGTGGATGCCTCACACTCAAAAAAAACCTCATTTTCATTTTTCATTTTATTAAGGATCCCCATTAGCTGATGCCATAGCAATCAGCTAGTCTTCCTGGGGTCCGTAACACATACAACATACAATACAATCACAATATCAAATAAAAACAAAACAAGTCCATACAATATAAAATAGACAAACCCACACAATAGTTGACAATATAATAAAATGACTAAAGCTACCCAAAAACTAAATACAGCCGAGTTATTCAACTTGTTCCCAGAATGTAATAAAATTATGGAAATAGTTTCCACCTAAATAAAATGCTTTACTTTAGCGAGAAACAATTTTGTTGAGCGACAAAATATAAATATGTTGGGTCAACATGATGTATTTGCGTTACTGTTTTACTAATTAATTCCCAGGGCTCAGTCCAACTAGATTTGTATGGGTAATTGTAACATACTAAGGTAATTTTATTGGGCCATTTAAATTCTCAATAGCTTTAAATGATTCCTTGACCCAAAAAATGTATATTTTGACACTAAAATTGACCTTCTGAGTGGTTTGGAAGATATATTAATTCTCATAGATTCTATATGGCTGCCATCTCCGATCCGCAATCTTGATGAAGTGGCTCCTACCAAAAATTGAAACTTATGGTGATGGAGAGTACGTGGAAAAAAATTGGTGCTTTTGTCCGGCGTGTCCCCATTCTTTTAAAATCTGGTCCTTAGCCGCCTGAATAACTAGTTAGCTTAGCAAGCTACTTAGCCAAGTAGTTAGCTATGTAATAATACAAAAACATTTTTTTCTTCATAAAGTATGAGAGGCAAAATGGAAATAATGATCTGTTGTTATCAAAAACAAGATATTTAAAGAATACTTGGAATATTCAATCATAAAATATGTTGATATGAAAAATACAGAACAGAAACACACAGCAAGCATCAACCCTCTGGAGTCTGAGTCTATTTTGTCCATTTTTGAATCCTTTTCATTTCTTTGTAAGTCATTGTGTGTCTTTTTTGGTCATTTTGTGTCTGTTATTGTGTCTTTATTTAGTTATTTTGTATCTTTTTTTGTCATTTTGTGTCTTTTTATGTTCATTTTGTGCCTTTTTTGTCATTTTGTGTTTCTTTTTGGTAAGTTTGTGTCTTTTTTAGTCAGTTTGTGTCTTTTTTGGTCATGTTGTGTCTTTTTTGGGTCATTTTGTGTCTTTTTTGGTCCTTTTGTCCAACATAAAACTTTCAAAATGCTGATGAAATCATGATGAAAAAGTCATGATTTGGCGCTTTTGCAGAGTCCAGAGGGTTAAATATCATGGGAAATGAATGAGGGTCATTTTTGCCCCATGTTGTGCATCAAAGGGTTAATTATATAATGTATTATTCATCATGGCAGAAAAAGTGAAATCAGCAGCCCTGCACATAGAGACAGCCGTCCTCCTGGGTCGGACCGGAGAGCACTCTGAGGCCCTGCAGCTGCTGGTTCACCAGGAGGGAGACCTCCAGGCTGCAGAGGCCTTCTGCTGCAGGGCCGCCCAGGGTCGGGGCTCCCAGTTCATGCAGACCCTGCTGCTCACCCTGCTCCAGATCTACCTGAGCTCAGAGGAGCTCACCAGCGCTGCTGTGGACCTGCTCAACAACAACCCTCGGCTCTTTGCAGCAGAGAAAGTCATCCAGCTGCTGCCTGAGTCCTGGTCTGTCCAACTGGTCTCCCAGTTCTTAGTGGGGTCCCTCAGGGAGACCTTCCACCAGGGCCGGATGGTGAAGCTGCAGAAGGCTTTGGGCCACGCAGAACTCAACCGGCACAAGGTCCTCTGGGTGAGTTTAACCCTCTGGAGTCCATCTATTTATTGAAAATACACATTTTATTTCGAGTAATAACTTTATATATATGATATGTAGACAAGCTGAGAAAGCCAGTTGAAAGTTCAATCATAGGAGCTTTCACAGTGTGACATTTATGTTTCTAGACCATTCTTAACCCTTTATCAGGCGAAGAACCATATTTGGTAACTTCAGTGGATATACAAAATGGTAATATTTTGAGAAAAAGGTTGCAAATTTACTAGATTAAAGTGGCAAATCTACAAGAAAATTTTTTGCAGATTTAAGAGATTTAAAGTGGCAAATCTGCACAAAAAAAGTCACGGATTTACGAGAAAAAAGTGGGGAAAAAGCAACTTTTTTCTCGCAGATTCACCACTTTAAATCTCATAAATCTGTGCATTTTTTCTTGTAGATTTGCCACTTTAATCTTGTAAACTTTTTTCTCAAAATATTACCCCCCTCTACACATTCCACAGTCCACATTCTGGCTGTATGTAATATCCTCCAATATTCTCTAGGGTTGAAATTTGGAATTTGCAAGTATTTCAATGAGTGCCCTATTAAGGGATAAATTGTGAATTTCCTTTCTATGAAAACTATTACTATTTTTAATTTACATGCAAATAGACTTTTTTGTAGTTTTATTATTTATTATTTTTCTGCTGTTTTTGTGTGTATAAATGGTAAAAAAAAATGGTACATTTCCATAGACACCTTTATCTTTTGTTTGTATTTTGGGTTCCTGGCAGCTTTGTAGTTTGTTAATTAAAATAACATGAAAAATCTGACTGATAGTTTGTGTGGAGAAAAAGGAGCCATGCATGTGATGTAAGGACAGACTGAAAGATGCTGAACAGAGACAGAAATGAATGCATAGGAAGTTGACAAATTTGAACCAAAATCTCCTGGACTACAGAGGTTTAACGACATATTTCACATTTTTTTCGCTCCATGAACATTGTGTGTGTTCTTGTTTACTTTGTTTTCTGAACTCTGGTGCCCTTTTCTCTCCCTCCTCTGCAGATGCAGGCCTCCAAAACAAAGCTCAGACTGGACAAGGGGCAGAAGTGTCAGGTTTGTCAGAGAGACCTTGCAGAGCCACAGTTTGCCTCTAACCTCCACGGTGACCTGATGCACACAAGCTGCACCGGTTTCTCTTCATTGTGAAGACAGACTGCACCTCTTAGTGTTTTTCGCCCTTACTCTTTTTCTATTTTTTAATGCTAAATGACTTTTTTCCAAGAAACATAAGAGCATATATTTGAAAAAAAACAAGCTCTAAAGTGATCCTTTTGCATGCTTTTTGTGAACAAACCAAATCAACTCACTGATTAGTCATGAAACTAGTACAGACGGGCTGCAGCTCTTAGTGGTTTCATCCTAGTCTTACTCATTTTTATACTTTTTTTTAATGCTGAATGACTTTTTTCCAAGAAACATATGAGCATATCTTTGAAAAAACAAGCTCTAAAGTGGTGCTTTTGCATGCTTTTTGTGAAGAAACCAAATCAACTCATTGATTAGTCATGAAACTCATTTAAGTGTAAGTCAACGAAGACTTTCTTTAGTCAGCAAACTAATTTAGGAATCTTTATGCAAATAGGTGCATTTTTGCAACTGCCAGGCGGATAAATGTCTGCAACCTACCTGATCATTTTTCTAGATTACACTGTGTCATCTAGACAAACTATACAAAGATTCAATTCATGGACCTTAGACCAGACACATTCCCTAATTAGAAAAAAAGAAAATACATTGTGTAAATAACTGGTTTCAAAGTTCAGACTGGACAAGGGGCAGAAGTGTCAGGTTTGCCAGAGAGACCTTGCAGAGCCACAGTTTGCCTCTAACCTCCACGGTGACCTGATGCACACAAGCTGCACTAGTTCCTCTTCATTGTGAAGACACTCTGCATCCTAGTTTTAGTTATTTTTATGCTTTTTTTAATGCTGAATGACTTTCTTCCAAGAAACATATGAGCATATCTTTGAAAAAACAAGCTCTAAAGTGGTGCTTTTGCATGATTTTTTGTGAAGAAACCAAATCAACTCATTGATTAGTCATGAAACTCATATAAGTGTGAGTCAATGAAGACTTCCTTTAATCAGCAAAGACACTGATTTAGGAATCTATTGTATATTTATGCAGATAGGTGTAAACATTGTGTAAATAACTGGTTTCAAAGTTCAGACTTGACAAGGGGCAGAAGTGTCAGGTTTGTCAGAGAGACCTTGCAGAGTTTTTTTTTTTATGCTGAATGACTTTTTTCCAAGAAACAAATGAGCATATCTTTGAAAAAACAAGCCCCAAAGTGGTGCTTTTGCATGCTTTTTTATGAAGAAACCAAATCAACTCATTGATTAGTCATGAAACTCATATAAGTGTGAGTCAACGAAGACTTCCTTTAGTCAGCAAAGACACTAATTTAGGAATCTTTATGCAAATAGGTGCATTTTTGCAACTGCCAGGCGGATAAATGTCTGCAACCTACCTGATCATTTTTCTAGATTACACTGTGTCATCTAGACAAACTCTACACAAAGATTCAATTCATGGACCTTAGACCAGACACATTCCCTAATTAGAAAAAAAGAAAATACATTGTGTAAATAACTGGTTTCAAAGTGCAAAAGAGCAAGCAGTGCACTTTTTCAGGGCGGCACGTCTGAGCCATTTCCTAGACGACATTGTAGACAGCAATAGCTATAAAGTGGAGGACACTCAGGGGCATATATTCACTGATCAGACAGTGGTGTTTAACATGGAAACCGCCTGTGGTCAACCTGACGACCAGAGGGAATTTGACCATCTTCCATGGCTGTATATATGCATCGCGGCCATCATGGTTTCCACTGACTGTGTATATTTGTCTGCATAGAGCTGGAAATAGAAAGTCAACAACTGAGAGGCTGCACGTGAGAGACTTTTTATTCCACTCATGCATTAATATACATTTATGACCGGAAAGAAAGAAAGAAAAAAATCACAATTACAGGCTTAAAACTGCAAAGCAAACAGGTCGAGGAAGTGCAGAGTTTTGGGTCATTTCTGTTAATTTATGAGCCACCTAATGACATGTCTGTGCTGCATATGGAACATGAAATCAGAATCAGTTTTTACCATCATCAGCCCTGTATCATTAGGGGGACATGACAGGCGTATGCTCCAAATAATAACACACAAACTCCAGTGTGTCCACATGTATGGAAATCTTGTATATAAACTTAAACACATATCATTAGATGACATTTAAGATGTATTTGTCTATTTTTGTTGTAATTTTGTAATTAAGGCTAACCATAACTGGAGTATTTCTTTATCCGGATGCGTTTTGGGACATGAGTTACGCCTAAAGGAGCTGGAACATTAACTTGAGCATTTGGCTTTGGACTTCTTGTAAGTTTTTTGGTGCAAGTTTTTAGCCTGGGGTGAGTGACTAATTGCAGAGTAGATAAATAGTGAATTATGAGCTTGTTGGAAGGGATTATCTCTTTGTGATGCCCTTGCCAAGATTTCTAACGTTTTTTTTTTTCCTCCTAATGAGGTTTTTGTGGGACTTTTTCCCATTGTTCCCACTGAGACTTGTGCTCATTTATTGTTTCATTGTGTGGGTGTTATGAAACCCTTTGGATTGAGGCTTGCAGAGAAGACACTTCTTGACTTGACATTTCTCACTTGGAGTGTATAAATTTAACCTCTGACTCACATAAATAAACTGACTCAGATCCCAGAAAACCCAAGAAAACCACATTCCTGGCTTCTTTTCTTTATGTGGTTGCAGGGAAAATTGCCACATCCACGCCTCCGTGTCGTCTCCTTGTCATTTTGATAATCTGTGCGTTTAAATCTAATCTACGCTTCAGTCCCTGTAAGCACTCCTGCGGCTGAGAGGTATCAGTGCAGAGAAAATCACAAAGCGTCATGTTCTTTCTGGAGGAGTTTATATAGAGTGAGTTAGAGCTCTGTGACTGGCTGAGCTCTGGGCCGTGGCTGATGACCGGTGACCACTGGGTGGACCTGAGGCCGACCGTGTCCTCTCCTTCCCTCTCACGGACTTCCTCAGGGAACATTAATGTTGTTTTCAACACTTGCGGTTTTTGCTGTGCCTCAAAAACCTTTTTCTCATCTTTGATGTTGACCAAGGGCCAACCAAAAGGTAAAAATACAAGCACAAGCACACTTTCTTCTCCCTAAATTAAGACTCCAGAACACCTATTTGATGCATTTAAAACCTCTGAAGTCCAGGAGATTTTGGTTCAAATTTGGAATGGACTAAATGATGAAATAAAGATGTGTAATTCTATGTTAGTTTTCAAGAAGACTTTAAAATCTAAAATTATCAAGGGTTACAATGAAATTTGATTGAATTTGATTTTTCAGTTTATGGTATCATGTGTTTTGTAACAATGTGAATTACTCAGTTAATGTAATGTATATACATGTAGATAGTACAGGAGAGGCAAAAATAAGCCTTTAGTGGGGCTTCCAGCCTATTCCTTTTTCGGTTGATGTCTGATGGATTCTTTTGTAAAAAACATGATTTTATTTTGTTGTCTTTGTTTTGTTTGTTTTTGTTGTTGTTGTTGTTGTTGTTGTTTTTTGTTGTTTTTTGTAACCGAAATAAAGCATTCATTCATTCAACTTCCTCTGGATTAATTTCATCTTTCAGTCTGTCCTTACATCACATGCATGGCTCCTTTTTCTCCACACAAACTTGGCTATCAGTCAGATTTTTCATGTTATTTTAATTAACAAAGTATAAAGCTGCCAGGAACCCAAAATACAAACAAAAGACACGTGTCTATAGAAATGTAATTTTGTGTCTTTTTTTTTTGGTCATTTTGTTTCTTCTTTAAGTAACTTAGTTTTTTTCTGTCATTTTGTGTCTTTTTTGGGTCCTTTTGTGTCTTTTTTAAATAATTTTGTGTCTTTTTTTTATAATTTTGTGTCTTTTTTGGTAATTCTGTGTCTTTTTTTGTAATTCTGTGTCTATTTTGGGTTATTTTGTGTATGGAAATGTACCATTTATACACAAAAAAACAGCAGAAAAATAATAAATAATAAAACTAAAAAACAGTCTATTTGCATGCAAATTAAAAATAGTAATAGTGTTCATTGTAGAAAGAAAATTCACAATTTAAAAATAGTCTAGATCAGGGATGGGCAACTTAAATGCTGGAGGGGGCCACAATTTTTCATCGACACTACCACAGGGCCACATATAGGGCCGTGCACTTAACCAGATATGATGAAACTGCAATTTTATATATGTAACTTAACAGATTTCATGCTCAAATGCATGTAGAACAGTATTAATAGGAATACAAAAGGTTTGAAGCAAATAAAAAATAACCACTTACTGTGATTTCTTCTTCTTTTTCAGTGCAAGAACAGCAGACCAACATTAATTGCAAGAAGTAATTTTGTGCATTTTTACACTGCACTTTTAAGATTTCATGCTCAAATGCATATAGTTGTACTGAGGGCCACTTCAAGTGAGGCTGCGGGCCGTATGTGGCCCCCGGGCCTCCAGTTGCCCATCCCTGATCTAGAAACATAAATGTCACACTGTTAAATCTCCTATGATGCACTTTCAACTAGCTTTCTCAGCTTGTCTACATATGATATATAAATAAAGTTATTACTGCAAATAAAACGTGTATTTTCAATAAATAGACGGACTCCAGAGGGTTAAATGCCACTTTTCTGATGCCATATCCTCCTTTTTATTCTGCATAAGAAGCTGATACCAGCAGCTCCTATTCATGTGAATGTAATGCCCTTGCAATCTGGAGTTTGGTGCATGAGAAGGCGGGGAGCTGTGTTTTACTACAGGGTGCTGTGAGGTGCTGCAGGGTGCTCTGGGGTGCCGGCCAGATGGACATTTCACACATGAGGGGGAAGGGATTGGATGCAAAAATGGGCTGTTATGGAGGAAAAGTATGGTGGGGTATGCAGACATTGGTCTCTCATTATAAATATACATGTCCCCACAGAGGGAAAACAAGAACATTTTCTTCTTGTGCTTTTCTAAATTTAAGACAAAACGTCGACTGTCTGGCCTGTAGGATGTAATTGTTTACATGTTAACATAGTTCGTTTTTATATGGTCTGGGAGGAAAGACATGACGAGATGCATGAGAGACTTTTTTGCCTAAAAGTTATAGAAAATGGTAAACGCAAATGCTGTTAAGGTTTCGTAGTTTATGACTTTTCTTAATTCTACGAGAATGATTTTGAACTTTTGAACTTTGCAGGAGTCTGCGACAGAAAAAGATGCATTACTTGAGTTTGAACTCTTCAAGACTCCAGCTGTAAAACAGAGTAAAATGCTATTTAAAATGCTTTATTTATCTAATTGTTGCTCACAGTTTTTAGCAGTGCTAGCCCTCTCAAATCCCAAATTAAGTCCATTTGAATTAATCTAATTGGGATTGTACGATGTATAATAGTTTGTTTTTAAGAAGGGAACAAGAAAAGAATAGCATCACTGTGAAGAATAACATACTGTTTGTAGGATAAGATAAGATAAGATAAGACTGAAGTAAAACTCAGGATTGAAGAAATGACCAAATTTGCCAAATATAAAACATGTATATTTGTACTTCAGTGTCCAAGATAACGTATTATCTATTCATAGATTTGCCACTTTTTTCTCGTAAATCTGCAACTATTTTCTCACAGATTTGCCACTTTAATTTCGTAAATTTGTGACTTTTTTTCTTGTAGATTTGCCACTTTAAATCTCGTAAATCTGTGACTTTTTCCTCGTGGACTTGCCACTTTTAATCTTGTAAATCTGCAACTTTTTTCTCACAGATTTGCCACTTTAAATCTTGTAAAATTTTCATTTTTTTCTCGTAGATTTGCCACTTTTAATCTCGTAAAATTGTGATTTTTTTTCTCATAGATTTGCCACTTTAATCTCGTAAATCTGCGACTTTTTTTCTCGTAGATTTGCCACTTTAAATCTCGTAAATTTTTGACTTTTTTCTTGTAGATTTGCCACTTTTAATCTCGTAAAATTGTGATTTTTTTTTTCTCATAGATTTGCCACTTTAATCTCGTAAATCTGCTACTTTTTTCTTACAGATTTGCCACTTTAAATCTCGTAAATCTGCGAATTTTTTCTCGTGGATTTGCCACTTTTAAGCTTGTTAATCTGCAACTTTTTTCTCGTAGATTTGCCACTTTAAATCTCGTAAATCTGCGACTTTTTTCTCGTAGATTTGCCACTTTAAATCTCGTACATTTTTTTACTTTTTTCTCGTAGATTTGCCACTTTTAATCTTGTAAATCTGCGACTTTTTTCTCACAGATTTGTCACTTTAATCTAGAAAATTTGTGACTTTTTTCTCAAAATATTACCCCCTTCCCCGGGTCCGTATTTTTAGTTATTCTTTTCATACTTGGACTTAATATGCCATCGTAGGTTTCAGTACGATCAGAAGAAAAAGATATTCAAAAGAACAAATGCTTGATTTTGCAATTATACAGTAATGGGATCTGTGGGACCCTAAAACAACATACAACATCCTAAAAATACATATACAAGATATATATTCCACACTTTGGCACAAAGTCTAAAATAGACCATGAAACAAATACTGCCTCGGGATTATGAAAATTTCATCAGGTACCTCACTAAATAAAGCCTGTGGGAAAAATGAATACACAATGCTTCCCTGTGTATCATGCATCATATTTATAGTCAAAGCCACAAATTACTGTATCATGTCCCTTATGACGCATTTTTCAGTCTCTTAGTGGTCGCCCAGAGACAAGGAGAATCTTAATTTGCAACCCTTTTGGTAGCAATAATGGTAAGGTAGCAGAAAACCTAAACGATTGAACTTTAATTTCCACTTTCCCCCAGCTAAACTAATTCTATAGATATAGCAGAACAAGTATGGGAATAAATAGCTGAAGAGGATGATCAAAACATATCTTTTTTTAACTCCTAAGGCAACGCTCTCATTTTCATGGCTTGCTACCTTGGGGTTTGGCTGGATGCCATTGGGAGAAATGTGTAGGGTGGCCCGCTGGAGACACAGAGGGCAGAGACGGGACCACAGACACCCACCCTGCTGCTGCACGGAGGCACGGGTTATATACATCATGCTCCATGCTATAGACTGGAGGCAGCACGTCTGCAGGGCCTGTTTACCGTTTGTACCGTTTGTCTCTTTCATTGCACACTGCTGCTTTTCTTGTCAGGCAGATATGATAGATTTTACTTTTCTGCATAACTGCCACTTTTAGGATAATTATCAGTACTGCACAAATATCATTTCCAGATAATTAGTTGTCCCTAGAAGTCATTTATGTTATAACAAATATGGGTAAAGTGCTTAGGGACTGTATCCAAATTATTAGGAAGGGAGGAGTGGTCAAAAAAGTACTTAAATTTGTATTTTTTCTTTCTATCGAACATATTTATGGGTGTGGTCATTGCCTTGCCCCCCTTTAGACAGTCAGACCGCTTTCACAGAGGTCACATCAAGTGACGGACACGTTATGTTTTGATATATCTTGCAAGATAAAAGCCCGTCAAAGCTCTCTGGTGTACTCACATTTGTATTTTTTCTTGCTATCAAACATATTTATGGGTGCCTTTTAAAACCAATTATTCCTTAACATTTAATCCAAATGGCTATAATTGAATGGTTTGATTCTGCAAACTGTCTTTTTAATTTAGAATTTCCTGTTCAAACTCTCATGGATAAGAGTATGTTTGTATGTGTTTATGTATCTGTTGTTTTTTGTATGTTGTATGCCTTGCTATTGGGTCTAGAGCCTGTAATGAAGTTTATATATATATATATATATATATATATATATATATTTAAAAGTATGTGGACAGCGACATACAGCATAGGGTTGTGTATATTATAAGCAAAACAAGACATTAGCCGTGTTTCCATTAACTAATTTTGAAGGGAAATGTTTAACTTATTGGGAAAAAGCATTTCTATCTCCCATGTAGTGCATTAACTATTTTTGGAAAAAGACAAAAAACACCACAAAATGCGCACAGTATGTGCATTTTGGAAAGTTTTATCAAATTTTGGTGTTTCTATCAAGCTTTTCTCATGTGAATCTTCATAGAAATTTGTTGATGGAAACACGATTTTTGTTTTCGGGACTGTGTGGAATTGTTTCTTCAGTCCTGTGACACTTAATCTTTTACACCAAGTTTGTGTAATATGAGTAATTTGACATCTACAAGCTAGTTAACATATTAAGTTAGCAACCACCATCTGGTACTGGCAAAATCATGTCAACAGGGTGATCAAGACCCCAGAGGTCTGGAAGCCTTGACTGGTACAAAGTAGATACATGCTGCTTTCATGCTCAGTGTAGCCAGTTTCATTGATTTTGGTGGAAGCGTGCTGCAGCATGTGCTACGTGTTCAGTGTGTCCATGGCCTCAAGGTTCCTCCTCTGCTTTTTGATGAACAGAGGACGGCTCTTTTTTCCTTTCACCATATTTGAATTCAGCTGTCCCTTGTGACATTTCTTATATAAACCAGACCAGATCCTGCCCTCTTACTGAACCTTCCCTTAAAAATTCAGTTCAAGTTAAGTTGAAACATACACACAGGCCTTACAAGGAAGTATGATATGTGCATATACACATACATGACACCATTGTTTTAAAACCACAAGGTACCAGTTTGGGTTGGCTACTGTGACACCATTCTAGATTGACCAATCGCGAAAAAGTCCAACCTGTGGACGGGGTGGGGCCCACACCCAGAAGATAACTGTGAATGAGGGGGTCATCCCTATGTTGCCAGGGTCCTATGTTCCCCAGGTCCTATGTTCCCCGGGTCCTATGTTCCCCGGGTCCTATGTTCCCCGGGTCCTATGTTCCCCGGGATCTATGTTCCCCGGGTCCTATGTTCCCCGGGTCCTATGTTCCCTGGGTCCTATGTTCCCAGGGTCCTATGTTCCCCGGGACCTATGTTCCCTGGGTCCTATATTCCCAGGGTCCTATGTTCCCTGGGTCCTATGTTTCCCGGGTCCTATGTTCCCAGGGTCCTATGTTCCCCTGGACCTATGTTCCCGGGTCCTATGTTCCCCGGGTCCTATTTTCCCCGGGACCTATGTTCCCCGGGTCCTATGTCTTCCCCGGGTCCTATGTTCCCCAGGTCCTATGTTCCCCGGGTCCTATGTTCCCCCGGGACCTATGTTCCTCAGGTCCTATGTTCCCCGGGACCTATGTTCCCCGGGTCCTATGTTCCCCGGGTCCTATGTTCCCCGGGTCCTATGTTCCCCGGGTTAAGGTTAGACCTATTTGCCATGGAATTTGGCAGTAATGGTGGAAAAAGTACCAGACCAAAGAACATAGGACCCTTTTTGGGAAAAGCGTGGAAAAGGGTCCTATGTTCCCCAGTCTCATAGGGAACATAGGACCCGGGGAACATAGACACGCTCCCTCAATGAGGAACTTGTTGACTGGTGATCCCAGCGTGGACACATTATTCTTTTAATAAAAGGTAAACTGTATTCAGTTGTTTTGAGTCTTTTGTAAAAATCAAGAACAAAAGAGTGTGGGAGGGCTCTAACAACCCTCAATTATGCAGAATTTTCAAAACTTAAACCAGTGACATATAAAAAATATTCACCTCCCTCAGAGTTAACATGGAAGGGGAAATCAGCTTTTGAAAATAGAGGCATCTTCTGAACCAGGCTGTAAACAAGTTTATTTCTACTGTGAAATTGGACATTGTAACTTGAGAGTCGGGCCTACACGGCGGTCTGTGTGGAGTTTGCATGTTCTCCCCGAGTCAGCATGGGTTCTCACCGGGTACTCCGGCTTCCTCCCTCTGTCCAAAGACATGCACTTAGGTTTAATTGGTGACTCTAAATTGTCCATAGGAGTGAATGAGAGCGTGTCTCTGTGTGTCAGCCCTGTGATAGTCTGGCGACCTGTCCAGGGTGGACCTTGTGTCTTATTTTGGTAATTTTGTGTCTTTTTAAAAATAATTTTGTGTCTTTTTTTAAATCATTTTGTGTCTTTTTTGGTAATTCTGTGTCTTTTTTGGGTAATCTTGTGTCTTTTTTGGTAATTTTGTGTCTTTTCTTGGTAATTTTGTCTTTTTTTAAATAATTTTGTGTCTTTTTTAGTAATTTTGTGTCTTTTTTTGGTCATTTTGATACTGCCTCCAGCGGCCCCCAGGTAATTTGAGTTTGAGACCCCTGAACTTGAGAGTCAATCTAACTTGCTCCCTTCTGCAGTCAGCCTCAAGTGGCGAGTCGAGGAATTGCACTTTTTAGTACTTCAGGACCCCAAGTTGATGCTTGGATGTTACAGGCTGTGTTCACACATTGTTTATTTCACCCAAACTCTATAATAAAAGTGTTAGAGACACCTGGCTAAAAAACAAAAACACACGGTTCAGCCCCCCTCCATTGCTGCAATAACTTTCATACAGTCCCTTAGGTGATTCTGATTTGCAATGAACTTGCCAGAAATCTCACAAAAAAAAATCAGATGTACATGAAAACACTTCAGTCAACCATAAATAGATATATTCCCAAACAACTTAAGTGGCATTAGCTTAATGATCTGTACCACGTAATGTACGACTAATGACTCACTTTTGGATGAAGAATGAGAGTCCATTTTTGGAAAGTCGGAGGCTCTTTGGCAGCCTCCTGTGTTTACACGGCTCTTTTCTAATGAGTGAGTTTCAGGTGGAGAGTTCAGTGCTCGGCCCAAAAGGGTCCTGGCTGTGGTTGTCCACCTGTTTTTTCTTTTTCTTTTTTTCCTCTTTTTTATCTGGAAGCTTATGTCTCATTTCCAGGTCTAGCACCTTTCATCTCTGGACCATTTGGGTTTCTGGGAACGGGAACAAACAAACCTGCTGAGTAATCGAAAAGTTTGGCCGGAAACTGCAATCTGGCTGAGTGTTCCACACCCATTCATACAAATAAACTTCATGCTCCATATGGTTTTTACTAGCACAGAATGCCATAAAACAAACAAGATCGTATCACCTCAGAATTATTTCATACCACTCAGTGAGAACATAAGTCGATTAATCTTACACTGTAAAAAAAAGCTCTGTTGCTTTTACAGAAAAAAAGGCAGCTGTGGTTACCAGAATAATTCTGCAAAAAATACAGTACAAATGTTAAACACTTTACAGAACAACTTCAGTGTGCAATAAATAATAACTGAATGTTAATTTACTGGTATTCAAGGCACAATAAGCAAAATCTGCATGTAAACTTTGCAGACAATAAGTTTTTTCAGTCATTTTGTGTCTTTTGTCTTGTTGCTTTTACAGAAAAAAAATGGCAGCTGTGGTTACCAGAATAATTTTGAAAAAAATACAGTACAAATGTTAAAAACTTTACAGAACAACTTGTACATTTAATTGGTAATCAGTGTACAATAAATAATAACTGAATGTTAATTTACTGGTACAAACTGACCAAAAAGAGACACAAAATGTCTAAAAAAAAAGGCATAAAATGACTAAAAAAAAGAGACACAAAATTACCAAAAAAGACATACAATGAGAAGACAGAATGACAAAAAAAACCCCACAGAAGACACAAAATGACCAAAAAAAAGACACAAAATGACCAAAACAGACAAAATAACTAAAAAAAAGACACAATAACAGACATAAAATGACCAAAAAAGACACACAATGACTTACAAAGACATGAAAAGGATTCAAAAATGGACAAAATAGATTCAGACTCCAGAGGGTTAACATAAATTATTCTAGTAAATTTTAAATTATTGCATTTTATGCTAAAACTACATGTTTTAAAACTGTTCAACCACAAAACATAATTTTATATAGTAGAAGCTACATGTTAGACTAAGGATAAGGTAACAGACACCCAGTTTGCTTTTTTTGAGTGTATAATCTACAACTTTAAAATGTTTTTTTTTTTTTTTTTTTTTTAATTACTACTGTTTTAGGATGTAAAATGTACAAGTTGTTCTGTAAAGATGTTGACATGTACAGAATTTTTTATTCTGGTAACCACAGCTGCAGCACAGTTTTTTTTCTGTAAAAACAACGGGACATTTTTTACAGTGTACTTACAAGTGAGTAGATTTCTACTCTTCCTGTTGCTGTAATTCCAAGAAAGCTATTTAGCGAGCTGCAGGTGATGAATATAGTGCCAGAAGAATGTCTTGACGGTCTGTCCCGTGTGAAAGCAACATAATTAAAGCTCTGACAACAGAAGGGATGTTAGTTCTGAACCGCAGGGTCCCCCGATACTTTCTGAGCCTCATGTGCTCCATGTCATGTTTGACATCACTGATTACAGAGCGTGTGCCACATTCAGTTACTGTTACTGTACCCTGGGAAAGTTGAAAATGTGGGATGACGCATAATTAGACATTTAGCGCCAATCCTCCCCGCAGATGAACACACCCTTCACCACAACAGATAAGCCAGGGAGTTAAAAATGTCCCAACACCCCCGATATCAACCGCAGGAGCCTAGAACGCCTCCCTCTCATATCTGGGCCTGAACTTACTGTAACCTGCATGATAAAGGCACAAAGAAGGGGGGCTGAAATCCAATACTAACCCAAAAAAAGGCCTCGTGCAGTCTTTAAACCTCTGAAGGTAACGAGGTTTTGGTTCAAATTTGTCAACTTCCTATGCATTTATTTCTCTCTGTTTAGCAGTGGCGGTTCTAGACCAGTTTTACTGTGGGGGCCAAGGAGGGGCCAGTGTTTAATCAGAGGGGCACATTAGCACATGAAAAAATGGCAAAGATTATATTTAAGCATTCAAAATCTTTGAATGTCTTGAAAAAGACATAAAATTACCAAAAAAGACACAAAATGAGAAGACAGAATAACCAAAAAAAACCACATAAGACATAAAAATGACAAAAACTGACCAAAAAGACACAAAATAACTAAAACAGACACAAAAAAGACACATAAATGACACCAATGACAAAAAAGACACAAAATGACAAAAAAAAAGACACAAAATAACTAAAAAAGACACAACAGACACAAAATTACCAAAAAAAAGACACAAAATGAGAAGACAGAATAACCCCCCCAAAAAAACACACAGAAGACATAAAAATGACAAAAAAAGACACAAAATGGCCCAAAAAAGACACAAAATAACTAAAACAGACACAAAAAAGACACATAAATGACACCAATGACAAAAAAGGCACAAAATGACTAAAAAAGGCACAAAATGATAAAAAAAAAAAGGCACAAAATAACTGAAAAAGACACAACAACAGACACAAAATTACCAAAAATGACACAAAAATGACACAAAAAAGACACAAAAAGACACAAATGACCAAAAAAGACACAAATTGACTTACAAAGACACGAAAAGACATGAAAAGGATTCAAAAATGGACAAAGACACAGGTGTCTATGGAAATGTACCATTTTTATTTTATTTTTTACCATTTATACATACAAAAACATCAGAAAAAAATATAAATAATAAAACTACAAAACAGTCTTTTTGCATGTAAATTAAAATAGTAATGGTTTTCATTGTAGAAAGAAAATTCATAAATATTGGTCTAGAAACATAAATGGCACTTTCAACTGGCTTTCTCAGTTTGTCTACATATCATATATAAATAAAGTTATTACTGTAAATAAAACATGCGTATTTTCAATAAATAGATGGACTCCAGAGGGTTAAACTGATGTGACTGCAGCAGGAATCCTAAATAATCAGTATTTTAGAAGCAGAAAGTCTCCATGAGCTATCATAAACTTATATATAGCAATCAAGGCTCCAATCACAGCTCAGACAAATTATATTGTATCTCGTGTTCGGGCATAGAATTACAATTCTATTTCCACAGATCGAATATCTCTGGAACCATCGAATGGAGGATGGATATTTTTAAGGCTTTCATTAAGTCTTTCATGAGCCCTAACGACCACAGAGAGCTGAAGAATAGGCCGATTCTCAGCTGACGTGAAGCTGCACGACATCTCTGCACTTTGTGGTTTCGTGCACCAACACATACCCATACTTGAGGGGTATTTCAGGAGCGCCTCGAGCATCACTTTGCATCTAAAAAAAAAAGAAATAAATGCAAGGAACAATTCCAAAAGAGCACGAGCTGTTCCCTGACCAAAATGTACACAAGAAAAACAAATATTTGCTACTCAAATTAAACAAATTGGTGTCTTAATTTCCATCATTTCTGCTCATTAGAGCTGGTAACTTGGTCCCAGTTGTGTATGCTAACAAGTCTTGGGGAGTTTAGCTGCATATGTGAAAACATTTATGTATAAAACCTCTTGTGACTCTGTGGGAGCTGTGCAAAGTTTGATTAATTACCTCAAGTGATGAGGGGAGGACAACTTTTGAATTGAAAGAATTTCAGGGTGTGTCCTCTCTGCTCCAGGCCATTAGCATAACACACCCGGATCTGTGAGTCCTGGTGTGTGTGTGTGTGTGTGTAATGCTGTCTGCGGTTGAGTTGCATTGTGGATAATGGAGGTGCCGGGTTTTGACGAGGAGAAAAACTATATGGAATAAAAGCTGATATCTCTGATTTTAAGGGGTGTAATAAATTTAATGTGTTAAATATTGATGAGTCAGCATTTAATTCATTAGTGGGACAAAAACAACTAAATAAGGGCTACATTAAACGTTTATTCATTGATTTAAATAGAAAAATCACTATAGAAAAGTTAAAAAATAAAGGCTATATCGCGAGAATAAGGACATGTGTAACATCCCTCCTGCAGTATACACAGGTAACCTCACCTAGTGGTAACCTCACCTAGCGGTAACCTCACCTAGCGGTAACCTCACCTGGAGGTAACCTCACCTAGCGGTAACCTCACCTAACAACAGAAACACTAATAATAGAAAAATGCGTTGAAGCGTCAGGGAGACGAAAATGCTGAATATCTCAAAAAGAAAAAGAGAGGGTACCATGAAAGTCAAATAAACAAAATTAGAACCGAATGCATCTTTTGCAGTGAGAAACTGGCAAATGAAAGTTTGAAACCCTGCAAACTGAAGCGACACCAGACAACTGAGACGGTGGGAAAACCCAAAGAGTTTTTCCTCAGAAAAAGGGAACTCGTAGTCACAAACAGGCCCCAAAACATTATGGACAGTTTTAATGAAGCTGGAAGCGACCAGAAGCATGTTGCCTTTTTTATCTAGTTTTCGCCGAGCCTGAACAGCGGTGGCTACTCCTTAGCCTCCCTTGCAAGGCTAACAATGGATTCTAAATACAAAAAAAGTAAAGTCTCTGAGAATTATACAGATGTTTTTGCTTATGAAAGTACAAAAATAATCACAGATAGCCCACTGTAGAGTAGCCACCTTGTGGTAAAACCAGGCGGCAACCTCCTGTGCTGTGTTCCAATACCCATACTTCCATGAGTACACTTAAATGCAGTACACTATCCGCACTCACAAGGTACACAGATTTCAGCAGGTGAGTGTTGTTCCAAATCTAATACTCCGTGATGCACTTACCGGAAATGACGCTCGCGACGGCCGCCGCGGCTCGTCACCCGCGAAAAACTTCCGGCTTTAAACGGCGAAAAAAATATCCTTTGTGTTGTTTAATCTTTACTTCTACAATCCGGCAATATGGCTCCATTAACGCAGCAAATGTGGAAAATGCGCCGGCGTCGTCGGCCGCCATTACAAACATTTTTTTCGAGCTGAGCGGCTCTGACTGGCTCCGCCTCTTCCGCTACGTAGACAAGATGGCAGCCGTTGAGTGCGTATAGTGTACATCGTTCCACACTCAACGTTTTGACCGTTATGAGTACAACATCCGGGTCCTTTAGGTACACTTCTTTTCACCGCGATCGGAATCGGAACACCCTGCGTACTCAAGCTAAGTACAGTGAGTACGGTAAGTATGGGTATTGGAACACAGCACTGGTCTGAGCAGAGAGGCAAACCAGGAAGTGCCTTAAGCTGCATTCTACTGAAAATTCCAGCAGGGGGCGCTAAGTTTGGCTGCCAAAACATTTCTGTCCATTCATTTCAATACAAAATGAGAAAACATCTCACTTGATTTATTACCTTAGGCATTTTTTGGGACAACAACCTATTCCACCTTTGAATAGGTTGTTTTCACACCATTTAGTGGCCTGAAAGTAACTAAGTACATTTACTCAAGTACTGCACTTAAGTACAATTCTGAGGTATGTGTACTTTACTTGAGTATTTCCATTTTATGTAACTTTATACTTCTACTCCACTACATTTTAAGGTAAATATTTTACTTTTTACTGCACTACATTTAGCTGACAGCTTTAGTTACTTTCCAGTTTGTTTGTTTTTCTTTAAATTAAACCTTATATTCACAGTATATTAAGTTATTAAAATACAAAATTAAAACACTGCTTACATAAATGCATCAATATAAATAATCTTAATCTTTGTTGAATGCTTAAAATAAGAAATTAACTCTTAAAACAAGATAAATTAAAGCTGCCAGCAGCGATGAACTGGCCCGAGCAGAGTGACCTGATGATTATTTGGTTCTTACCAAGATAAAAAAAAAAAAACCCTTTAGATTTAGAAGTTTAAGAAATCTTGGTAGATTAACAAGGAAAAACACTAAAATATTCATAATTATTTAGAAATGTAGGGGAAAAATAGGAAAAAATCCGAGATTTAAGTGGTAAATTTACATGGAAAAGTACTTATAAATAATAAAAACTTTAGATTTAGAAGTGTTAGATAATTTATCTTGTTTTAAGAGTTGATTTCTTATTTAAAGCGTTCAACATGCTTATTTCTAGATTTAACAATCTTAATTTAAGAAATCTTGGTAGATTAACAAGGAAAAACACTCAAATATTCATAATTATTTAGAAATGTAGGGGGGGAAAATAGGAAAAAATCTGAGATTAAAGTGGTAAATTTACATGGAAAAATACTTATAAATAATAAAAACTTTAGATTTAGATAATTTATCTTGTTTTAAGAGTTAATTTCTTATTTTAAGTGTTCAACATGCTTATTTCTAGATTTAATAATCTTAATTTAAGAAATCTTGTCAAGGTAAATTATCTGTCCATGCAGCAAGATCATTTCCCTCAGATTTAGTGTTTTTATCTGGTTTTTAGACACCTTTTTTCTGCAGTGTGCAAATAACACTTATGCACTTTTACACAAGGAGTATTTTCTCGGCTCGTATTATCACTTAAGACAAAGATCTGAACACTCAGCCGCTCGGTGCCTGCTGCCACTGAGACAAGCGGCTCTATCTATGATGGATGACTTGCTGAATGATGTGTTTAGTCAGCTTTCAGCATATGTTCAAACCCTGTGGGTCCAGATGGAGCAGTAAATCAAAGAGCAGTCATCATTGTGGTGACAGCACAGTGAATCACAGCGTCCTAAATAAAGCTCTGCAGCTCTCCATTGTCTAAACACCAAAAACCAACTCTGAGCTCTATAACATAACATTGTGTATGCTTAACATGTTGCTTAATGAAGCAACAAAACCATGGCAACAGCCACTATTATACGTATGAGTAAACCAGAATAAGCATGTTCTTTAGAGCTGTAAATACACCGCTGGCCGTGTGACAATCCTGGGGCAAAACACTTCTATATATAATTATTTAAATCTTTCTCTGTATGCATAATTAGACTTTAACTTTAATTACCGTATAATATACAATATTGAACTAGTATAAATGTCTTTATCTATCTTATCTATCTACTGGTGCATCTCGATACATTAGAACATGGGTCTCAAACTCGCGGCCCGGGGTAATTTTGTTTTTAATCTTTTTAAATAATTTAGTGTCTTTTTTAAATAATTTAGTGTCTTTTTTGGTAATTCTGTGTCTTTTTTTAGTAATTTTGTCTTTTTAAAATAATTTTGTGTCTTTTTTTAATAATTGTGTGTCTTTTTTAATAATTTAGTGTCTTTTTAAAATAATTTAGTGTCTTTTTTAAAATAATTTTGTGTCTTTTTTTTGGTCATTTTGTGACTTTTTTTTTATACTTTTGTGACTTTTTTTTATACTTTTGTGACTTTTTTGGTCATTTTGTGTCCTTTTAAGTAATTTTGTGTCTTTATTCCATTTTTTTGAGACACTGAATTTTAGGTCTTCATTAAATGTAAGCCATAATCATTATAATAAGAAGATATTCAATTATTTAAGACATGAAATTTTTCATTCTGTGTGTAATGGATCTATATAATGTGTTATTTCCACTTTTTGAATTGAATTGCTGACATAAATAAACTTTTCTATAGATGCACCTGTATATACTGTCAACTAAAATGGCCTTTAATATCAGGATGCCTATGTTTAAATCTGACAAATACATGCAGCATTCAGAAAAATATTGACACTTTCACATTTTATTATGTTGCAGCCTTATAATAATAATAATGTTTAATTTAATTTCCCTGTCATCAATCTACACTCAATACCCCAAATTGACAAAGGGAATACAGGAGTTTACTGGAGTTTTTTTTATTTTTAAATTAAATGTAAAAAATGAAAATATCACATTGACATAAGTATTGAGACCCTTTCTATGACACTTGAATTTAAGCTCAGGTGCCTCCCATTTCTCTTAATCATCCTTTAGACCTTTCTACCCCTTTATTGCGCTCCACCTGTGGTGAATTCAGTTGATTGAACCTGATTTGAAAAGGCACACACACCTGTCTATATAAGGTCTCAAAGCATTTCAGAGCAAAAACCAAGCCTTGATGTTGCAGCAAAGTCTGCTGAGCTCAGAGACAGAATTGTGCAGAGTCACAGATCTGGAGGAGGTTTAGGTTATATCGAGCACAATGTCCTCCATAATTCCTAAATGGGAAGTTTGCAGCAGCCAGGACTCCTCCTAGAGCTGGTTGTCAGGCCAAACTAAACGAACAAGAACCTGATGGTTCCTCTGGCTGAGCTCCAGAGATCCTGTGTTGAGCTGGGAGAACAGTTCCTCAGTGGAAGACACATGAGTCTGCAAAAAAGCAAAAAAAAGCACCTAAAGTCTCAATACTGGCATTGCAAAATACTTAAACCTCTGAAGTCCAGGAGATTTTGCTTCAAACTTCCTCTGCATTAATTTCTGTCTCTGTTTATCATCTTTCAGTCTGTCCTTACATCACATGCATGGCTCCTTTTTCTCCACACAAACTTGTCTATCAGTCAGATTTTTCATTTTATTTTAATTAACAGTATAAAGCTGCCAGGAACCCAAAATACAAACAAAAGACACAGGTTTCTATGGAAATTTAATTTTGTGTCCTCTTTTTTTGGGTAATTTTGTGTCTTTTTTTGGTCATTTTGTTTCTTCTTTAAGTAATTTAGGTTTTTTTCTGTCATTTTGTGTCTTTTTTTTGGGTCCTTTTGTGTCTTTTTAATTTTTTTTTTTTTATATATATAATTTTGTGTCTTTTTTGGTAATTCTGTGTCTTTTTTTTTGTAATTTTGTTTCTTTTTTTGGTCCTTTTGTGTCTTTTTTTAATACTTTTGTGTCTTTTTTGGTCATTTTGTCAGTCTGATTTTTCATTTTATTTTAATTAACAAAGTGTAAAGCTGTCAGGAACCCAAAATACAAGCAAAAGACACAGGTGTTAATAATAAATAATAAAATTACAAAACAGTCTATTTGCATGTACATTAAAAATAGTAATAGTTTTCATTGTAGAAAGAACATTCACAATTTAAAAATGGTCTAGAAACATAAATGGCACACTGTGAAAGCTCCTATGATTGAACTTTAACTGGCTTTCTCAGCTTGTCTACATATCATATATAAATAAAGTTATTACTGTAAATAAAACGTGTATTTTCAATAAATAGATGGACTCCAGAGGGTTAAATACTGCAAATCATCAAACTCAAATAATGCTTGCATTGGGGGTTGGTTGTCAGCCAAACATTTACATTGAAAATCCTGAATGGAGGCTTGATTATCTCGGATCATTGTGGTTTGAAAAATACCTTCCTGCTGTCTGTTTGACAGTGTCTGCGTCTGTTTTTTCCTCCATATCCCCAGGTGTTTGCTGACATTAACATTTTATTGCTGCATTTCATCACAGAGCAGAAAGCTTAAAGCGTCTGGAGGAGCTCACCTCACCTCTCCTTGCTTTCTGTGCACGCTGATTTCCACAAACTGAAGCTTGTGTTAAGCTCTCAGTTGATCTCTAACTGGGACAGACTGGAGAGGCCGGGCAGCATTTTACTCCCAAAAAAAGCTTCCCCGGCTCATAATGTCAGGTTTTGGCACATATCCGACCTTTAATTTGGAGAGGGTGTTTCACAGTCACGAAACCTTCGGGAGATAATGGCGGGGGAAAGTATAGCTTACAGTAGCTGCATGTGTACAGGCGTGGAATATAATTAGCTTAATTTCAATGAAGCTAACCACTTGTCTGTGAGGTATCGAGGGGATCAAACTCTGCAATCAACAGAGGGGCTTCTCACTATGTGTATAAAGTGAAATTAAGGGAAGAGAACAAACGTCAAACTAATCTCATTTAGGTTTAAATTCTCTTCTTTCGCATCTGTTAGTGAATATATGCAATTTACACCTAACAACAGAGCAACCGGAGAGCAGAACTCTGTCATTAAATGCAATGAAACACCAACTACAAACATTCTGCAGCTGTTTTAATCCCTCATTAACCGTGACCTGAAGTTTGGGTCAGCAACAACTACTTTTGTTCAAAATAAATTTAATGTTTAAATATCAAATGACAAATGTTTGTTAAGAATAATTATAGCTGCTACAGTCAGTTTACTTGCTATACATGTCATTGTATGTACCTGATACAGTCATGGAAAAAATTATTAGCCCATTTTCTTTAATTTCTTGTTAATTTTAACGCCTGTTACAACTGAAGGTACATTTGTTTGGACAAATATAATGATAACAACAAAAATAGCTCACAAGAGTTTAATTTAAGAGCTGATATCAGTAGATGTGCCGTCAAAGGCAGAGCTTTGTTTTTATATTGTGACTTCTCCAAAGTTTTGGCTTGAAACTTCTTGCCAGTTTTTGTTTTATGATGATTGAAACCAGAGATAAAGTCAAATACATATAACTTAATATAAAAACATATATAACTAGATGTTATCCTCATTTTATGTCTTATATGTTGTATTTACCACCTTGTGTTCACATTTGCAACATTTAAAATGCTTTATGGAGGATGGTTATGCTTTGAAAGTGTGCTTTTTGTGTGTTTTTTGCGCTTGAAAATGTTGACCCAGTAAATAGAGGTGAAAAAAATAGCTATCAGGTCATATAGGTGAGGTTGTGCCAAAAAAAAAGCTAAATCAACATAGCATTGTAAACATTTTTAAGTTGTATATAGGCAGAATGAAAATAATTCATAAGCAGAAAGTGATGTTGTGTTCTTTATTATTTTTTCCCCTTTAGTCCTGATCCAGTTTTTCATAGTGTTTTTGTAGAATCTTTTATTTTTCCTATCAGGTTTTGTATAAGTTTTTATTTTATCTGAGCGACTTTTCTTTGTTAGATTTCTACGAGTTTCATAGCCCTTTTCTTTGTGTTTCTTCTGTAATGTTTTCCTTGCTGCCTTTTTGATTAAAAGAGATTTTAAATTCACCTGCTCTGCATCTGAGTCCTGACTTGAGCCCGGCCTGACAGATACAGGGTTGATTTATCCAACCTGTGAGAAATCTGTGAGAAAAATGAGCTTAAAGCAACATGTATCCTACTGTCTGCATTCCATTAAAAGCAAAAACGTATGCTACCAAAATTATTTGAGAGATGCTGTGGTCACAAACCAACCGACTCCACATTGGCTTCCACAAAATAAAGGAATGGGTGCATCTCTGTATTACAAAACTAATCATTAGTGGAAATAGGAACAGATGGCTTTGAATAAAAAACACAATTTTATTCACTCCAGCAACCAAAGTGGTTGCAGCCTCCTCGAATCTGCTGGTTTGGCTGATGGGATGAGATGCACACAGCAGCACAGTCTGTTTCCATCGTGGAAAACATGTTTGATCAAATGTTCTGTTCCTCCAGTAGACAGCCACTTCAGAAAGCTGCTGCCATTTAAATGCTACTGCAGGAGTTTCCAGACACAGTCTGAGTCCACCTGTCTGTCTGGCAGAAGACGGGATTCAAGCAGCGGCTACGACCACAGGTTCATCCAACCGCTAGCTGTTGCAATCTGACCAGAATGTGACTAGACCAGTGTAAACACTGCAGCAGAAAAAGTGCACCAGTATTAGGACTGTAATGCTCTCTTCTTCTACCACAGGACCTCAAACTTCCACATTTGGAGAGTTTGTTTGAAATACAGAACTGTAAATAGCTGAGAAAAAAAATACCAATTGGAAACTCTTCAAAGTCAGAACTAGCACACTGCAAAAAAAGGAAAAGTTGGATGAACTAAAAATTTCAAGGCAACAAACTTCGATAAATCAAATCAAATCAAATAGTCTTTATTGTCATTATATAGTTCACTATACAACCAAATTGAAAGTGCCACTGCATAAGGTGCATAGTTATGACAATCATAACACAAAACAACATGAGTGAAAATATTAACTTGGATAATTAAACTAAATATTTTAAGTTTTGTTTTTGAGTTTGCTCAACTCTGAATTCAGATTTCAACTGTAAATTGTACTAACTTACAATTTTACATTGTAATAACTTTTAATCCTTACTTCTGCTAACTTCTGCAATGTGCTACGATTGTAATGCTGCTATGAAATGTCAATTTTGAGTTAGCATTGATACGCTAATGGCTACTCATGTAGCTGTAACAAGCAGCGCCGCTAGCTTCAGTTAGCCGCTCGCATCAGTTAGCCGCTCGCATCAGTTAACCGCTTTCGCTAATGAATTTCACCGCTTTCCCTCATTTCACAACAAAGAAATAAGAGTTATCAGAACTATTGTCCCTTGTTGTGAACCCCAACTTAAAGATATAAGTAACAACAACTCGCCAACTTGTTTTCGAGCAGACAACTGGCTTCCTTTGTTCTGCTAGCACCACACGATATTTCTATTCCTTAAAGAATTGTCACTAGCACTTATTGATGCACGAATAGCTCTTTTTGCACTATACCTTGATTGTTTGCTTTTATTCTTCCTGTAAGTCGCTTTGGATAAAAGCGTCTGCTAAATGACTAAATGTAAATGAAAACTTACATTATTGCCCTAAATGTCAATAATTTACATTTCCAAGTATTACCAACTTAAATCACTGTTTCAGGCCAAAAAATACAACTTGGCTCTTTTGCAGTGCAGTTCACCTCGTGCCATCCAGACTCTCTACGACTGTCCACCATCAACTCTGTCCCCAGAGAGACAGAGACGTATACTTACAGGTTTTTAGAAGTGCCTTGAAAGCAAATCCCATAGGCTACCCTTGGAAAAATGGTATTTACAGTAACTGCATTATCCAGGGGGAAAAAATGAAGGAGATTTGGTACAGGAATTATAAAAGAGATTAACAGAAGCTCTTTGTCGGGAAAGAAGGTCAGAGACCCAAAATAGTCATCAGGCCTGTCCTAGAAAGATCTTCCAGCAAGCTGTCATTGCAGTTAAACCTATACATGCTGCAATTGAGGGGGAGAGAGAGCTCTGGGAAGTGACATTGTAATTATTATGTTAAGAGGAAGGGAAAGTTTTACATGTGGATCAGTCTGGTTAACAGGTCTACAGCCGTGGTCACTTAGGACAGCTGCAGTGTGCCCAAATTACAGAGCACAATGACTCACACTCTTTCTGTGTTTAAGACCACTTGGCTCGGCTCGGGACGGGACAGTAAAACAGGCTCTCCGCAGAGAAACTGTTGGCTCATCAAAATAACAAACTCTTTGTTCTGCTTTGCAACATCGGAGCCCTGCAGACCACCTCGAAGCATTTATTTTTTTTGTCGTTACATGTTGATCGACTCTAAGAAGAGTGTAGGAAAAAACAGGCAATGCTCGTATTTTTATGAAGCTGTTTTTAAAAGAAATTATTCACCCAGACCCCCCAAGAAGCTACCCTGAAAATCAGAGTAGCTTTCATCTATGTAGTGCGGCTGAGTTGCATACATCATTTAACAAAAGCCAGCCACGATTCAGCCCATTAGCCTTATTAACAAGTGCGTGTAAAAGCATGTTTCCTGTACATCATCCTGAATATGTTACCTGCTATAAAAGGAACAGATTTAACAGCTCATTTCATATAAATGCAGGTCTAATAGCTCCTTTAAAGATGTGCTCAATCATGACTTTTCTTTGTGAAAAAAACGGTTTAAACCACTTGTAATTTGACAGCATCCTGCACAACTGCAAAACACAAAAAGCTCATTCTGTTACATTTTTGGGTCCACTAAACACGACAGCCCAGATTTAGCCCGTGAGCTTTTTTACACTTCGGATTTGTTTTGTCTAAATGTCAGGGACAATCTCAGATGACCTGTGGTTAGACTTGTTTAATGCGCTATGGTTTCCCTGGTGGTGGGTGTTCAAAGGACACACTGAAGGGAAGAAACTCCCGGGTCCCCATGCTGAGCCAGGCAGCCCTCCAGGTCCACAATCAGCGGCCACGTGAGGCTCTGGACAAACTCACAACATTCAGGATCCACCTTTTGGTGTGTCTCTTCAAAATATCCTGCAAATATGAAGTCTGTTCCCCTTAAACCCCTTAAACAAACACAGCAAGATGCCAGCTACCAACATGCAAACCAAATGGAATGAAACTTCACTTTGAGCGTTCCCGTCCCGTTTATTCTGGGAAGTCCTTGTGTCTGTGGATTACCAATAACAAACTCCAAAACATCTGCAGAAAGCCACTCGTCTGAGAGATTTTTGGGGGATTTCTTTGTATTTTTATAAATGTTTTCAGATAGAATAGTTTGTAGGTTTTCACCAAAACACATGTAGTCTCCTTGGTCACATCTGAATTCAATCGACAAACCAACTGCATGTTTGGCATTTTTGTGATATTTTGGTGCATATTTGACTTGTTCTTGTTTTTTGTGGTGTTTTAAGTGCAGTTTGGCCGAGGAGAGGGGTTTTTATTCAATTTGAAACATAAAAAGTCGTCTTGCCAGTATGTCTTGCAGGACCCAAGCACTTAAGTGGCCGTAATGGCCGTAATGTGCCAACAAACACAAGCCTCATGCCGGGACATTTACAGCTCTGTAACTTCTGGCCTCCACTATGTACGCACCAGAAGCAGGATGCCGAGATCAAATGATCCACCAAGAGGCAGTTATCAAATCATGTTCAGCTCAGCAGCATGCACAACAACTGTGGCCACTGTCGCTAACTGTGCACAGTGTCCGCCGCTTATTGTAAACAAACGGAGGTCGCTAACTGAACACATACTGCTGCAGCACATACACACTGTACTGCTACAGAGCTAACTGTTAGCCTGTTAGCATATACACACTGTACTGCTACAGAGCTAACTGTTAGCCTGTTAGCATATACACACTGTACTGCTACAGAGCTAACTGTTAGCCTGTTAGCACATACACACTGTACTGCTACAGAGCTAACTGTTAGCCTGTTAGCACATACACACTGTACTGCTACAGAGCTAAATGTTAGCCTGTTAGCACATACACACTGTACTGCTACAGAGCTAACTGTTAGCCTGTTAGCACATACACACTGTACTGCTACAGAGCTAACTGTTAGCCTGTTAGCACATACACACTGTACTGCTACAGAGCTAACTGTTAGCCTGTTAGCACATACACACTGTACTGCTACAGAGCTAAATGTTAGCCTGTTAGCACATACACACTGTACTGCTACAGAGCTAACTGTTAGCCTGTTAGCAAATACACACTGTACTGCTACAGAGATAACTGTTAGCCTGTTAGCACATACACACTGTACTGCTACAGAGCTAACTGTTAGCCTGTTAGCACATACACACTGTACTGCTACAGAGATAACTGTTAGCCTGTTAGCACATACACACTGTACTGCTACAGAGCTAACTGTTAGCCTGTTAGCACATACACACTGTACTGCTACAGAGCTAACTGTTAGCCTGTTAGCACATACACACTGTACTGCTACAGAGATAACTGTTAGCCTGTTAGCACATACACACTGTACTGCTACAGAGCTAACTGTTAGCCTGTTAGCATATACACACTGTACTGCTACAGAGCTAACTGTTAGCCTATTAGCACATACACACTGTACTGCTACAGAGCTAACTGTTAGCCTGTTAGCACATACACACTGTACTGCTACAGAGCTAACTGTTAGCCTGTTAGCATATACACACTGTACTGCTACAGAGCTAACTGTTAGCTTGTTAGCACATACACACTGTACTGCTACAGAGCTAACTGTTAGCCTGTTAGCACCGTGCTGCTGTGCAGCACTGCTGCTGCTCTGTCACACGTCACTATCGTCTCCTCCCACTCCCACCCCAATATAGCGACATAGATGTGTCTTAAACCTGCATTCTTTCAAATGGCCAGCAGGGGGCGACTCCACTGGCTGCAAAAGGAATTCATTACCTCAGTTTAGAGTATTCTTCAGTACAACACAGAGTTTATTTTGTAAATTTTTGGTCCCATTTAGAATAAAATAGACAATCCAGCAGCGTATGTTTTTGGGTCTGGCTACCTTGTTATTGATAAGGCACTAAAACAGCAGTCCTCGGGTTTTCAGTCAGATGCACCATCTAGTCCAAACATCTAGAACAACTTGAGGCTTCAAAACGATATTCCACAAATTGAGTGACGTCACAGTGGCTGTACCCACTTCTTTTATACAGTCTGTTGGACTTTAAACCTGCAACTTTTTTGCCACTTGGTGGCAGCAGAAACAACGTGTGAATGTTCCCAGTTTGGACATCAAGACGAACGCTCCATGCAGTAAAAATACTGCAGTCTGACCAATTTTGGTACTATTATTTTGAGGACAATTCATGTATGTGTGTGCATGCATATGCAACTGCATAGAAACACTGAGTATTGGTTTGTGTCCAAGTCACGTGACTTTCAAGTTTCCAGCGGTCAGAACAAAAAACATGGCGGACAGTTTCTCATTTTTTTGTGACAAATATGACCAATAGGAAAAAATATCCATGGAATAGCCACGGGATATGACTGTCATTAACTTGCATTGTAACGAAATCCGTGTCAGTTTCACGGAAATTTGAGTGATTCCGTGGCTATTCCACGGATTTTGAGTTAAGTGAATCCGTGGCTATTTCACGGATTCCTGTGAGACCAGGTTGACTCATCTGTAATAAAATTTGGTTGCCTGAACCACAAAGATTACTACAAAGAAAAGAAAACACAGCGCAACTTTTTGAATTCTGCAAAGCAACGCTAACAAAGACGGCTGGGACTGGTCCTGGTCTTGTCTCAGTCTCGATCCCTCAAAGTCTTGGTCTTGTCTTGGTCTTGGTTTTGGTGGTCTTGACTACAACACTGCACATAACTACTTTAGTGGAATTACTACCTCTCTTGAGTGAGGAATGAATCAGAGCACGTCAATGTTCCTTTTCATTTTCTTGATTATCAGACATCAAATTGCACTGCCTAGTTACAGCGGCAGAACAATTTGTCAGATCTTAAGGACAAAAAAAAAATGTCTTGAATACAGCCCTGATGTTCTCTGAGTCTCTCTCTCTGTCGGGGCATATTTAACCTTTCTGAAAGCCATAATTGTGACGCATATAGCTCAATGTACGGTGTTCATTTTTTTCTACACGTGCCAGCTGCTAGGTCTACTTTTAAACCTTAACCCTTAATAGGGCACTCATTGAAATACTTGCAAATTCCAAATTTCAACCCTAGAGAATATCGGAGGATATTACATACAGCCAGATCTACGAGAAAGAAATGGGCAGATTTATGAGATTTAAAGTGGTGAATCTGCAAGAAAAAAGTAGCCCCCCCCCCCCCCCCCCCCCTTTTTTCTCGTAAATATGTGACTTTTTTCGCGCTGATTTGCCATTTTAAATCTCTTAAATCTGTGACATCTTTTTCTTGTAGATTTACCACTTTAATCTAGTAAATTTGCAACTTTTTTCTTGAAATATTACCCAAAATCCGTGTGGTTCTACGACCTCAGACATGGGGACCTCATTTTGGATATTCGCTGAAGTTACCAAATAAGGTTCTTCACCCAATAAAGGATTAAAAGGATACAACTCATACTGTTAATATTAAGCTCCCAAACGACTCTAATATCTGACATCACATCATTCAGTTCTCTATAGCAAGATATTACCTTACAGGAGTCTCTGGCTTGATGCTGCCTCTTATACACAGCTATATGTCAATCTAACTCTTTATGCATTATTTCTTTTAGAGCAGAGGCTGGCTCCAGCTGCCCACAGCCTTCTAAAAGGATCAGCAGGTGGAGCTAATAGATGGATGTTAGTGGAGAGGCGACAGGATGACACTGTTTGTTTGTGTATATTATACAATGTTGAATGATTCCCATTTAGACTTTAGAGTGAAGGATACTGTTTCTGGCTCCGCAGTGGCGGTTCTAGACCAGTTTTACTGTGGGGGCCAATCACAGGGGCACATTAGCACATGAAAAAATGGCAAAGATGATATTTAAGAATTCAAAATCTTTGAATGTCTTGAAAAAGACACAAAAATGACCAAAAAAGACACAAAATGAGAAGACAGAATGACCAAAAGAAACCCCACAGAAGACATAAAAATGACCAAAAAGACACAAAATGACCAAAAAGACACAAAATGACCAAAAATGACACAAAATGAGAAGACAGAATAACCAAAAGAAACCCCACAGAAGACATAAAAATGACAAAAAAGACACAAAATCACCAAAAAGACACAAAATTACCAAAAAAAGACACAAAATGAGAAGACAGAATAACCAAAAAAAAATCCACAGAAGACATAAAAATGACAAAAAGACACAAAATGACTAAAACAGACACAAAAAAGACACAAAATTACCAAAAAATGACAAAAAAAGACACAAAATAACTAAAACAGACACAAAAAAGACACAAAATTACAAAAAAATGACAAAAGACACAAAATAACTAAAAAAGACACAACAACAGACACAAAATTACCAAAAAAAGACACAAAATGAGAAATCAGAATAACAGAAAACCCCACAGAAGACATAAAAATGCCAACAAAAGACACAAAATGACCAAAAAGACACACAATAACCAAAAAAGACACAAAATGAGAAGACAGAATAACCAAAAAAAACCCACAGAAGACATAAAAATGACCAAAAAAGACACAAAATGACTTACAAAGACATGTAAAAACATGAAAAAGATTTTTTTAAAATGGACAAAACAGCCCTTTAAGACTCCATAGAGTTAAGCTATGATACAATGTAACATTCTGGGTTCCTTTTGTGTACAATGAGATATTGTTTGAACAAAAAAAAGGTTAGAATTGTTCCATTGTTCATCGTTATAAATTGACCATTTTTTTTATTAATTTGACACAGGGGCCTCCAGGGGCAGAGGCCCCTGTGTAGAAGCGCCACTGATACTAACTGACCTCCTGAATCTTTTCTTAGAGTGCAGCTGCCCACAGCCTTCTAAAAGGATCAGCAGGTGTAGCTCATAGATGGATGTTAGTGGAGAGGCGACAGGATGACACTGTCTGTTTGTGTATATTATACAATGTTGAATGATTCCCATTTAGACTTTAGAGTGAAGGCTCCTGGTTCTGGCTCCGGCCAGAGTATCAGCCCACACAGCGTCCATCAGCCAGCAAAACAAACCTCCAGACCACAGCGGACCAGGACTCGGCCCCGCCATTGTTACATTGTTATGGACGAACTGTACGTTAAAACTTAACTTCCTTCCTTGTGGTCACGTCTTTATATACAAACATCACGGACGGAGATATGTGAATTCTGTGGGCGCTGACTCACAGTTTAGCGCCGACACTTATTCTGAGGCAGACATGGCTGAAACCAAATATAGTGAAGCAGAAACAACACTTGTCTTGTTTCTCCACAAGTCATTATGGTGCAGAGCTAACGATCAGCTGCACAACGAGAGGTGACACGGTGCTGGATAAACATTGTTTCTTGGTTGTCACTCTGCATTACAGGCACAGAGTCCCCCTGCACACACACACACATATTCTTGTACTTCTATCTTTGTGAGGACCCTCATTGGAATAGTGAATTCCCTTGCAAGGTTATAATAGTTTTGAATTTTTCCTTTATTTCCTTTGCCTTATCCATCTTCATTATGTATGAAAAAAGTTGAAAACGAAGGACATTTTCATTATAATTTTAGTTAGTTTTGTAACCACACAATACAGTTTCAGCTAATTATCATTATCATGTAACCTTTAACCCTTAAAACAAAGTCTGAAATCTCCAAAAAAGCCTTTAAAGAAGTGAGGACTGTGTTGGTTAAAAATGTGTTCCGGTCCTCACTATGTTGGAAGTACAAGAACACACACACACACACACACACACACACATTCTTGTACTTCTATCTTTGTGAGGACCCTCATTGGAACAGTGAATTCCCTTGCAAGGTTATAATAGTTTTGGATTTTTCATTAGTTTAAGTTTTAATTGGGTTGTGAATTTTTGTTTTCAAATTCAGTCACTTTTAATTAGTTTTAGTTTTTTGTAATGGATAGATTAAAAGAGGTCACAGTAAATTTTGCCTTTATTTCATTTGTCTTATCCATCTTCTTTATGTATGAAAAAAGTTGACAAAGAGTAGTATATATAAAGTTGACAGAGAGAATAGTTTTGGATTTTTCATTAGTTTAAGTTTTAATTGGGTTGTGAATTTTTGTTTTCAAATTCAGTTAGTTTTAATGAGTTTTTAGAGTGAGTTTGCTAGTTTTAGTTTAGTATTTATTTTTTTGAAATGCAATAGTTTTAGTTTAGTTTTTATTAGTTTTAGTTTTTTGTAATGGGGTATTTGTTGGGTGGGAGATTAAAAGAGGTCACAGTAAATTTTGCCTTTATTTCCTTTGCCTTATCCATCCTCATTATGTATGAAAAAAGTTGACAACGACAAAAAACGAAAGACATTTTCACTATAATTTTAGTTCGTTTTATAACCACACAATACAGTTTCAGTTAATTATCATCATCATGTAACCTTTAACCCTTAAAACAAAGTCTAAATTAAAAAAAAAAGCCTTTAAATAAATGAGGACCGGGCGAAATGTCCTCACTTTGCAAAAATGTCCTCACTCTGTTGGTTAAAAACGTGTTCCGGTCCTCACTATGTAGCACGTACAAGAACACACACACACACACACACACACACACCCTCACTGCAGTTGAGTCAAATGTAATTATGAAGTGACAAGTCAAATATAAATCCACCTCTGCTGTGATGCAGTTTACTCTGCATTAAGAGGGCGTTTTCATCCTCCTGTCTCTCACACAGTCTCCTCCACACACACTGACAGGAGGTTTTTTTTGGCATTTGTTGTGAAACGGCTGACGCTGCTTGATACAGACAGTGAAACCTGAAATTTTCGCAGGCTTGATGTAGCGGATTAGTCATTATCCTTAAATACAGGACTCCGCCACCTACACTTAAGCGCTGAAAATCCCATTAAGGTGGTTTTATTTAACTTTGATATCTTTAAATGATCCCACAATAAGCGGATACTTCTAGCAGTCTGTCTTCTGTTTGACTGGGATTTCTGTTTTTTTTTTTTAACTTTAAAGGGATTTATAATAAAACAAGGGTGGAGAAAGCAGGGAACAGTGGATAGTTATATCATAAATGACAAGAAAAGATTAGAGTAGAGTGAAATTTATTGTCCTCAAGGGCAAATTTGTATTGGGCACAGTAGCTTTACATAAAAAAACATCATAAAACATGTTGAAAGATAGGAGATATGTAACATTGGCAACAAAGCAGCTTAAAGAAGAACCTGTGCTTGCATATTTATTGCATATTGCTTTATTGCAGCCATTCTCAACCTTGGGGTCGGGACTCCAAATAGGGTCGCGAGATGATTTCTGGGGGTCGCCAAATCATTTTGGCTCTGTCTTCACTGTGTTAAAGTTTTCATGTGTTAATGTGTTTTAGTCTTTTTGGTCACTTAATGTCTTTTTTTGATCATTTTGTGTCTTTTTTTGATCAGTTTGTGGTCAATTTGTGTCTTTTTTGGTCATTTTGTGTCTTTATTTAGTCATTTTGTTTCTTTTTTTTAGTCATTTTGTGTCTTTTTTTGTCATTTTGTGTCTTTATTTAGTCATTTTGTTTCTTTTTTTTAGTCATTTTGTGTCTTTTTTTGTCATTTTGTGTCTTTATTTAGTCATTTTGTTTCTTTTTTGGGTCATTTTGTGTCTTTTTTAGTCATTTTGTGTCTTTTTTGGTCAATTTGTGTCTTTTTTTGGTCATTTTGTGACTTTTTTTGTGATTTAGTGTCTTTTCTGGTCATTTTGTGTCTTTTTTGGGTCATTTTGTTTCCTTTTTTGGTCGTTTTGTGTCTTTTTTGGTCATTTTGTTTCCTTTTTTGGTCATTTTGTGTATTTTTTTGGTCATTTTGTGTCTTTTATGGTCATTTTGTTTCTTTTTTTGGTCATGATGTGTCATTTTTGCTCATTTTGTGTCTGTTTTGATCATTTTGTGGTCAATTTGTGTCTTTTTTGCTCATTTTGTTTCCTTTTTTTGGTCATTTTGTTTCTTTTTTGGGTGATCTGAACTGTGCGTGTGAGATTGTGTTCAGTGAGCGGGGGTCACGGACAACATGCATGTTAAATTGGGGGTCGCGACTCAAAAAGGTTGAGAACTACTGCTCTATTGCACTGAGATTTAGCATTATAGTTCAGCAGCTTCAGCAAGAAAACGAGAATGTAAAGAATAATCTCCAGCCTGTTGGTGGTTCTGACCTTTTTACCTTTGCAGCACATTGTGTGCACAAGTTTTGCAGCAGCTCGTAAACAGTCTGGCTGACTACTTCTAGTCAAATTACTTCTTGGCTGGCTGCTCTGAAACTCTGATTTCCTCGGCTAAAGGGGGCTGAAAACTTTGCTTCAAACCAGCAGCTGAGTCAGGCGTTTCCAGAAATAAACCTACAGCAAATTGACGCATGGAAACAGAAACAATCAGATCTCAGAAGCCGAGATAAAGCGCCACTCTGCTCGGTTGACTGGCCGTGAGCAAGTTCTCGCTTACAGAAGTGAGTGTGACAAGTATTTCCAACCCATCGACTTAATTACACAGTAAATTTCAAGTGCAGACACGATACAACACCCTAAAGTCAGGTTTTGAGCATTTCAGTGGTTTCTGGCTGTTGAACCTCAGGAGAGCGTGCACGGTGACGCGCTGCTGCACATTCTGCACGCGTTCACAGTTGTTGAAGGATGACTTTTTTCTTTTCATTTGGACAGTTTCTTGTGACTTCAACTTTTTTTTTCATTATTTTGACTATTTTTTACTTTTTTTTACTTACTGACTTCAACTTTTTTTCTCATTTTGAATAATTTCTCGTGACTTCGACATTTTCTTCTCATTTTGACCTTTTTTCCATGATTTTAACTTTTTTTGTCATTTTGACTTTTTTCTCGTGATTTAAAATTTGACAATTTCTTCAACTTTTCGACTTCAACTTTTTTTTCATTATTTTGAATTTTTTTCTTCTTTTTATTGTGCAATAATACAATACAGTGACAGACAGGAAGTGAATATGAAACAACGACAATAATGGTACCCCTGTGTATGTGTGTGTGTGTGTGTGTGTGTGCATGTTTCAGTTATAGATCTAGTTAAATATTAATATATGATAATAAATATTATGTATCATTATTAGGCAGAGAAAGCGGTACTACTAAAATGTAAATAGAATAAATAAAAAATAATAATAAAAATTAAAATAATATATATATATATATAAATATATATATATACATACAATAAAACAAATATATATATATATTATTATATATAATATCTATTAACATAACATATATAGATATATATATAACACTAAATAAATTAGCAGCAAAGACAATAACAATAATAATAACATTAATAATAATAATAACAATCATAATAATAATAATAATAATAATAATAATAATAATAATAATAATAATAATGCTAGTATCAATATTAGAAACAACAATGAGTAGCAATATGGAGGAATTTTCCTGTGGGTTTTTTTTCAAACTGGTGACCTCCCAGACATCAGTCCCCGTCTCCACGGTTACCACCAGCGCCATTTTTTCCAGGTTACTTTTACACTTCCGGCTCCTTTTGGGCCCGTGTTTGTTTTCGGGACCCTGTAATTTCCCCACCAATCACTCACAAGGGCCCCCGTCAAGTCTGCCATTCATAAAGTTTAAAGTAGCTCTTAGTGGTCCGTGGAGTTTATTGAAACATTAAATTTGTATCCCAGCCGTGATGGTGTATCTTTAGCCGTCGCTTGACTCACGTGCTCGGTCGGGTCCCCTTACATCAACCGCCAATTATGTTCTCCTCCTGGGTGTGGGCTGAGCCTCGGTCAGCACGGCGCACAAACCAGAAACATCAATTCCTGGGCAGTGGAGCGAACAAAAACAGACAAAATGCAAAAACCTTCCTTCCGAGCACTGTTATCATGTAGAGTACAAGCACACAAACACCGCTAACATTGCCAGTAACGCTGTCCAGAGCTGCTCTGTGGGGGATTTAGTGAAATCTACAGGCTTTTATTAGACGCGGATGAAGGCTTGAACAACAAGCAAAGACCTCAGAAAGCCAGATTATGTCCTCTGCAGATAGGTCAGACAAAGAAAAAATTGCCTCGTCAGAATTTCCCAGGCTTGTTTTTAGCTTTCGGTCTATTTCTGTGGAGGATGGGAAAAGTTGCGTTCAGTTATTCTTCTTAACAGGTACACTGTAAAAAAAAAAGGTGTGTCTAAAAACAAGATAAAACACTAAATCTGAGGGAAATTATCTTGCTGCATGGACAGATAATTTAAGAAATCTTGTCAAGTGAAATTAAGATTATTAAATCTAGAAATAAGCATGTTGAACGCTTAAAATGGGAAATTAATTCTTAAAACAAGATAAATTAAAGCTGCCAGCAGCGATGAACTGGCCCGAGCAGAGTGACCTGATGATTATTTGTTTCTTACCAAGATAAAAAAAAAAACTTTAGATTTAGAAGTGTTGGATAATATATCTTGTTTGAAGAGTTGATTTCTTATTTTAAGCGTTCAACATGCTTATTTCTAGATTTAATAATCTTAATTTAAGAAACCTTGTCAAGACAAATTATCTGTCCATGCAACAAGATCATTTCCCTCAGATTTACTGTTTTCATCTGGTTTTTAGACTAAACACCTTTTTTGCAGTGTACCAGAGGTGGAAGTACTTGTGCTAGTATTTTACAAGTTATACCACAGTGTGGAAATACCCTGAAACAAGAAAAAGCTAATTACGGTTTTGTCATATTTGTTGAAACTGCCACTGTATCATGGCAACAATACATGAGACAGATTATCTGCAGAAAAAAAAAATATTTAGATTTTTAGATTTAGAAGTGTTAGATAATTTATCTTATTTTAAGCGTTATGCTTATTTCTAGATTTAATAAAAAACAGAAAAAAATAGTCAGAAAAACAGAAAAAATGTCAGAAAAAAACAGGAAAAAAATTACTTAGAAAAACAGGAAAAATAATTTATCTATTTTAAGAGTTCATTTCTTATTTTAAGTGTTCAACATGCTTATTTCTAGATTTAATAATCTTAATTTAAGAAATCTTGTCAAGGTAAATTATCTGTCCATGCAGCAAGATCATTTCCCTCAGATTTAGTGTTTTTATCTGGTTTTTAGACACCATTTTTTTGCAGTATAATAGAAAAACCCAAGGAAAGAACCTCCAAATTGTACTTAAACACTGCATTTGTCGAGATAAATGTGCTTATTTATCTGGAAAACAAAGACATAAAACAAAGATCAATGTGATCCTGTGCAGCCTCCATGACTTTGGGTGTGTCATGTTCATAATTTTCTTTATTTTTCTAAATGCAGTAAAAGCGTTTTATGTCACATATCAAGTGTATGAAGTGACACAAAACTGAAAGCGTGTTTTACAGCGAGGGTCTCTCCACAATATGTTGAACACTTAAAACAAGAAATTAACTCTTGTTTTAAGAGTTAATTTCTTATTTTAAGAGTTCAACATGCTTATTTCTAGATTTAATAATCTTAATTTAAGAAATCTTGTCAAGTGAAATTATCTGTCCATGCAGCAAGATCATTTCCCTCAGATTTAGTGTTTTTATCTTGTTTTTAGACACCATTTTTTTGCAGTATAGTAGAAAAACCCAAGGAAAGAACCTCTAAATTGTACTTAAATACAGCATGTGTGTAAATAAATGTGCTTATTTATCTGAAAAACAAACATAAACACATAAAACAAAGTCTGAAATCAATGTGATCCTGAAACAAGAGAGTGTGCAGCCTCCGTGACTTTGGGTGTGTCATGTTCATAATTTTCTTTATTTTTCTAAATGCAGTAAAAGTGTTTTATGTCACATATCAAGTGTATGAAGTGACACGAAACTGAAAGCGTGTTTTACAGCGAGGGTCTCTCTGCAATATGTTGAACACTTAAAATAAGAATATATTTTAAGTGTTCAACATGTTTATTTCTAGATTTAATAATCTTAATTTAATAAATCTTGTCAAGGTAAATTATCTGTCCATGCAGCAAGATCATTTCCCTCAGATTTACTGTTTTATCTGGTTTTTAGACACCATTTTTTTTTGCAGTATAGTAGAAAAACCCAAATTGTACCTAAACACTGCATTTGTCTAGATAAATGTGCTTATTTATCTGGAAAACAAAGACATAAAACAAAGATCAACGTGATCCTGTGCAGCCTCCGTGACTTTGGGTGTGTCATGTTCATAATTTTCTTTATTTTTCTAAATGCAGTAAAAGCGTTTTATGTCACATATCAAGTGTATGAAGTGACACGAAACTGAAAGCGTGTTTTACAGCGAGGGTCTCTCCACAATATAAGACCAAAGCGACGTCACCGCCTGCAGCTTGACGGCTGCTAACCTAATTCCTAATGGTTATTACAATGAAGCCTGGTGACCACATCAAGCTGCTGCGGTGCTGTAATGACTTCAGCAGAGAGAAAGAGAGAAAAGAGAGAGAGAGGCAGCTCTGCCATGCACTTTCACAGCCTTCAATTTCACCACTATAACACAAGGACACAGAGTCCTTCGCAAATGAGCACAGTGGCGTGTTTAGAAAATAAAAAAGATGCTTCAAGGTTATAAACAACATCTAAATTACACTGTTAATTCGAGTTTTCCTCCAGCCAAAGTATACTCTGGTTCCAAAGCTCAGCATGAATGTTTCTGCCTCTTAAGCTCACATGCAGATGCAGGTTGTTGTTGTTGCATTTTTTTTTTTTTTTATGCATAAAGAGATGAATCATTGTTCTCAGAATGTCAAACTAAAAACGGAGAACCTCTTCTGCAGCGGTTTAACCATGCTTGAAAAACATAAATAAACTGAAATTATCTGAACCTAAACATATAAAATCCCAACCCCACCCTCTCTTGCTCTGTCATTTTAGCTAAATTTTACAACAGCTGGGCCTCCTCTTGGAGCACGAATATGAAGAGATTTCAAAATAATATAGTATAACTCAAAGATATCAAACTGGTGGCACAGGGAAAGTATAGTGTGGCAGCCAGAAGCAATTCATTTAAAATAGGAAACTTCAGCAGCTGAGTGCTTAAAAAGCAAAAAACTGGTAAAGCGAGACCAAACATGTGCAATCAAAATGAAAAATATGACTTGCACTTAAGATATTGGCCTGAGAGTGATGTTCCCTGAGTTGCATGAGTCACATGTACATGTAATTTTTATTTTCACATGCACAGTAAAAAACATGTTTCCCTGTACAGTGAAATTCTTGCTTTGCTGTCCACAGAATGCCAACCAATGTAAAAGCAATGTAAAATCCGTGAAATAGTCACGGAATCCCTCAAATTTCAGTGAAACTGACACAGATTTCACTACAATGCAAGTTCATGACAGTCATATCCCGTGGCTATTCCAACATACAAAGTGATTATGTACATTCACTGAGTGAATATTTAGAAAATAAAACATATATTCTCGCTAGAAATGTGATCAAAATCCATTTTTATGCAGAAACTAAGTCAAAATATTGATTTTTTCACTAAAAATGAGAGAACTGTCCGCCATGTTTTTTGTTCTGACCGCCGGGACCTGGAAAGTCACAACAAATAGGAACAAATATCCATGGAATAGCCACGGGATATGACTGTCATTAACTTGCATTGTAGCGAAATCCGTGTCAGTTTCACAGAAATTTGAGTGATTCCATGGCTATTCCACGGATTTTGAGTTAAGCGAATCCGTGTCTGTTTCACGGATTCCTGTGAGACCAGGTTCTAAAAAATATACAATATATGTATACTAATAAATGTACAAGATAACAAAATTTAAGGCAGCATGTGATAATAATAAAAAAGCAACAATAAATTGAATTACCCGCTTTGTAGGTGCCGTAGGAAGACGTGATACAGTCATGGCCAAAAATATTGGCACCCCTGCACTTCTGCCAGATAATTGTTGCAAATACACTGCAAAAAAAGAAAAGTTGGGTGAACTCAAAATTTCAAGGCAACAAATTTCGATAAAAGTTTAAGTTGGACAATTAAACTAAATATTTTAAGTTTTTTGTCAACTCAACTCTAAGTTGTACTAACTTATAATTTTACATTGTAATAACTTTTAATCCTTACTTCTGCTAACTTCTGCAATGTGCTGAATTGGCACGATTGTAACGCCGCTATGAAATGTCAGCTAATGTTGTGACCACAATTTTGAGTTAGCATTGATACGCTAATGGCTACTCTTGTAGCTGTAACAAGCAGCGACGCTAGCATCAGTTAGCCGCTAGCATCAGTTAGCCGCTAGCTTTCGCTAATGAATATCACCGCATTCCCGCATTTCACAACAAAGAAATAAGAGTTATCAGAACTATTGTCCCTTGTTTTGAACCCCAACTTAAAGATATAAGTAACAACAACTCACTAACTTGTTTTTGAGCAGACAACTGGCAATGTGTACATTGTATAATAGTTTAATTGTGCTATAAAAGCTGTGCTGCACTTTCAAAATAAAAAAGTAATTGTGCACAAAAATGAGAAATGTCATTGTCGAACAAAAACAATTGTTATTGTTGGTGAGTCTCATTGTTTCAATCAATGTATTTGTATCTTCCAAATATACTTAAATAAATAAATTAAAAATGTTTTTATTATTATTACTTTTTAGTTTTTTTTGTGTGTCGTTAGTTTGTTGTTTATTCCTTTTCTTGGAGATCCTCATTTGATGAATACCAGTTTGCCTTGTATATATGTTTGTCTGTTTACCCTATGTTTTGTTATTTACTTTGTGAATATATACCTTGAAAAAAGGGGAAAAAAATGCAAGGTACAATATTGTAAAGAAAACGAAATGACTGATTATGTTTGTGAAAGTAAGAAGCCTTGCAATAAAGTATTAAAAAAAAAAACAAATATACTTAAATGAGATTTTTAAATAAGCTAAAATAAAGGTTTTGAATGCTTAAATATCATCCTTGCCGTTTTTTAATGTGCCCCTCTGATTAAACACTGGCCCCTGATTGGCCCCCACAGTAAATCTGGTCTAGAACCGCCACTGAGAGTGATTTTCCCTGAGTTGCATGAGTCACGTGTGCATGTAATGTGACATTTCTCTCTCCTCTCCCAGCCTCAGGTAATCAGTCTGCAGCCTTTGATGCGAGCCGTCGCTCCTGTCTCGCACTTTGAGTTTTCCAAACATTTCGAAATGAAGATCACAAATTACGTTATGTTTTATTTGACAGGAAGAGCAAACTTAAACAATGCTTGCCAGATATGATTAAGTGCTATAAGCCAGCGAAGGTAGCACTTTGGAAAATTGCAGATAATTTGATCTAATTTACAGAAGAAAGAGAAAAAAAAGGGGTTCAAACAAGCTCCATGTGTTAGAATCTCTAATTATCCCCCCGCTGAAAGACGCCTGTCGCACTCACGTGTGTTTTCTATAGACGCCCCATATAGAAACTTGAAGCGAAGGCCTCAATCAGGCAGCGCGTCATCATCGTTTCTGCAAATACACCCATGTTGTCAGCAATATGTATATACATTATAAGAACACAGGACGTGCCATATATGGGCGTATGTTCAGGAAGATGCTGGGATGGGACTCGGAGAACCCTACACATCGTTTATGGCTACTTGTGTGTTTGAGAACATGTGATTATTTGGGTGTATGCATTTCCTATGCGGCCAGGCTGAAATTGAGAAATTACAGTAGGAGATTCTCAAAGTAAGCAAGACAAGGTGGAGGGTGAGGGAGGATAATAGTGGTGGATAGCGCTGATTGAGGAAATACAACATCACGACAGAAACTAGCTGTAATTGTAGGAATAGGCCCGAAAACCTCTGATGATGTATTTGCACCGAGGGGACCAAAAATAACAAGTGACCACAGGGACATGGCCCCTTCCCTGCAGCAGCAGCATCTCACTGCTGTACAACAGTAAAACCTGCCATCTGCTGGCCAAACAGCCACACTGCACATGAGGGCTGTCACACACTGGGCTGCATTCACTAGAGTGCACAGAAACAAGACTAAATGTCTTTTCCAGTGCCTCCTTATATAGTTTTATTAGCTGTTTGGAGGGTGACATACTTACAAAAATACACAACTTAAGAAAAAGTGTTCTTCCTGAAATAGAGACGGAAAGCAAGCTTGCTTTGTCCTCTATTAGCCACAACGACAAGATGACCAAATTATACCCAGGAAATGTACAAAAAGTCAATATAGGAAGAATTAAAAATGTGAATCCATTAAAGGGAAGCGACAGGAATAAACGTAATTATTTGCAACAGTACCTTTCATGGTACTCTGGACAACCTTTCCCCACCATTTCCCTTGTTTACCTTATCATGGCAGACAGTCAGGAAAGGTGAAGGAGTCTCTGCCAGCCGGCTGGACTAGATGTAAATTTGCAGATGTGTCTGGTTCTGTACATCCTCAATGCAAGCTTTGTAAGCAACACGTGCTTCTGCAAAGGCAGTTTTTTTATAGATATGTTTTGACTATTTTCAGAAGTTGTCATATTTAAACAGGGGGGTCTTCTAAGCATTCAAAAATATATATATATATATAAAAAAAAATGTCCTGAGCATAAAAAAACACTGCTGAAAAACTGTCAAATAAGGTGCTACTAAAGGTGCTATTAGCTGAGTTTATTCCTCCTGCACAGCTTGTTTGTGCTCTTTGTTTATGTATTGGTTTATTTTTGCTTTGTACATGATTATTTTCTAGTTCAGAAGAAGACTGAAATAAGTGATAATCATGTGTCTGGATGTTCAAGACATTGAGGCACCCTGATGTGACATGCCCGCTTTGGGCAGATCTGTCTGCTAATTACAGCCTAGCTCTGAGGAGGGAGGTACTTGCATGGTGGGGGCTTTTTTTTTTTTTTTAATGATGCGAGGGGTAGATATGGTATAAATACCCACATCATTGTACTGGGAGGCAGCATATCCTCAGTTGTGCTCCTACCCTAAGGATATACAGCAGTGCCAGGAGCTAACTGGTGCTGAAGAGATTGTTTTTACCCCCTTTGGATGCTGGTACGTGTGACTTCTCTTCCTCTCTAGACAGCTCTCTCTCCGGGGGAGTGTATTCGACCTCCCGGCTGTAATCAGGCCTTGAGGCTTTCCTGTGGCAGGCTGAGGGAAGGAGGCAGATTTTGGCCGGCTTGGAGCATCCTGAGTGACTTTTAGCGAAGGATGCTCTGGCTGCAAAATCTTTCCAAATCTTGAATTTGAACCCTTTTGCTCTAACTTATCCTTAACTTATAACTTATCCATTAAATCTCTGTAAGATGTTCAGCTTCTACACAGTTTTAAGCTCTGTAAAATAACCTAAAACTAGAGAGAGAAAGCCTGTTGACACTTGTTGCCTTGAGAGTGGTTGTGCTGACTGTGCTTTTTTCTTCCCCCTGCAGAGTTTTCTTTGCAAGATGGACCTACGAGTAGCTTGCATCTTCGGCCTGATGGTTGCCCTGGCAGCAGCCCATGGGAAAGGCTATGTGGTGAAGAAGGTGGTGAAGGCCGCCCCTCAGTATCAGCCCTACTCTGTGAAGAGCCACGGTAGGAAAACACAGCCTTCTGCTCTCTCTACTGTCTGTTTTTCACCTTAGATCATGCTCGAATTTCTCTAGTTTTTCTCTAGTTTGTCCTCACAAAAGCTGCCTCTAAAAGTCTTATTTTCCTCTCTAAAGACAAGTTTTACTTTAGTAACATTTCACGACAGCCTTGCCTTACCTTTAAATCTTCAGCTTGCAAATAAGCATCTTTGTTGTGGCAGATAGGAGCAGTAACAGCCAGACGGATGCTGGCCACAGCCAGCCAGCTGCACTTTACTTTGAAAACTCAACTCCACTTTGCTCTGGAGCTGCCGTGTGCTCTGATTGGCTGCAACAGTGTGCATGCTTCTCCAATCATATAGTCCGTTTAAATAGAGCATTTCAATAACAAGGCTTATTTACTCTGCAAAGCTTTGCAGTTCGGTGTTGATACATGCATCTAGCTGAAGTATTTTTCACATTTCTTGTAGTTTTTTTGTTAGTTTATTCTGCAAAGGCAAGCACATTGGAAATTTCTTTGCCCAAATTAAATTATTCAGGGACTTTCTTATTTTGCGATCATGATGGTGAACTAGAAACATGATGCTGACTGCTAGAAACATTTTAAATACTTTTTTGAGACTGCATTTGCAAGTTTTTGCTGCAAAATGTGCATTGCATGATCAGCTATTCAGTGGAATCACTTCTTTCCAGAGCAAAGTGTTGTAAGATACTTTTATTTTAGATTAGACATAAATGTTTCTCATTTTACTTATTTTAGCTGCAAATGTTCCCTGTTTATTTGTCTTCAAACACGCATGTTACTTCATGCATAATTTAGTTAATTTGAAACACAAGTTGACTTTGATTTTCCGATAGATTCCCCATGCAAAACAAGAACATGATGCACATTTCTAGTATATTCAGATTTACTACACTTTAAAAATGTTAATTATGGTGTTTGGCTAAAATGCAATATAAAATATGAAATGTTGCTTTTGTGTGAATCAACATACTATTTTTATTTGTCAAAGTAGCTGTTAGTGAATTATTTTTAGGTTGACACTGACAATTACAGTCCAGTCACCCAGCAGTGTGGTTTGCTTGGGTGTGCCTGCTTCACACAGAAGTAGAAACATCTGTTTGGCTTTATCCAAACTTGGCTTCAGCTGCCAAGGAGTGAGCCTTTTTTACTCAAACACATGTGACCACATTAAGGCTGCAAATAAAAAAATAACTCCTTCTCATTTAGACCTTCTGTTTGACAAACAAGTCACAAACAGCTTCTGAAAGCTCTTTGACCGGCACAGTGTAATAATAGCTATCAAACACATGATTTAAAACAAAATATTAAAATTTATAAATGTGTATTTTATACATTTTATACATAACAATTAAATACATTCTTAGATAATAAATAAATATATAATTTGAATGTTTTTCAAAATAAATCAGAGACTTTAACATTTATTTTAAAGGATTTGCAAAGAGAAAAAAAAGGATTTCCCAAAACTGCACCAGTGAATCAGCACAATGTGGACAAACCTCAAAACTACAATATTGTGTTCTTGGAATAAAAACTTGCTCCACCTCCAGGAATCAAATATCATTGAACAATTCAACCAATCAGTAAATCATGTTATAATGCATCCATCTTTTTAACTCTTTGGTGAAACAGACAAGAGCAACGACTGATTGTAACATTTATTATTTCAGCATTTCTCTTCAAATGTGTGAATCCTCCCATAATGCAACCTGGTTGTTGAACAATCAGGTTGCAAGTCAACATAATACAAAAACTCATTCATACTAAAACAAACTCAGATACATCCATGTTCTTGTACTTTTTGTCCCTTTTAATAGAAAATACTTACAATTCCTTTCTGACTAAACATAGTCAGCAGTTCTGACTTTAGTTCTTGTTCTGGTTCTGATGATGGACTTCTGTCTCCACAGTGGTGTCAGTGGCAGGTGAGCCTGGTGCTCCAGGTGAGCCTGGCCCCGAGGGACCTGCTGGCCCTCCTGGCCCCCCAGGTGAGAGCGCTGAAGGCATTGAAGGACCCCAAGGACCTCCTGGAGCTCCTGGAGCTCCTGGTCGCTCCATTGCTGGCAAGCCTGGATCCCCAGGTGGACCTGGTAAACCTGGCAGCAATGGAGCACCTGGTGAGAAGGGAGACACCGGTGCCCCTGGCTCTCAGGGACCACGAGGCGCCCCTGGATCCTCTGGAAGCCCCGGACCCGCTGGCCTCTCTGCAACTGGCAAGCCTGGACCTTCTGGTCTGCCTGGACCAATGGGACCAAGAGGAGAAACCGGTCTGAAGGGACATCCAGGTATTCCTGGTCTGCCTGGTTCTAAGGGTGATAGAGGTATTGGAGTGCAAGGACCTCAGGGTGAGTCAGGACCTGAAGGACCCGCAGGTGCACCTGGAGCACCAGGTGAGGCTGGAGTTGGAAAGCCAGGAAAGACCGGTATGCCCGGTGAGCCAGGAAAGTCAGGTAGCCCAGGTAGAGATGGTGCATCAGGTCCCATGGGACCACAGGGACCCAAGGGACACACTGGTGCCCCAGGTGTAGGTATGCCAGGTAAACCAGGTGATAACGGTGCCCCCGGTATGCCCGGCCCATCTGGCCCTAAAGGCCACCAGGGACCCGCTGGAGCCACCGGCGCCCCCGGAGTCCCCGGATACGGAAAGCCAGGTGCAAATGGAGAGAAGGGAGAGAGAGGAGCTACAGGTGCCACCGGCGCAACAGGTGCAAAGGGTGATCAGGGTCCAACAGGATATACTGGTGCTACTGGTGCTACTGGCCCAGGTGGTCCTTCTGGACCTCAGGGTGCCAGAGGTTTCCCAGGTGAGCCCGGTGCTGCTGGTGACAAAGGTGATACCGGTCCAAGCGGACCTCAGGGAGCTAAGGGAAACAAGGGAGATCAGGGAGCTCAGGGTTTCGCAGGCAAGCAGGGTTACCCCGGCGCAGCTGGTCCCCCCGGCCCCAGAGGAGCCACTGGCTCCACCGGTGACAAAGGCAATGTAGGTGCCCCCGGTACCCCCGGTGCCCCCGGTATCCCCGGCCCCGCTGGACCCAAAGGTCACCCCGGCCGTGCAGGTGAGACAGGCCCATCTGGTTCTGATGGTGCTCCCGGTGCCAGAGGACCCACTGGTCCTCAGGGCGCTGCAGGTACTCCTGGCGCTAAGGGACACCCCGGTCTGCCTGGTCCCTCTGGCCCCGCTGGTCTGGCTGCCAAGGGTGTCCCCGGCCCCCAGGGACCCCCTGGTCTGCCCGGTGACAACGGTGCTGATGGAGAGCCCGGCCCCGCTGGCCCCGCTGGTCCCCCTGGACCTCCTGGCGAGGTTGTCTTTGAGAAGGGCATGGGAATGAGCGAGGTCATGGTCAAGTCCCCCATGTCTGCTTTCACTGCATCTCTGGCCACCCCCTACCCCGCCGCCGGCACCCCCATCAAGTTCGACCAGATCGTGTACAACGCCGAGAGCCACTATGACCCCGAGACCGGCATCTTCACATGCCAAGTTCCAGGAGTCTACTACTTCTCCTACAGCATCCACGTTAATGGAGCTCATGCCCTGGTGGCTCTGTACAAGAACGGCCAGCCCGTTATGTTCACTTACGATGAGTACAACAAGGGCTTCCTGGACCAGATGTCCGGTAGCGCCGTCCTCTTGCTCGACGAGCAGGACACCGTCTACGTCCAGATCCCCGACGAGGACGCCAACGGTGTCTTCGCTGCCGAGAACGTCCACTGCTCCTTCTCCGGGTTCCTCATTGCCTCAACGTGATAGGTTGATAGAGTAGTTCCCAAAAAGCCAACCAACTAAATTTGCCATCTATTTCTCAAACTAAAGTAAACTCCCTGTTAATTTTTTTTTCCTCAAACAAAACCGACAGGCAGTTCACCCTTTTTTTGAGGAATAGTCGCATCTCGACTTGAAAACTACAAGAAATAGGTGCTTAGAAGAAGGAAAACTAATTTATAAAAACAGGTGATCAGGGATGGGGGAAGCAATCCACAAAGTTACCAGTGAGCTTTTGTAATGGAGACATCATGTGAAATTGAGGTGTTATAACTGTGTTGTGTCCTGACTTTTTCTTTTTCTACTTCTCCTTTTATATTGACTTCAACTGGTGATTCTTAGTGTTTGTCTGGTTTCTTTTTTTTTTGTTTTTTTGTTTTTTTTGTACCTGTTTGTTTTTGTTTGGGTGACCAATAATCTTATTAAAAGTACACAAATACTTTCTGTGCAACATGTTGTAACTGTTATCCTTGTATGTGACTTGAATATTGTGAAATGGTAATGGTCAAATTGACCGTTATAATGAAATAAGTCACCAGAATACTGTCATACAAACACAAACTACCAGCAACATTGTTATATCCCTGAACATGCATTATGTCATGTAAAACATAATGACCAAAATAAAAGATGTCTAAACTTATGTCTTTGTCTCAGAAGCCTTTTTTAAATAATGGAAACTGTTTTATTAAATATCCTAGACAAATAATAATAATAAGACAAATAACTATGATACAAAAGATCTTAATGAATCAGTTACACTGAATATTTGCTTAAAAAATAACAATTTAACTTGTTTAAATGGCATTCCATGCAATTATTGCACATAAAACCTGATTTATCTTTTGTAAAAAAATGTTTTTTAAAAATCACTTGCCTGCTGATGCATTGGGGTCAAAGGTCAACTACAGAGTAATGCCCCTGTCGACTGGTTGGGATTCAGTTTATAGATCAAGAACAGTTTAATGGATGTTTCCCAGCATTGGAACCTGCAAAGGAGTCCAATTTAAGTATTGATTTGCCACTGGTGATTAATAAAAACTTTCACAGCCCTGGATTTTAGATCAATGAAGGAAATTACCTGATTTCCAAATTCTTTATTTATGAGTTCTGCAAGATATTACATCAATGCAAAAAAATAAAAAGGAAGAAATAGAGGCAAAAACTGTTAATAATGGGTGCTAAGATATTAGCTTTAGCTTTAGCATGACCATATAATAATACAATATACAAAATAATAACATGTGCTGTCCCTGTCAGTTGTAGAATTCAGATCCTTTATATGCAGATTAAAAAGTATCAATACTCCAATATAAAATTATGAGGCAAAGCTTTATTTTAAAATTTGTAGACAGTATAGTTATATGAACATTTAATTGTTGGTACAAAAACTCCTCCTGTTAGCATTTCAATTATAATTGGTGACAAATACAGTACTTACACACTTAAAAACTTGAAAATGTAGCTTTTTAGTGTGTTTTAAACCACTTAAAACATTTATTTTTTAGATATTTATATTTTTGCTCAATGCTTACTAGGGGGTGTTAAGTATTAAAAAGTAGAAATTCTACCCTAGGTTTACTTCAGTAAAAATATCCTAATGTAAGACCATCATTATAGCATAAGAAATTAATAAAAACGACATCAGAAAGTAGAATCAACTCGTATTTGTATTGATGCAAGCAGAAATATTAAGCAGTATACTGTTAATACTTTAATTTGTGAAAACAAGCTCCTATAAAAGACTTGAAGACTCTTTTCAGTAGATCCAGATGCATGTCGTCAAGGTAACGAGTCCCAAATCACAGACAGAAGTTTAAACTGTAACAAGGCCTCATGTTTTATAAGCTTGTTTTTATGTAGAATCTAAGTAGGCAGTCACTTTATCTGCCAGGTTAATACAGAGGAGTAGAAAGTACCAATATTGACCTCCATAATGTAGTAAAGTAGAAGGATAAATGAAGATAAAATGGAAATACTTGAGTCATGCATTTCACACTACTGGTCCCTGGATAGAAGCTGAGCTGGATGAGGATCGTTAAGTCTAAATTTCTCCCCACAGGACGAACGTAAGAATATCATTATAGCATAAGTAATAAAAACAACATCAGAAAGTAGAATCACAGACAGAAGTTTAATTCTGTAACAAGGCCTCGTGTTTTATAAGCTTGTTTTTATGTAGAATCTAAGTAGGCAGTCACTTTATCTGCCAGATTAACCCTCTGGAGTCCATCTATTTATTGAAAATAGACATATTTTATTTACAGTAATAACTTTATTTATATATGATATGTTGACAAGCTGAGAAAGCCAGTTAAAGTTCAATCATAGGAGCTTTCACAGTGTGCCATTTATGTTTCTAGACCATTTTTAAAATGTGAATTTTCTTTCTACAATGAAAACTATTACTATTTTCAATTTGCGTGCAAATAGACTGTTTTGTAGTTTTTATTAGTTTTTGATAACAACAGATCATTATTTCCATTTTGCCTCTCATACTTTATGAAGAAAAAAAGTTTTTGTATTATTACATAGCTAACTGCTTGGCTAAGTAGCTTGCTAAGCTAACTACTTAGCCAAGAAGTTAACTAAGTAGTTAGCTTAGCAAGCTACTAAGTTAACTGCTCAGCCAAGAAGTTAGATAAGTGGTTAGTTTAGCAAGCTACTTAGCTAAAAAATGGATATGGGTCATTTTTGACCCATGTTGTGCATGAGAAGAAAAGTGACACAAAAAGGGATTTTATTCAAAAATGAATAAAGGAAAACATAGAATTAGGATGTATGATGATCAAAAACAAACAAATTGAGGAAAACTTGGAATACTGAATGATAAAAATAATTTAACATAAAAACTCTGTCGGGTCACTTTAGACCCATTTTGTGCATGAAAGGGTTAATTAAAATAAAATGAAAAAATCTGACTGATAGCCAAGTTTGTGTGGAGAAAAAGGAGCCATGCATGTGATGTAAGGACAGACTGAAAGATGCTAAACACAGACAGGAATAAATGCATAGGAAGTTGACAAATTTGACCCAAAATCTCCTGGTTTAACCCTCTGGAGTCCATCTATTTATTGAAAATACACATGTTTTATTTAAAGTAATAACTTTATTTATATATGATATGTAGACATGCTAAGAAAAACAGTTAAAAGTTCAATCATAGGAGCTTTCACAGTGTGTCATTTATGTTTCTAGACCATTTTAATATGTGAATTTTCTTTCTACAATGAAAACTATTACTATTTTTAATTTACATGCAAACAGACTTGTTTTGTTTGTTTTGTAGTTTTATTATTTATTATTTTTTCTGCTGTTTTTGTGTGTATGAATGGTTATTAAAAAAGGTATTTTTCCATAGACGCCTGTGTCTATTTTTTTTGTATTTGTTTGTATTTTGGGTTCCTGGCAGCTTTATACTTTGTCAATTAAAATAAAATGAAAAAATCTGACTGAAAAAAGAGCCATGCATGTGATGTAAGGACGGACTGAATGATGCTAAACACAGACAGAAATAAATGCAGAGGAAGTTGACACATTTGAACCACAATCTCCTGGACTTTAGAGGTTTAATATAGTGGAGTAAAAAAGTATCAATATTGACCTCCATAATGTAGTAAAGTAGAAGGATAAATGAAGACAAAATGGAAATAGTTGAGTCATGCACTTCACACCACTGGTCCCTGGATAGAAGCTGAGCTGGATGAGGATCGTTAAGTCTAAATTTCTCTCTGGCTGCCGGCTGCACGGCCAACGTTTACTGAAGCTACTCTACCGTGCAAGGCTGAATGTGGGTGTGCTGAAAATAGTGAGCGTGTGGGATGAGGAGCAGGGATGGTCCTCTGGCGGGGCAGAGGCTGTTTGATCTTCCCTGGTGGAGGGAGCAGCAGGGTGGTGAGGTGAGGGGCCCCGAGGGACCCAGAGAGAGAGAGGAAACCGCCGGGGACCGCCATCTGAGGGGACAGCCGCTCTGAGCCGGTCTGTGGTTGGTCCATGAGGTGGGACAGACAGGAGCACAGACGGAGAGCTGCTTCTGCTCCACTCCACAACCACACGACTAAATTATCTGCTGCACTCAAAGGGATGGTTTTCACTTTGATATATTTTTGTTTTTTAAGCAGCCTCACCTGTCTGCATCTATTTGCATGTGACTAAACAAAGCTAATAAAGCAAGGAAGAACCTGAAGACACTAAGATTTAACATAAAAAAGCATGATGCATTTAAAGTGATGCAGTGGTGGAGAGTAACTAAGTACATTTACTCAAGTACTGTACTTAAGTATAACTTTGAGGTACTTGTGCTTTACTTGAGTATTTCCATTTTATGTAAGTATGTACATTTTGAAGCAAATATTGTACTTTTTACTCCACTATCCACATTTATCTGACAACTTTAGTTACTTTTCAGGTCAAGTTTAACAAGAAAACATGATCAATTTAAAGTGATTGGACTTTTAAAAAAATCTTATAACAGTATATTAAGTAGTTAAATTAACCCTGTTTTTGCAAAATGAAAACACTGCTTACGTAATTCATCATTCTGCATAATAAGTACTTTTACTTTTCATACTTTAAGTACATTTTGATGCTGATACTCGCACCCTAACAATCAGTGGTGGAATGTTACTAAGTACATTTACTCAAGTACTTTACTTAAGTACAATTACTTGTACTTACTTGTACTTTACTTGAGTTTTTCCATTTTATGTAACTTTATACTTCTACTCCACTACATTTTGAGGCAAATATTGAACTTTTTACTCCACTACATTTAGCTGACAGAGATTTAACATAAAAAGCATGATGCATTACAACCTTTTAAAAATTAAACTACAAAACTGTTTATTAAGTCATCAAAAATAGCCAAACACAATATAATATATTTAGAATACACAAAACATACTGAGTGGGTCCATTCTGCATAACAAGTACTTTTATTTTGGAAACTTTAAGTACATTTTGATGCTGATACTTTTGTACTTTTCTTTCAGTGAGTTTTGAATGCAGGACTTTTACTTGTAGTGGAGTGATTTCACAGTGTAGTATTAGTACTTTTACTTAAGTAAGAGGTCTGAATACTTCTTCCACTACTGCCAGTTTGCCTCACAAAGTGTCTTCAGGTTCTTCCTTCCTTTGTTTAAAACATTATTAAAAACATATTTATTCTCCTTGGCGTTCAGTCCCAGCCAGGCAAGAATCCTTGGCTTTTTTTATTTATTTTTTTACTTTTTACTCTTTTATTTATTTATTTATTTTTAACTCCAACTCTGTTTTTAGATTACCTGAAAAGCTGCTATTTTGAATTCGTATTTCTTTGTCAAATGTATATAGATGATTGAAATAATAATTACAGGGCCAAAAATTTTTTTTTTTCAGTGTACACAAATATAGTTATAAATAAAAACAATGAAAACAATAAAATACTAAAAACAATAAAATAGTAATAAAAACTAGAAATAATAATTAATAAAAAATAGAAAATAAAAGAGTAAAAAGTAAAAAAGCCAAGGATTCTTGCCTGGCTGGGACTGAACGCCAAGGAGAATAAATAGGTTTTTAAAAATGTTTTAAACAAAGGAAGGAAGAACCTGAAGACACTTTGTGAGGCAAACTGGCAGAAGTGGAAGAAGTATTCAGACCTCTTACTTCAGTAAAAGTACTAATACCACACTGTGAAATTACTCCACTACAAGTAAAAGTCCTGCATTCAAAACTTAATGAAGTAAAAGTACAAAAGTATCAGCATCAAAATGTACTTTAAGTATCCAAAATACAAGTAGTTGTTTTGTAGAATGGACTCACTCAGTATGTTTTGTGTATTCTAAATATATTATATTGTGTATGACTATTTTTGATGACTTAATAAACAGTTTTGTAGTTTAATTTATAAAAGGTTGTAATCACTTTAAATGCATCATGCTTTTTATGTTAAATCTCAACGTTAAATCTCTGTCAGCTAAATGTAGTGGAGTAAAAAGTACAATATTTGTCTCAAAATGTTGTGGAGTAGAAGTATAAAGTTACATAAAATGGAAATACTCAAGTAAAGTACAAGTACCTCAAAATTGTACTTAAGTATCAACATCAAAATGTACTTAAAGTATGAAAAAATAAAAGTAATTCTTATGCAGAATGAACCCACTCAAGCTGTTTTATATATTCCATATATAATATTACGTTATTTCTATTGATGCTTTTATCTAAGCAGTGTTTTCATTTTGTAAATACAGGATTCATTTAACTACTTAATATACTATTTTAAGATTTTTTTTTAAAAGTCTAATCACTTTTTATTCATCATGTTTTTTATGTTAAACTTGACCTGAAAAGTAATTAAAGCTGTCAGCTAAATGTAGTGAAGTAGAAGTATAAAGTTACATAAAATGGAAATACTCAAGTAAAGTAAAGTAAAGTAAAAGTACAGTACAGTACTTGAGTAAATGTACTTAGTTACTCTCCACCACTGTACTCTGGGGGCCAAAATCTGCAGCAAATCCTCCGTCAACCTGACCAAGATGGACCAGCGGGCCAAGGAGCCGAAATAGAAATATTATGTGTAAAACACACCCTTCCTGCGGTGTCCAAAGCTGCAGCACGCTGGGTTAAACTGGGTGCAAAAGGAAATGGAGGGTTTGGAAAGGAGCATGGGTGCAGATGTGGGTGACTAAAAACACCCTGGAGGAGTCTCCAGCAACTTCTCTCTTACTCCTAAAAAGATTCTGGTGTTTTTATGGGGTTTGGTAAAATAAATCCCAACATGTCGATGGTTTAACGCAGGCACCAGTTAGGTATGTGCTGCAGTTGTTTGCTGTAGGCGTCATAAAAATGTTTGTTTCAAACACTATCATTTAGGGTGCAAAGCCTGCAGCTAACACAACAAAACCCCAAATCTTATGACATAATTATGTTGTGGCTGTTTTCCCCGAGAACGTTTCCTAAAAATACTGCAGGCAACAAACACATCTCACTTTGTCTCTTTGCAAATTAAAACCGGTTTGGAGAAAGAGAGATTCTTTGTTTATGACAGGTTCATATAACATTTAAGAGAATAAGTCAAGCACTTTTAAAGCAGAATTAACAGACTCTCCTAACTTTTATGAAAACATCTATATTGTAACTATAAATAAAGTTAACCAGATTAATTTAATCAGCAATCAATGTTAACTTTGCCAGCTGTTATTAACCCTTTGGAGTTTGGGGCTATTTTGTCGGTTTAGGACTCTTTTCTTTCTGTCTGTATAAACCACTTAAAAATCTTTACCTTGATGTGTTGGTATCATTGTTTTCAGTACAACCTCACCTATATGACCTGATTATTATTTTCATTTTGACTTACTGGATCAACATTTTGAACGCATAAAAACAGAAAAAAATTACAAAAATCACACATAAAAACACAAAAAAACCCACAAAAAATACAAAAAAGCCACACATAAAAACACACAAAAATAATTACGAAAATCACACATAAAAACACAAAAAACACAAAAAATTGCAAAAACACACATAAAAACACATAACAAAATTGCAAAAAAGCACACAAAAAATACAAAAAACACATAAAAACAAACAAAAAACACAAATCACACAAAAAACACAAACACACAAATTTACAAAAAACACACTCAAAACACACCAAAAAAATACAAAAATCTGACCAAAAAATGACAAAAAACACACATAAACACACACAAAAAAATACAAAAGCACGCATCAAAACACATAACAAAATTACAAAAAACACAAAAAAATACAAAAAACACATAAAAACAAACAAAAAAACACAAATCACACACAAAAAAAATACAAAAAACACAAAGTAATTACAAAAACACACAAAAAACAGTAAACACAAAAGATTGCATTAAAAATGTTGAAAGCACACTGCAAAATCTGAAAAATCTCTGCAAAAAAAGTAAATCATGTTATCACTTGGTCGAGGTGTTTTTTTTTTTACCTTTGCTGAAAAAGTGTTGATGCATTGAATTGAACATGAAAACTTCTGGAAAAGCCAAAACTTTAGAGAAACTCTGACAGCAGACCGCAGGGCTCCATGCTGTCAGCATGTTTTTACATCGTGGAGAAGTCATGCTCCGGTGCTTTCGTGGACTCCAGAGGGTTTTAACTTTGTGTGCATTGATCGTGATTATCTGTTTGTTCTTTATGTTGAAAACTGAGCATTTATCAAGCAGCATATTCAAATTTAAGTATATTTTCTAATGAAAGGTGATTTTTTTTTTTGTGTGACAATGTATTGAGTCCAGAAAAGGTTTTATTTCCTTTCCAGAGGCTGAACAATATTTTATCTACTCAATGATAATTAGATTAGGTTCAACTTTATTGTCATTGCACAGAGTACAGGTACTTATACAACAAAATGTAGTTTAGCATTTAACCAGAAGTGCAAAAAGGCAGTAAAGTGCATCTGTACAGTAATATATATGTTAATGTCATATAAATACATAATACATAATACATAAATACAATAGGGTTTGGGTTTTTGTTGTGATTTTTTATAATATAATGTGATGAATGTAATTGCACAACCTGCTGAAAATAAATACTTTGCTGCAGATGATTATATTTCCTCCAAATGTGAGATCTCAATATGCATTTTAAGATCCCAACAGATTTTTGTAATGCCTCTTTACAGGGATTGTTTTTCCCATAATGCACCACATGAGGGCGCTGCTAAGCAAAGGATTAATATGCACATGTTTTATTCCTTCAGTTGCTGATGTCAGTCACACAGCAGAATGAATAAAGGGGCCTTTTGGTTCTTAACATTGCTCATGGTTCATGTGGGTTCTAAAGGGTCAAATTCTAGAACTTTAAAAAAAGATCCCACTCTTGGAGCCCTGAACGTCACATTTACATATTTATCAATCAATGAATATTTATATTTTAGAGTGTATTAGCTTTGAATGCATGTTCTGATCATGGTTATTTAATGCTTGCTACTTTGCAGGGTAAGAAATAAACGCAGGACATAAAGCATGGGTCTCAAACTCGCGGCCCGTGGGCCAATTGTGGCCCTCATGACGATATTTTGTGGCCCCCACCTTGATATGAAAGTTTAATGTGAGTTTTATATGAATGGCACTTTACCGTGTTGTGTGTGGAAGGTCCCTTTAATTACTTTTTTTTGGTAATTTTGTCTTTTTAAAATAATTTAGTGTCTTCTTTTGGTAATTTTGTGTCTTTTTAAAATAATTTGTCTTTTTTAAGTAATTTTGTGGGTTTTTTTTTTGTCATTTTGTCTATTTTGGGTCATTTTGGGTCTTTTTTAAATAATTTTGTCTTTTTTGGTAATTATCTCTTTTTTTGGTCATTTCATTTTTATTTTTTTGAGTAATTTAGGTTTTTTTCTGTCATTTTGTGTCTTTTCTTTAGGAATTGTCTTTTTTTGCTCATTTTGATACGGCCTCCAACAGCCCCCAGGTAATTTGAGTTTGAGACCCCTAACATAAAGGATGGGTTAAATGCAGAGGTTTAAGTTCCCCATTGTGGGATTAATAAAGGATAAATCTTAAATATATTAGCCATTTTAGCTTGTCTGGTGTGAGACAGACAAATATGACAGATTTTTAAAATTTAAACGATCAAAATATTTGGTTTTAATGAGTGATTGTGTAGATGAGGCACCAGATTATGGTGAAAAATCATTACATTTTCAAATGTAAGTATATTTCTAACCTTTAAGACATAATGGCTAAAAGTCAGTATTTTATTTTTTTTATTTTAATCAAACTTTCAAGACTTGTTTGAACCCTAATCAATAAATGAATTCAGATCACTTCTTTCCTTTATTCTTCTTCAGTGCTCACAGAAAATAGACTGAACACTTAAAACCATTGTTACAGTTCATATTGAATAATTTGAAGCCTCATTATATACAAAAAAAAAGCCAAAGATTGCACCGCTAACTGAGAACGTGTGTGCTTTTGAAGTAAAGGTGTTGAAGTCATCACAGCTTGATGCAAGACTTGCTTAAAACATCTCCCAATTTTATTCAATCTTACAAATGGTGAAAAACAAGAAAAAACTTCATTTACAATGGGTAATCTGTTAAAAACTTCAGTCATTTAGGTACATCTCAGTCATAAAACCAGTAATATCAAAGTCTATACAACGTGCATTACTACAGAGTTTTGAAATGGTGGAGTCTAATGATGGGAAGTGATGAGCACCTATTTGTTTTTCCACAGTTAACTAAATCTACTTCATTCAGGAATGGTTGTGTCCACAGGAGCGTCGAGTTTAAAGAAGTTGTAAACAACTGTGCACTGCAAAGACAACATTTAAGACTTGGTTTAGGACTTTCCCTTTAAATATCACAATGTGTCAAATCTTGCAGACACAGCTTTAGCTGCTACATCCAATTGCCCAGCACCAAATACTTTGATAAAATGTCAAATTTCAGCAACGTGTCAACACAGTCATGGTTTTTCATGTAGAAGAAAAAAAAAAAACACGCACACACACTCACACATTCGCACTTTCACACTCAGCCAACGACGTCACACATGCAAAGAAGCAATGAGCAGTGAGGAAGCAGCAGCACTCTCTCCAGTACACCTCCTGTCTGTCTGTCCATCACTGCCAAGGACCTTGCAGTCATTATGGATGAGATGGTTGCAGAATAGTAAACAAACACCAACGAAAAAAAACAAAAAAATAAAAAAAATGAACAAAAAAAAATCCCTGGTTTTAGACAAGTCCTCGCATTCCTTCAGACGGGCTCCTTCGCCTCCTTCATTCCCGGTGTCTGCTGCAGCAGGATTACTCAGCGGCGGCGGCGGCGGCAACCTCTGGACTGGCTGCCGTCTCTGGTTCAGTAGGTGAAGCCTCGGCTGGTTTCTCCTCTCCTGCTGCACCTCCTGCTGCTGCTGGTTCTTCTGCCTTCACCTCCTCCGCCTTTGGCTCCTCTGCTGCAGCCTCCTTAGCTTCCTCCTCTGCAGGTTTGGCCTCCTCGGTAGCTGCAGCAGCTGCTTCCTCTGACGGCGCCTTCTCTCCTTCGGCTGCTGCTTCTGCTGCTGCCGCCTCGCCTTCTGCCGCCGCTGCTGCTGCTCCTTCCTCTGCCGCCTCCTCAGACTCCTTCTTGGTCTTCTTGAACGAGAAGCCGCTGAGCTTGAAGGAGGGTTTCTTGAAGGAGAAGCGCTTCTTCTTCTGCTTGCCGTCCTCGCTGGTGGACGGAGTGCCTTCCTCCGGTTTGGCGGAAGCTTCTCCGTTTGTGGCGGCGGCCTCTTTCTCGCCGTTGGCCTCGGCAACCTCTACTTGCTGGCCTTCTTCCTTTGCCGCTGCCGCCTCCTCGGTGGGAGTGCTGCCGTTGGCCTGAACGTCAGCTTTGTTGGCCTCCTCTGCAGTCGGAGAGGCATCGCCGTTGGTCTTGGCGTGGCCGTTCTCCTGGAAAACAATCAAAATGTCATTCTTCAACATGCACATCAACATGGAGTTAATACTTGATCTGGAATCATGCATGTGGGGGGAAACACTGGCCTACATATGAACATGTGTGCAGGAATAGCCTCTGCAGAAGCTGGCGTGCTGTGGAATTTAATTAAATGCATGGAGTAGAATTAACCAATAGGAAAATAGTCCTAAAACTGCAGCAACATCTGTTACTAGGAGAGTGACGACAGATCTGTGGCTCTCAGCAGTAGGCTAGTCGGTGAGACTGCAGTACCGCCGGGCGCCACCAGGGGGCCTTTTAGTGTGGCGAATGTGAATACAACATAGGAATTTAGGCATTTTTTCCCATTTTTAATGACCTGTGAAGTCAACCAATGTGGTATTTTAATTTTTGATATACTGCCTTCATCCCACTGTGTGTTTTTTTGCACAAATTGTTGATTTTGTGGGCTGTGTGTGTTACAAAAACGTGGCTCCTTTCTTGAATCTGGCAACAAAGGCGTGGTAAGGTTTTTTAAAATGGCCATGATGCCACAGAGAGAGCGGCCACAAACCCCCGCTGCACACAGCACACTGCAACCAAATTCATTCAAACCAGCCGCAATGTTTTAGGAAGCAAAAACCCCTGAGAAAGGCTTATAATAAATCAAAAATGTCAAATTCTGATGAAAAAAATGCAAAAATTAACATTTGTGCACCCTGATATTCATATCACAAAAGGATATGCCTGTGCCAATTAAAGCATTTCAAAATAAAATGCATTATTTTTTAACAATGTTGCACAAAAATGGATCAAATTGCAACAATGGACTCGCCGGTGAAATGGGTTACATGTGGCCACTTTCCCTGATGCCGGTGAGCGTGGTGGGGATGCGCTACAGGGAACATGGAGCACGCCATTGACGCAACACATTGCTGAAAAACCAGACAAATACCGCTCGAGCAATTAAGACTTTCAATAATTAAAATGTGATTTACCTGTCCGTTTGTCTTCGCGGCAACAGCTGCACCTTCTGCAGGCTTTTCCACCGCAGCTTCCTCTTTTCCAGCGGTTTTGGAGATTTGTGCTCCCATGCTTTTTGGTGCAACAAAGGAACCCAACCGATCAAATGAATGAACAAAGACCGCAAGCTTCCTCCCCAAAATTTCAAGTCTTGCAGCGACACCTCCTTCTCCAAGTGAAGCCGATGAAGCAGCCCGGAGCCCGACAGACCGCAGAGCGACGTGGGAGAAGTTGCAAAAATGTGGCAAAGATGCAAAAGAAACGCAGAATTCTTTCAATTTTTTCCCCGAGCGGAGTTTGTAAATGGAGAAATTGGCCCCGCCGCAAATGAGATGCGGAGTACAACGCCCAAGTCCACTGATGAATGGGCAACGGGGCTATGACGTCACAGACACCCCGGCTCCACCAATCACAAGTCCGGGATCCAACGGGAGAGGGGGGGTCATGGAGAGGGGGCCGTGGACAATGGGAGAGACACAACAACATGGACAAGAACTTGTTTTATTATCCACTTTATGGAGCAGAAACTTGATTTTATTTGACTGGATTAATGAGTGGTGTTATATAGAGATGCACAGGGTTCAACTGGTTCAACAGGACGATGGTTTAATGGAGAGAATTAACCAGAAATATCAGCTAATGCCTCACTGAAATAAACAATATGTGCTACAAAAACTACAAAAATGGCCAACACTTGCTTTAACATGATGACTTTCTATTTATATATTGAGATCATAGACTGTATAAAATGATTGAGATTATTCATTTCCTCCATTGGAATTATTTTAGCTTTAATTTCTCAATAAGGTAAAACAGTATGGTGTCATCTGCAAGAGCAATACACTTATTTTATATGTATGTACACACATTAATGCACAAATTATATACTTTAGTATTTCACATATTTTTGTAGATTGTAAATGTTAATATACATACAGTTTCCCAGAAATATCAGCTAATGCCTCACTGAAATAAACAATATGTGCTACAAAAACTACAAAAATGGCCAACACTTGCTTCAACATGATGACTTTCTATTTATATATTGAGATGTATTCATTCCCTCCAATGGAATTATTTTGGCTGCTCTTTAATTTCTTAATACGGTAAAACAGTATAGTGTCATCTATGTACATATATGTAGATGTATGTACACACAATAATGCACGAATTATATGCTTTAGTATTTCATATATTTTGTAGATTGTAAATGTTAATATATATGTACAGTTTTTTAGCATATGTTGGAATAAAATGTCTAAAGAAAATGATGAATTAACAATAGCTTTGCTTTACAAAACTACAAAAATGGCCAACATATGTTTTAACATGTAGGTGACTTTCTATTTGTATATTGAGATTTATTAATTTCCTCCAATGGAATTATTTTGGCTGCTCTGCAATACAATAATATAGAATATCCTTATTTATATATATATATGTATGTATGTTCAACAGGACGATGGTTTAATGGAGAGAATTAACCAGAAATATCTGCTAATGCCTCACTGAAATAAACAATATGTGCTACAAAAACTACAAAAATGGCCAACACTTGTTTTAACATGATGACTTTCTATTTATATATTGAGATGTATTCATTTCCTCCAGTGAAATTATTTTGGCTGCTGTTTAATTTCTTAATATGATAAAACAGTATAGTGTCATCTGCTAGCGCAATAAAATCATATAGAATATCCTTTTTTAGATACGTAGAGTGTTGATTTTACGATTTTATGTTTTTATTTCTATATATGCATATTTTATTTTGTGCAGGCAGTACATTTTATTTATTTTATTTTATTCTATTTTCATTTATTTTATCATATTGTATTTTACTATTCTATTGTTTTCTACATCTATTTGTATTGTGTTTATTTATTGTTGTGCAGCACTTTGGAAACCTTGTGTTTGCTAAAATTGTGCTATATAATTCGATTGGATTGGCTTGATTGGATATGTATGTACACACAATAATGCAACAAATTATATGCAAAAGCATTTCATATATCTTTGTAGATTCTAAAGGTAAATATAGCTACTATTTTATAGCCTATTTTAGAATAAAATGTATAAAAAAAATGATTAATCTTTTTAGCAATTTATTTGCATTTAAAATACAAATGCATGGAGCTGTAGAGAGAATCGTAACTGTAGAAAAGCATACAAAAAGAAAAAACTGATTATTTTAGAGACACTGGATTATTTACACACTATTATCATGTGTATATTATTAGCATGATAGTGATAAACAACTCAAGATTTACTTGTTGCAGCTTTCTATATCAAGAAATACCTTTAGCTCCAAAGTAGATTAAAATATGAGCTATGTTTCACAATCTACAACAATATGTTTGTAACATATGTTTCCTACATAGAGGTGCTGTGATATACTGGGATTGACCATAACTGTGGTACATAAAATAACCAAACAAATCAATATCATGCTAAAAATATACATATATGTCTTATTGTATGCTTTTCTACAGTTATCATTCTCTCTACAGCTCCATGCATTTGTATTTTAAATGCAAATAAATTGCTAAAAAGGATACAAAAGACATTATAAACAAAATATCAGAGGAATTTGACTGACAGGATTAGTAATTTCCCCCAAAATGTATTCCATAGATAACTCAGCTGAGCTGGCTGCTGTCTCTGCACTTTATATCAATTTTAAAAATAGTGATAAATAACTCAAGATTTACTTGTTGCAGCTTTCTATATCAATGAATACCTTTAGCTCCAAAGTAGATTAAAATATGAGCTATGTTTCACAATCTACCACAATATCATTGTAACATATTTTTCCTATATAGAAGTGCTGCGATAAAATACATAAAATAACCAAACAAATCAATATCATGCTAAAAAATATACATATGATAATAGTTTGTAAATAATCCAGTGTCTTTTAGTACGCTTTTCTATAGTTATCATTCTCTCTACAGTTCCATGCACTTGTATTTTAAATGCAAATAAATTGCTAAAAAGATACAAAAGACATCAGAGGTATTTGACTGATAGGATTAGTCATTTCCCCCAAAAATATATTCCATAGATAACTCAGCTCAGCTGTCTGCTGTCTCGGCACTTATATCAATTTTAAAAATAATGATAAACAACTCAAGATTTAATTGTTGCAGCTTTCTATATCAAGAAATACCTTCAGCTCCAAAGTAGATTAAAATATGAGCTATGTTTCACAATCTACAACAATATGTTTGTAACATATGTTTCCTATATAGAGGTGCTGCGATAAAATACATAAAATAACCAAACAAATCAATATCATGCTAATAAAATACATATGATAATAGTGTGTAAATAATCCAGTGTCTCTAAAATAATCAGTTTTTTCTTGTTGTACGCTTTTCCACAGTTATGATTCTCTCAACAGCTCCATGCATTTGTATTTTAAATGCAAACAAATTGCTAAAAAGATACAAAAGACATTATAAACAAAGTATCAGAGGTATTTGACTGACAGGATAAGTCATTTTCCCCAAAATATATCTATCTTGACACTTTATATCAATTTAAAAATAATGATAAACAACTCAAGATTTAATTGTTGCAGCTTTCTATATCAAGAAATACCTTTAGCTCCAAAGTAGGTTAAAATATGAGCTATGTTTCACAATCTACATCAATATGTTTGTAACATATGTTTCCTATATAGAGGTGCTGTGATAAAGTACATAAAATATATAAATAAATATAAATAACCAAACAAATCAATATTTTTAAATGGATATAAAGTGTGGAGACAGCATCCAGCTGAGCTGAGCTTTCTCTTCTCAGCTGCTCTGGTGTTATATCATCCTCCTGACATACGCCTCCCTCAGTAAACAGGCGTCCCCTCTCACTAGAAGCCCCTGTGCCCACAACTTCCCTCATCCCTTCTTGCATAATAGCGTCTTGTCTGCTTGTTGCAGCTGGAGCATCCCACTGACCCAGATATAATGAGAGTTTATGGCCCTGTGCACCGCTCCGGCTCCTCCACCAGCCACAAGTCTCCTCTCCCTGCCATCACTGCATGACCCACATCGCCATGGTTACCGGTCCAAAATGGCTCCGAGGAGGAGGAGGCTGCTGGCTGCACGTCCAGGCCCTCTGCAGCCATCGTGACTTCTGCTGTCGGAGAAGTAGGGTGAGAGTGAGTTCAGACCAGCTCAGACAACAGTTTGAGGATTAGGGTGACTTTTTTTTTCCAGCCGCCCTCCCTTCATCAGGCTAACTAGGCCACGCTCATTGTTGTAGTATTCTGATTACATGCAAAGCTGCAGTTATTATGGAGAGCTGCTATGAATATGTAAACCAGGGGACAAAGCCAAAAGTGTTTTCAACAAGCAGCATGCAGCCCAGACATGCAGACATAAAGACTTCACCTGTCAGGAACATACTGGATCATAGATAGGGTGAGAGTGTGTGTGTGTGTGTGTGTGTGTGTGTGTGTGTGTGTGTGTGCACTGCAAAAAAGGTGTGTCTAAAAGCCAGATAAAAAAAGTAAATCTGAGGGTTAATTTCTCATTTTAAGGACATTTTTTTCAGTTTTTCTGACAATTTTTTTCTGTTTTTCAGAGTATTTCTTCTGATTTTCTGACTGATTTTTTCCTGTTTTTCTGTCTCATTTTTTCCTATTTTTCTGAATTTTTTTTCTGTTTTTTTGTAGTAATTTTTTCATGTTCTTCTGACTATTTTTTTTCCTGTTTTGCTGACTATTTTTTTCTTGTTTTTCTTTCTCATTTTCCCCTGTTTTTCTGTCTCATTTTTTCCTGTTTTTCTGACAATTTCTTTCTGTTTTTTGTAGTAATTTTTTTTCATGTTTTTATGACAATTTTTTTCAGTTTTTCTGACAAATTTTTTCAGTTTTTTTTAATTAAATCTAGAAATAAGCATGTTGAACACTTTAAAAATAAGAAATTTACTCTTAAAACAAGATAAATTATCTAACACTTCTAAATCTAAAGGTTTTTTTTTTATCTTGTATGAAACAAATAATCATCAGGTCACTCTGCTCAGGCCAGTTCATCACTGCTGGCAGCTTTAATTTATCTTGTTTTAAGAGTTAATTACTTATTTTTAGTGTGCAACATGCTTATTTCTAGATTTAATAAGTGGATGACTAATAAAAAGGCACAAATCAACACAAAATCTTAAACATGACGAAAGTCTCCAATAAACTTCTCACCATAAATCATGTCAAGTTTAATCCCTTATTGGCCTTATTATTTTTTCCAATTCACTACACAGTTTTTTAATCATGAGCCTCTGGCAAACAGTTGAGAAGTCTATTTATATATAACTTTAGGGAAAACATGTCAATTTAAAATGAAAGTACATTTAAAACAGATGTGTGTAGATCTTTCTATGCCCATAAAAGTTGAGACAAAAGACATTTTTAATTACATATCTGTTTATGGGTTAAAGCAATGTCTAAATCCCATAATTACAAGATATTTAAAATATGACACAAACAGATTAGACAGATTTTCAATAAAGAAATTTACTTTGAAACTGTCTGCACACATCACATTCTTCTGTAAGAAAAAAAAAAAAGTAGAAGCATTAAGATTCAGTTCAATAAAATTTCCATCATATATTTCATGTTACCAAAAAACAGCAGCAGCAACAACAACAACAACAACAACAAAAATAAAAGACCAAACTGTGTTAAAAGAGCTGAATGGTCTAATATAGAGCTGGATAAGGCGAAGCAAATACTTGCTTAGTTGACTGACATAAGACTGAATCAGCAGCAATTTTTATAATTGATCGCTTGTCTTTTCTCAATTAAAAACTGGAAGAAAAAAAATGGAAAACTTAAGACCTTTAATAAAGGTCAGAGGTCAGCACAGTGTTATACCTCAGCATGTTAAAAAAAAAAAGTAAATTAGTTTAAAGTATCTAAAAGTAACATTCTGGGTCATGATTGTTGATTTAGGTGATGATTGTTTGTTGCTCATTGTTGCTCATGTTTTCATTACTACTGGTTAAATAAAGGATAAATAAAGGATATATATATATATATATATATATATATATATATATATATATATATTCAACTGATTTGACTTTTTATTCTTTTTTTTATTTCCCACATAAAGCACTCACATGACAAACCACAGAAAAGGGGGAAAAAAATAAACAAATAGCACAGCATGCAGACAAGGAATACACCAAAAATAAAAAATAAAAAATAAATAAAATGGACTGATTTGACTTATTAGTTTGTGCCTTCATTAAGAGATGAAAAAAAATGCTGTAGTAAAAAGTAATCCACTTAGACTTGTTGAATGCAGCAGGATTAAACAAAAATGAGACCCAGAGATTTTTTCTTTTGTCTCCACTAGATGCGATCCTAGTGTCTGTGTTTTTCTCTGTATGAGGATCTGTGTGTCACTCTGTTTCTCATTCACATAAAAATACTTCAAAAGGGAGAGTAAAGAGGACTCTAACACTGGACAAAAACAGAAAAAAAATTGCCAATCATGCTCTGTTTTTCAGACTTGTCTAAAAAATAAGGAGGTGTCCTTTTTTTTTTGCATTGTAGTCTGTGATTGGAGGAGAGAGCTGTCAATCACGGCCCGGTCGTTGTGGACCCGCATCAGCTGCACGCAATCACAGCTGCGTCAAGACGTCAAGAGATAAACCGGAAAGTAAAACAGGATTTGCATGTCAAAATAAAAGCAGAAAGATCAGTCAGTTAAAAATCATGCATTTGAGGTTTGATTTTCTATGTCTAATCCCCAAGATAGGTTTAAAACGTTCTGGGGCCCTTTTATTGTATACATTAGAAAAGATAGACCTCAAACTGGGACCTGAATGCATTGCTCTTTTTTATTTTTTTTATTTACTATTTTATTTTGCTGTTTTTCTTGATATTTATCCATGTTGTGAGACTTTGTTCCCCTCTGGCTCGGGCCTCCTGGACTCAATCTCTGGCCCTTTTCATTTTGTTGGACAGACATGTTTTTGTGTACATTTTCTTTTTATGTTAATGATTAAGTGGTGGCTGGTTGTCTGTTGTTTCTGTTCTGTTTTATCTGTTTGTTTATTAGGGATCGAGCACCGAGAGTCCAAGGACCCTATTGTAATTGGTCCGTTTATTTATTTTTTATGTTTTCCACAAAAATGAATCACCTTTTTAGGGGCTTTATCATATTCCAAAACTCACCATATTTGTAATATACCTCAATCTCCGGTGAAATTTGCATATTCTAGTCGTCCTGGGAATGGGCGTGGCAAAATGACTCAACAGCGCCCCTGGAAAGTCAAGAAAATTAAGCCCCCCCCCCCGCACAGGAATGTCGTAGAGACACGCAACTTTGTACATACGTGTATCATGGGAAGACGCACCAAAAAGTCTAAAGAACCCATACCCTAAAACATACAGTAAGTCGGCCATCTTGAATCGAAAATGGCGTTTCCTGCTATTTTTTTTTTTTTTTTGCCATTTCCACGTCGTACGCTTTAACAAACTCCTCCTACAGATTTAACCTGATTGACTTCAAAGTTGGTCAGTATCATTTTTATTTAATTTTTTTCCTGTTGCTTGTTTTCTATCTTTCTTGTATTGTATGTGCCAAAACTTTGCATAAATACAATTTACAAAAAAAAAAGCATGCATTGAGAGTGCTTAACAGAATCCTTCTTTACAGTATTAGATGGATTACTATCTTTTTTTTTTCTGATAAAACACTCTTTGTCGCTATTTCCCCTTGAAATAAAGTGTGAAAAACAAATTTATTCTGACAGGATCAACCGGAAGCTGTCTGTTATTGTTTTGAACTTGACTCTGGTCGCCATCGTCATCATCTGTACGCACGGCGGCGACAGCAGCTCCCGGATCGGCAGGGACGGGTCTCTAACCCACCGCTATTCTCCCTCAATGCGAAGAAAAAACCCTCACAGAGAGTAAAACACATCCGCACTGAGTCCCTCTGGAACCCCCGATGGATTAATCTGATTTTTCTGCGGTAAGAAGCGCTTTTTTCTCCCCTTTTCTCCCTGTGTTGAATCTCGATTGGTGCACCCGCCTCGTCCCCTATTTTGCGCTGAGATGAATTCATCTCGGGGTAAAAAAAAAAAAGAGGCAGCAGAGGAGATAAATAACACAGTTGCAGTTGCTCCCTGACTCCAGTCACACTGCACATGTAGGTGCGTGGATTGGGGCTAAAAACAGACAGAAACAGTGGCGCTGCTGCTGGTGCTGGTGGTGGTGCTGCTGGTGGTGGTGGTGGTCGCGTAATTGTTGGATGATGTTTTGCAGTGCTGTGATTGTGGAGAGGGCTCTAGTGTTGCAGCAGCAGCAGCAGCAGCAGGGATGGATGGATGCGCTGCAGAGCTGCTGACCACTGAGGCCACTCACACATAATAACCGCCACTATGGCCTGCAGACAGCCTCCTATTGATTCACCTCAAAATAATTGTCATATGATTTACGCTAATTGCATTGCCACGCTGTTAAATATCCAATTAAAGCTGTCCTAATCGGGTTATCTGATGTGTCTGGAGGTGCAGCCATCCATCTTGCAGGCAAAACACCACAGATGATCATCTACAGAGTGTGTAGCTGCGAGCTATATATATATATATATATATATATATATATATATATATATATATATATAAATTAGGGCTGGGCGATATGGACCAAAAGTCATAACCCCATATGTTTAGGCTGAATATCGCTATACGATAGGCTGTATATCTTGATATTTTTATCTCAAAGTGAGAGCAAATGTTCAGTCAAAGTCAGATATGACATGTCACAAGTAGTTTTATTTTATTTTTTTTAAAGTTAATTTAAGTGAACATAAATACTGTATAACAACTAGGGCTGGGCGATATGGCCCTAAAAGAATATCATGATATTTCAGGCTATTTTTGCGATAACAATATTCTTGAAGATATTAGGAAATACTTAAAAATATATAGAAAATATGTTTTTTAAGTCTGTATAAATGAATAAAAATCTAAAATGTAGTGTGAAGTGCAAATCTCAACAGTTGCCAAATACAAAAAAAATTTGTCACCATACTAAAATGTTCAACTCGATACCGATACTCCAGAAAAATATTCGATACTCAATACCATTTTCGATACCACAAGGATAAAAACAAAGACCCCAAAATTTAGCAGAAATATTTTTATTAACAAGAAAAATGCAACATGTTAAAATGAACAGAACCACAGGTTAAATATTTATAATAAAAAACAGTTACTGCAACTATGATAACAAGCTTCAGGTCTGAGGTAGTGCTAAAAATAAATAAATACAATAAACAATAACAATTAGAACAATATGTGTGTTGATGTTTGGTTGCAGGTCGACTTTTCTCTTCTTCATTTTGGGAAAATAACACTTTTCAGTCACCAACATTTCTGTAAACTTATTAACTCTATGCTTTGTGTACTGACACTGTGTCAATTAACGTAATATGGGCACACTACGTGCCTGATTTATTTATTATTATTATTATTATTATTTATCAATACTTTTGAAAATGAGTATCGTATCGATACTTTTGTCAACCCTAATATAAATACATGTGCATTAAGTTGTATGCAGTGAGCTGTTTGCAGCCTGCAGCTCTGAGCTTTCAGTTATTGGTCCATGAATGACGTGCGTGATGTGTTCGTATGCATTTTGAATGAAAGGAGTTTCTTATTATTATGGTCCATAAAGCCTGTCCATCCCCCCCTCAGGCCCCAGGACACACATTTAGTCCACTTATCACACACACACTGGCACATCAGCTGCCACATGTGATTTTAGGATGTTTTAATTGCAGTATGTTATAATAGAGGTGAAATATTTAGCCCAGTTAATTGCACCTGTGAAAAAAGGTGTTTAGTCTAAAAACCAGATAAAAACAGTAAATCTGAGGGAAATGATCTTGCTGCATGGACAGATAATTTACCTTGACAAGATTTCTTAAATTAAGATTATTAAATCTAGAAATAAGCATGTTGAACACTTAAAACAAGATAAATTAAAGCTGCAAATTTTTTTGTGTTTTTTTTGTCTTTTTATTTTTATTTTTTGCGATTTTACGTAATTTTTTTTTTGTCATTTTATGTCATTTTTGTTTCTTTTTTGGTCATTTTATGTCTTTCTGTGTCTTTTTTGGTGGTTTTTTTTGTCTTTTTATTTTTATTTTTTGCAATTTTTTTTGTCATTATGTCATTTGTCATTTTTTCCCCTTTTTTGGTCATTTTATGTGTTTTTTGTGTCTTTTTTTTTATCTGTCCATGCAGCGAGATCATTTCCCTCAGATTTACTGTTTTATCTGGTTTTTAGACCCTTTTGCAGTGAATACTTTGGTTTATGATATTACTAGAAGTTGTTTGACTCTGTTTTTGTGTCAGTCAACACATGTCACACACACACACACACACACACACACACACACACACACACACAGCCACAGGAGGGCTGCAACTAGTCATTACTGTTATTTAGAGCAGCAGCAGATAGACAGAGACAGAAAGTGAATGGACAGCTGTTTGATGATTGATTAATCACTAAAGTCAGTTTTGAAGACATCATTTGGTTGTTTCAGCTCCTCAAATGTGACATTTTGCTGCTTTTTAGTGTCTTAACATTAATTTAAACTGATTAATACTCTAATCAATAATCCTTCTTTAGACATTTTTATGGCATTTTATTGCTTTTATATGCCTAGGTTGTTCTTTTTATTTAATTGTGTTGTTATTGTCTGTGTGCTGCTACACTGTAATTTCCCAGCTTGGGATAAATAAAGTCTAAATCAATCAATCTATCTATCTATCTATCTATCTATCTATCTATCTATCTATCTATCTATCTATCTATCTATCTATCTATCTATCTATCTATCTATCTATCTATCTATCTATCTATCTATCTATCTATCTATCTATCTATCTATCTATCTGTCTATCTATCTATCTATCTATCTATCTATCTATAATTGTAATAATAATAATACTAATATAATGTAATTTTTTTCATCTAGTTTTTGTCATTTTGTGTCTTTTTTGATCATTTTTACATTTTTTTGTATCAATTTGTTTCTATTTAGATAATTTTGTGTCCTTTTTTGGTCATTTTTACATAAAAGATGTAAAAATTACCAAAAAAGGACAGACAATTTTTGTCATTTTTGATCATTTTACATCTTTCTCATATTGGAAGACACCACTTGATTGCTATAAGGAATTGTGATGGGCACGTTTTTATTGTTTTCTTATATTTCACTGATTTTTTTATTATTAGTATTAGTTTGATTAAGGGATGCATGATGATATCGACACGCCATTGACAGCTTGACAAAGGCTTTTAAATGAAATATTGGCATCATACAGAAACATTTAACAGGCAGATAAGATGACATTTTGCAACAAATATGTCTGGGTTAAGTGGTTTTTTAAAAGTATGTGAAAAAGCCTGATTATAGTGAGATCAGGCCTACATAGCAGCCTGATTGGCTGAGGTCAGGCATTGATTAAATTGAGTTTCGGTACCTTGCATGAGCATGGACGCTCAGATTTCCTTGCACTTGAATGCTACGCAGGGCGAGTCTTGCCAGGAAAATCAGTGGGTTTATAATGAGGCAATAGATTCAGATGGCAAAGTTGCTGTTTACAATAACTGTTTTATATTTTAAAAGGTGTCCCGACTCCTATAAAGCCCTGAGTTCTCTCTCTTTCTGTCTGTTTCAGGGCGTTTTTAAACAATTCTGAAAACCACAATTGTAACATCCCAAACCTCCAACATATGGGGCACGTTTTCCATGAACTAGGGTTGTCATGATAACAAAATTACTCAATACTCAAGAAAATATTCGATACTCGATACCATTTTCGATACCACCAGGATAAAAACAAAGACCCCAAAATTTAACTGGAAATATTTTTATTAACAAGAAAAATGCAACATGTAAAAATGAACAGAACCACAGGTTAAATATTTATAATAAAAACAGTTGTGCTAAAAGAAACTGCAACTATGATAACAAGCTTCAGGTCTGAGGTAGTGCAATAAATAAATAAATAAATACAATAAACAATAACAATTAGAACAATATTTTCGTCTGTTTCTATGTCTGCTTTTAACCTTAAAAGGATGCAACTTATACTGTTTATATTCTTCTTCCAAACGCCTCTAATATCTGATAAATCCCAGATCCTATAGCACGTTATTTCTGGTTTAAACTGGCTGTTACATGATCAGGAGGTCATACTGGGACCTTTTAGTAAAGCAGAGGACTTTATGATTAAAGTAACAGAAAATATACCACTTATTATGATGCATCTAACAGTTGTAGGCCGTCAGAATAACAGCGAGGCTTTATAACATGTTAACTACACTGGATGATACACTATCTGTGTTGGCAATCAGTCAAAATGTGTTGGAAAATCTCAGCATATGGGAGATTGGCAAAAATCCAGTATCATGTATCATGCAAAACCCCCAAAGATCTTCAGTTTAAATGTTATAAAACAGGAAAAAAAGCAAATCCTCACATTGAAGAAACTGACACGAGAGACTTTTTGGCATTTTTACTAAAAAACAACTTATAAAATTGTTGTCATTTAGCTTTTTGTTGCTCTTCTAATAGATTTAATCAGCTGATTGCAGCAGCTCTCCACTCAAACATCCTCTTGTGCTTCAAGTGTTATTCAGCTCTACCAGAATACTTCCAACCTCCATTTCTGTCCACGCACCACATCATTATTTCCAGTGGATTCTTACATCGACCATTGCCCTCCACTGGCATGACATCTGGAAAGAAAAAACGTTTTAAACCCCCCAGTTCAGACTGACAGGCACGGGCAGCAAGAATCTGCTCCTGTTGGTGGAAATAAAGAAGAGAAAAAGCCCATGTTTTTCTAATTTGCCCTTTTTTCTCCCTTTTTTTTTGGAAAGTATTCCTCTACCAGGCACCAGTGGCGGTTCTAGACCAATTTTACTGTGGGGGCCAAGGAGGGGCCAGTGTTTAAATGACAAAGATGATATTTAAGCATTCAAAATCTTTGCATGTCTTGAAAAAGACACAAAATGACCAAAAAAGACACAAAATGAGAAGACAGAATAACCAAAAAAAAACCCCACAGAAGAAATAAAAATGACAAAAAAAGACACAAAAAAACCCTAAAACAGACACAAAAAGACACATAAATGACACCAATGACAAAAAAGACACAAAATAACTAAAAAAAAGACACAACAACAGACACAAAACTAGAAAATTTCCTCTGGCCTCAAACAGAAAGCATTTTTGGCAAAACCATAATACCTATCATTGATCCGACTTCACTTTGAGCGTCCTGAGTTCTTCCTGAACGTCTACATATGTTTTTTTTTTTAAGAAAAATGATAAGAAAGAAGAAAAATAGCTTTGTTAGAGTGATTTAAAAAAACTGTTACATCTCCCTTTTTCAGAAATCTTCCTTTGTTCTTAATATAGGAGCCAATGAGGCTGTTGGTGGTGTTGGTGGATCATCTGTGCGTCCTACGCCCAAACTATAACTCTGACAGCTTTACCAGAGGATTGTGAGGGAGAAGACTAATTTTCCTACATTTCTATGTATAAATTATTTCTGTAGAGTGGAATTTGCGGCCTGGAGCGCAGTTTTCAAATTTATTTTTTGACAGTTTTTTCTCTCCCTTTACACTCTGGCGATGATGTCACACACTGTGACACGAACATTCCGTGCAATACACACCCATTATAATCTCAGAATTTCTCCAAAAATGATCATGGTCATTGAACAGGGATTGATAAAAAACTATATTACCTATCGAAACGTGGATTAATACACCGATACACAAGACTTGTGTCTACTGTTTAAAGTTTAAATGGAGTCTCTAGGTGAAATTATGCCGGAGAAGTAGACGTTTAAAAATCTCCAATTATTGTTCTTTTTCGCTCATTTGTATCGCTTGTTTGTCAAATTTTCAATGCAAAATTTTGGGCAGTTTTCATCGTTATAAATTGATCATTTTATTATTAATTTAACACAGGGGCCAAAGCAGGGGCCAAAGGCTTCCTGGAGGCCCCTGTGTGAAGCGCCACTGCGAGGCACACATCTCTCTCTCTCTCTCAGACTGAATGGGCGTTTACAAAGACCTCAGTGATTTAACAACATGACTCAACATACTCCACTGTGAACACTGTGACACCAAAACAGAGTTGAGGCTTAAAGCCACTCGTACGTTGACTGTGTGGAGCTCAGCTGTGGGTTTTATAAGCGGCTCTGTTCATTGAGCACCAGAAGAATGCTTTGAAAGCCTTGACACTGTGTTTCATTGTGCTCATAATCTTGTAGCAGAGTGAAATGTGCCCATTGTCTTGTTGTTGATCACTGAATGAACTCAGTTGTCCGACACAAGCAAATATTGTAACTATTCAGAGAATGGCAGCCATAAGGAGGAGACAGTCAGAGCTGGGCTGAGTCCAGGAGAGAGTTTCAACGCCACACAACAGAAAATTATCCTCTTTTTTATACATCAGATCTTTGGTGATTGAACAGAAAGTTGTATTTGGGAGTTAGGGTTGTTAAAATTATCGATACTCCAAAAAGTATCGATACTAAAACGTTGTATCCGGATACGATACTCATCTTCAAAAGTATCGAGTATCTGAAGCTTGTTATCATAGTTGCAGTTTCTTTTTGCACAACTGTTTTTTATTATAAATATTTAACCTGTTCTGTTATTTATTCATTTATTTATTCTTTTATTTATTTATTCTTTTATTTATTTATTTATTTATTTATTTTATTTTATTTTATTTTATTTTATTTTATTTTTTATTTTATTTTATTTTATTTTATTTTATTTTTATTAATAATTTAAACAAAACACAACATAAGTGACCAATGTACAAACACAGTAATAAAGAAAAACAAAAGAAAGAAAAAGATCAATAACAATAAAACCACAAAACCAACCTAAATAAATAAAACCACAATAATAAATAAGAACTTTAACACATTTAATAACATTAAAACTAAAACTAGACTATGGAAGTAAATCTGTGTCATCGGAGTTTGAAATAAAAAAGATGTTGAATTTCTAGCACTGAATATTTATACATTGAAATTATGTTTCTAAATGTTTTTCAACATTAAAAATTCTTTTTTTGAGGTTGAATTTTTAACATTGAATTTTGAACTTATAATTTCACATTGTAATAACTTTTAATCCTTACTTCTGCTAACTTCTGCAATGTGTTGAATTGGCACGATTGTAACGCCGCTATGAAATGTCAGCTAATGTTGCGACCACAATTTTGAGTTAGCATTGATACGCTAATGGCTACTCTTGTAGCTGTAACAAGCAGCGCCGCTAGCATCAGTTAGCCGCTAGTGTCAGTTAGCCGCTAGCATCAGTTAGCCGCTAGCATCAGTTAGCCGCTAGATTTCGCTAATGACGGAATTTCACCGCTTTCCCGCATTTCACAACAAAGAAATAAGAGTTATCAGAACTATTGTCCCTTGTTGTGAACCCCAACTTAAAGATATAAGTAACAACAACTCACCAACTTGTTTTTGAGCAGACAACTGGCTTCCTTTGTTGTGCTAACTCACATTATTGCCCTAAATGTCAATAATTTATATTTCCAAGTTTTACCAACTTAAATCACCGTTTAAAGCGAAAAATACAAGTTGGCTTTTTTTGCAGAATGTTGGCAATATCATGATATGCATTTTTTTAATTATTTATTTATTTATATTATGGTGAATGATACAATATGGCACAGCCCTAACGTCATTGAACAGAAAGTTGTATTTGTGAATAGTTGAATGAGGTGGTCTGCAGTAGGAGGAGGCTGTGGGAGCTCTGACCCTGTTTTGTGCCGTGTCAATGATTCAGTGTTCAGGGAGCCCACACTACTAATGAAACAGAGCTTTCTTGTTAAAGGTTGTGTTGAATTGCAAAGTGATTGTATCCTGGAGAGATTTGCAAGTTCATCAGGGTTAAATAATGGAGGCATTCATTATGACAGATGTAAAGATCAGCTGAGTACAATTGGTATAATAAGTCAGATTCAAAGATTTAATAGTGTTTCTCATTGGAGCTGAGACCACTGGACTATTGTACTGATTCTTTTCACTCATTGTTGAAGCAAAAAAACGTCTTAAATGACAGAAATCGCTGCTTTAAAAAAACTCCCCCATGGTTGGGTTTTTATCTTCGAAAGAAGTTGTGTTTTTCTTTTTCTTGTCACTGCAACATTTTTATCTGTGTTGGATTACGGAGATCTTTTGTACATGAATGCTGCTGCTCAATGTCTTAGAATTATTGAAAAAAAAAGGTGCAACGACCTATTCAATCTATTTAACATGGAAAAAAATATATGTTTTCTCCAATGTGCAATATCTGTAAAATGCAAAGTACTTTCAGAAAAAAGCATGTGTCTAAAGGTGTGTGGACAGATAATTTACCTTGACAAGATTTCTTAAATTAAGATTATTAAATCTAGAAATAAGCATGTTGAACACTTAAAATAAGAAATTAACTCTTAAAAGAAGATAAATTATCTAACACTTCTATATCTAAATATATCTATCTTTTTTTATATCTTGGTAAGAACCAAATAATCATCAGGTCACTCTGCTCGGGCCAGTTCATCACTGCTGGCAGCTTTAATTTATTTTGTTTTAAGAGTTAATTTCTTATTTTAAGCGTTCAACATGCTTATTTCTAGATTTAATAATCTTAATTTAAGAAATCTTGTCAAGGTAAATTATCTGTCCATGCAGCAAGATCATTTCCCTCAGATTTAGTGTTTTTATCTTGTTTTTAGACTAAACACCTTTAGACACATGTCTTTTTTCTGAAAGTACTTTGCATTTTACAGATATTGCACATTGGAGAAAATATATTTTTTTTTCCATGTTAAATAGATTAAATAGGCCGTTGCATGTAATAGTAGTATGGATATCAATGAATACATATATTAGAATATATGCAGAGATATACACAGTATAGTATAAGTGGTATATGATTTATATAATAGAGGAAAAATACTAATATAGGCCTAATGTGGTTGGATGTAAACACAGATAGTGATAGTTAGGGACAAATTTGGTTAGGTTTAGGAATAGCTCCTGGTTTGGATTAAAAATGTATTTTATATATATAATATCTACATTGTAGTGGAAGTCACCTCAGCCTGCATGACTGCACATAAACGTTTCTGAAATCTCTGCCAGTTGAGACATTTTTAACTGTTGCATAGTGTATAAACTGTCCTTTTACCTACAACACTGTTCAGAACTATTTGGAAAAGTCAGTCGAATGACAGAAAAATTTCAACATTCTAGTCTTTTTTTTTTAAGCAGAGCAGATTTTCATGCTTCTTAAACGTGATAATTGAATTCCTATCATTGACATACATGATGACAAATTACTTTGTGTTTTTTAGACTGTTTAGCTGAATGAAGTGAACCATGTGAAGACATGATGACCTTGAGCTCTGGGGGATTGCACCGTGCATTTTTCACCGTTGGCTGTCTGCCATTTTATTGACAGCAATTAATCAAAAAACTAATGGGGAGAATAATCAATAATGAGAATAATCATTAGTTGCAGCCCTATTGTCTATTTATCAACTAATGAATTAAACAACTGACATAATGAATCAACACCAGCACTCTTTATTATTATTATTATTTCAGTCTCCATGTGTTGTTTTCATGTCTGATTCTCAGTCTGCTGTTAATCCATCAGTCACGCTGTGTGACCCTGACATGTCTCTCCTTTTAATTTACTATATTGATCTCTCAGCTTCACTATAAATGGCTGAGTGTCTCATTATGGCTCCCGGCTCTCCGTCTTACTATAGATGATTAACACTCGTGCCCGTACAGCATCAAAATAAAAGCAGTCGTTTGGGGGAATTAATTTCCCGTCTGTGACTGATGCAGCAGGATTCGACCCGTCGTCTCATTTAGTGTTTAGATCATAAGATTCTTCTTCTTCTCTTCCTCATGTGAAGGAATCTCTGACAAACACTCTGCAACAGATATTGGCCAGACATCACAGTCACATTTCAGTCTGCATCTTTATCCAGTTAAGACGAGGAGTTTAACCCTTTATCAGGCGAAGAACTATATTTGGTAACTTCAGTGGATATCTAAATGAGGTCCTCATTTCTCTCTGTTTGGTCGTAGAACCACATGGATTTCTTCCAGATAATCAGCAAAAATCAGGCGAAAGATCAGAGAAAAAAGTTGCAAATTTACTAGATTAAAGAAGCAAATCTACAAGAAAAAAAGTTGCAGATTTAAGAGATTTAAAGTGGCAAATATGCGTGAAAAAAGTTGCAGATTTAAGAGGTTTAAAGTGGCAAATATGTCCGAAAAAAGTTGCAGATTTAAGAGATTTAAATTGGCAAATATGCACGAAAAAAGTTGCAGATTTAAGAGATTTAAAGTGGCAAATATGCGTGAAGAAAGTCGCAGATTTAAGAGATTTAAAGTGGCAAATATGCGCGAAAAAAGTTGCAGATTTAAGAGATTTAAAGTGGCAAATATGCACGAAAAAAGTTGCAGATTTAAGAGATTTAAAGTGGCAAATATGTGCAAAAAAAGTTGCAGATTTAAGAGATTTAAAGTGGCAAATATGCATGAAAAAAGTTGCAGATTTAAGAGATTTAAAGTGGCAAATATGTGCGAAAAAGACGCAGATTTAAGAGATTTAAAGTGGCAAATATGCATGAAAAAAAGTTGCAGATTTAAGAGATTTAAAGTGGCAAATATGTGCGAAAAAAGTTGCAGATTTAAGAGATTTAAAGTGGCAAATATGTGCGAAAAAAGTTGCAGATTTAAGAGATTTAAAGTGGCAAATATGTGCGAAAAAAGTTGCAGATTTAAGAGATTTAAAGTGGCAAATATGCGTGAAGAAAGTCGCAGATTTAAGAGATTTAAAGTGGCAAATATGTGCGAAAAAAGTTGCAGATTTACAAGAAAAAAGTGGAAAAAAAGCAACTTTTTCCTTGCAGATTCACCACTTTAAATCTCATAAATCTGTGCATTTTTTTCTCGTAGTTTTGCCTCTTTAATCTTGTAAACTTTTTTCTCAAAATATTACCCCCCTCCCCTGGGCCCGTATGTTTTTTTACACATTCTGACAGTATGTAATATCCTCCAATATTCTCTAGGGTTGAAATTTGGAATTTGCAAGTATTTCACTGAGTGTCCTATTAAGGGTTAACTGCTCCAGTGCAGCTCCACGTAGCTGCGGTCCTTCCTTCCTTCCTGTCCCCGTTGGACCTTCCCTATCACGCCTGCGTGGTCCAAGCTGTTCATTTGGGTCTGAAAATAGCGTGATGAGTGTTCTTGCAGGCTGAGGTGGTCATGCGATACCCGGCTGCACCACCGAGGGGAACAGGCCCGCGGCTCTGATGTCATCATCTGCTTTTCTGAGGATGTGCTGCAGGTTTGGCATGCAGCAGGCAGGCTGGTGTTTCCCTGAAACGCACCTAAAATCATTATGTTGCAGAGCTTTATCTCAACTTGATGCATATCTGTAGTGTCAGTTCATGCATGTTATTAAATAACATACACTGTAAAAAATGTCTTTAGTTTTTATGCTGAAAAACTGCTAAACCATGACAGTAAAATACCGTAAAATGATAAATGCATTAATTCAGTTTCAGTAACAATGAAACACTGTAAATGTATAAATCAGCCAAAACAGTATTTAAAAAAAAAATGTTTTAATACATTACTCCACTGTAAAATACACTGGCAATGTGTTTGTAGCAATATATATATATATATATATATATATATATATATATATATATATACAAGCATCATTTTGCATTTATTTTTCGTAAAAAATACTTTTTCTCACTGTTAAATGTACTAAACATCATATCTCTAACAGAAATATACTGTAATATTTAATGGTAAAAAATCTTTAATTTATGCGTTTTCATTTATAAAGTATTTTCTTGTCAATTATGTGGCAGAACAGTGTTTCTTTTGATGGAAAAACTTTTTATTTTTTATGGTAAAATATGGAATAAAATGGCAATCTTAAACAGGAAATCAACAGTGCTAATGTCCTTTTACCGTAATATACCAAAAAGTTGCACCGTATTTATTACAGTAAAGTTCTGGCCAAAAAATTTCTCCACTAGAGTAAAAGTCCTTCATTCAAAACTTACTGAAGTAAAAATACAGAAGTATCAGCATCAAAATGTACTTAAAGTATCAAAAGTAAAAGTACTCGTTCTGCAGAATGGATCCACTCAGATTGTTTTATATATTTTAAATATATTATTAGATTATTATTATTGGTGCATTTATGTAAGCAGCATTTTAATGCTGTCAATGTAGGGCTCATTTTAACTATTTAATATACTTTATGTGGTTTATTTTTATAAACATGCTTAATCACTTTAAATTGATCCTGTTTTATGTTACATTTTGACCTGAAAAGTAACTAAAGCTGTCAGCTAAATGTAGCGGAGTAAGAACTGAAATATTTGCCCTTAAAATATAGTGAAGAAGAAGTTTAAAGTTACAAATGTGGAAATACTCAAGTAAAGTAAAATTACCTCAAAATTGTACTTATGTACAGTACTTGAGTAAATGCACTTAGTTACATTCCACCACTGGTTATAAAGTTGTTTGTTAAACAACTTATCAGTGAAAGATTTTCAATAAATCACCCTCAGATATCCGCTGCAGACCAGCCTCCCTCTCTGTGAAAACAGAGCTTGGTAACATATTAAAATTTTTTGACAGCTTTAATCGTTGAGACTTGCACAAGCGTGGAAATATTAAGTGAGCTGGCGGGTCAACACTGGTGTGTTTCCTGCTGGATTTTCTCTTTAACTGAAATGAAAATAGCTGCATCCTCTCCTGGAGGGATCAGAGTAAAAACTACACTGTAAAAAAATTGTGTAAAATATGTTCCATTTACGGTAAAATACCGGCAGCTGTGGTTGCCAGAACTTCACCGTAAAAAATACAGAGAGTGGGTTTTCTACTGTCAATTTAAATGTAAATATCAGGAAAAAAACTGTTATTTAGACTGAATAATCCTCTTTTTAAATGTAAATATCAGAATTTTTTTTTATTTAGACTGAATAATCCTGTTTTTAAATCTAAATATCAGATAAAAACTGTTATTTAAACTAAATAATCCTGTTTTTAAATGTAAATATCAGAAAAAAATGTTATTTAGACTAAATAATCCTGTTTTTAAATGTAAATATCAGAAAAAACTGTTATTTAAACTAAATAATCCTGTTTTTGAATGTAAATATCAGAAAAAACTGTTATTTAGACTAAATAATCCTGTTTTTAAATGTAAATATCAGAAAAAACTCTTATTTAAACTAAATAATCCTGTTTTTAAATGTAAATATCAGAAAAAACTGTTATTTAGACTAAATAATCCTGTTTTTAAATGTAAATATCAGGAAAAAAACTGTTATTTAGACTGAATAATCCGTTGTTTTTTTTTCAGGGTAATTGTGTCTTTGTGACATTATGGTATTTCTCCATTAATTTTACATACATTTAAAAAAATATTTTTACAGTTTAAGTTGTTTACTATTCCTTGATTTACGGTAATTAAGTGTCTACTTCGGTAATATACAATTTTAAATTTTACACCTTATTTCTGATGCATTTTGACAGTGTTTTACTATAATTTCTACAAACATTTTACATTGTATTATATAGAGTAAAAGTACTGCAAATCATTAGAAATAAAAAGTCTGTTTACAGTTATAAAGTTGGCTGTCAAACAACTTATCAATGAAAGATTTTCAATAAATAACTGGTGCAGAGTAGCCTCCCTCTGTGTGAAAACAGAGCTTAGTAACATATTAAAATCTCTGACAGCTTTAGAGGAAACTTGCACAAGCGTGGAAATATGAAGAGAGCTGGCGGGTCAACACTGGTGTGTTTCCTGCTGGATTTTCTCTTTAACTGAAATGAAAATAGCTGCATCCTCTCCTGGAGGATCAGAGTAAATGAGGGAGATCTCTGTCGTCGCTGCCTCGGGGGGATTAAAAAAGATTCCTGCAGCTCTTGAAGTAAAAAGACGAGGGACTTCCACAGCTTTAACACATCTGAACCATTCCTCTGCAGAAACTAGGCCATCTTGTTTCGTTTAATGACATATGTTTTCTTTGTGGTGCTGTTTTTTTTTTTTTCAAACGCTAAACATTTGCATATGAATCACATCTGTGTGCACTTTGTGTTGTGGCTGATTTGCTGGACGAAGGCTATAAAAAGCTGCATCATGGTGAATAAGACACAGTAGAGCTCGGTTATTAATGTGATTTTATTTTTGATCATGATTTGGCTTCAAACTATTATAAAAACAACATAGTCAAGAGTAAATAGATTATTATTAGTTATATTATTCTGGCCTATTTTATTTTTATTTATTATGTTGAATACATGTTTAGTGGTTTTGACAAATTTTACAACATATTTCTATTTATTTATTATTATTATTATTATTGTTTTTTTATTTTTTATTTTTATTATTATTATTTTTTTATTTTTGGTATTTATATACAGACACACATACATTTTATATTTTTTATCAGTGGAATTTTATTTAAAAGTTAAGAAAAATAAATTTGATAAAATATTATAAATATTATAAAATAATATGTATTTATCAAATTTATTTGTATTCATTTTAAATTATTCAGTTAAATGAAAATATTTATTTTATTTATTTATTTTAATTTTTATATTTATTATTATTTTAGTTTTCAGTGGAATTTTATTTAAAAGTCAAGAAAAATAAATTGGTGTTACAAGATAATAAATATTAAAAAATAAAAATATGTAACTTCGTAATTGTGTTAAATAATCATACTCTAAATATTAACCAAGACAATATTGATTTTTATTTTTAACAGACAAAGACAAATAGACAAAAAGCCCCAACTAACATTATTTTATATTCATAAAGTTTAGCCAAAGCATATTTGGCAGCAACGGGCAGATTTATCACATATAAAAATAAAATTAAAATTAAAATCTGAGTTTGACAAACGTAAAAAAACTGTTGATTTCCCTTTGCATGTATATTATGTATATTTTAGCTACAGTGCCAGTGTATTTTACAGTGGAGTAATGTATTTTTTTTTTTTTTTAAACTGTAAAAAGTACTGTTTTGGCTGATATATACATTTACAGTGTTTCATTGTTACTGAAACTGAATTAACCCATTTATCATTTTACGTCTTTCACTGTCATGGTTTAGAAGTTTTTCACCGTAAAATAGTGAACAGTGTATTAGTACTTTTACTTAAGTAAGAGATCTGAATACTTCTTCCACCTCTGGTTAAAACCATAAACAGACTTGACTTTTTATTTCTAATGATTTGGATTACTTTTACTCCGTATAGAAGCTTTAACATGAGATTTAAGGTGGAATCTTTGTATTTAATAAACCTGTGGTTGTGTTATTATAGAACAGGATAGGACATGTATATATAACCGTCTATTGTTATTTATTATCTTAAGGATTAAATAGAATCAGAAGTCCTTCTCCTTGTGTTCCAGTCTGGGCTCATAATGCTGCTGCTGCTTGTTTCTTTCTGGGTATTTAATGAGCTTTTATTGGCAGTAATGAATCACAGTGATTCTCTCTGCAGTGGTTCCTTCTTCTCTTTTTAACCCTTTGGAGTCTTGGCCTGTTTTTTAATACTTTTCATTCTGCATGTATATAACACTTATAGAAATGTGTACCATGTCATGTCTAGACATTTAACATGTTTTTCTCCTTGATAATAACCAAAATCATAATCAAGAAAACCATGGAAAATGGCTAGATATCAGCTCTTACATTGAAGTCTTAGGAGCTATTTTTGTTGGTATCATCATATCAACAACTTTTTGAACCCCCCTAAAAAAACATAAAATCAGATTTTGAAAATGATGTTGTTGTTGTTTTTTTTAGTTAAATGAGGATCAAGTTCTTGCATTTTACAGATATTTCACATTTGAGAAAATATATTTTTTTTCATGTTAAATAGGTTAAATAGGTTCTTGCATGTAATAGTAGTATGGACATCAATGAATAAATATATTTAAATATATGCAGAGATATACACAGTGTAGTATAAGTGGTATATGATTTATATAATAGAGGAAAAAATACAGAAGGCCGAATGTGGTTGGATGTAAACAGAGATAGTGAGTAATAGTGATGGTGATAGTTAGGGACAAAACTACTTGGTTAGGTTTAGGAATAGCTCCTGGTTTAGATTAATATATATGTATATATATATATATATATATATCATATCACATATATCGATAAAGTTAAACATTTTCTTTCTCTATATAAATGCTGCCCTTACTAGGGTTTTCATATTTAGTTCTTGTGTAGTTCTACATTTTTAAACCTAATATATTTGATATTATCTCCACTTATATCTTATCAAACTTGGCCGATCATCATCAAACAAAAACTGGCATAAAGTTTCAAGCCAGAACATTAGAGGGAAGTTGACGTCAGGGCTCGACCTCGCTTTGTTTTTTTACATCATGACGTTATTAAGGAGTAATTCCCCGACGCTTTCTGTGACTCCAGAGGGTTTAAACAGCAAGGAGCACATTTAGGACTGGAGAGGCTACAAACACTGTCAACAGGAGGTGAATTCTGTGGGAAAAAAGACACAAAATTACTGAAAAAAAGACACAAAATGGCCCAAAAAGACACAAATTACTAAAAAAAAGACACAAAATGACCTTAAAAGACACAAAATTACGGGAAAAAAGACACAAAATGAACAAAAAAGACACAAAATGAACAAAAAAGGCACAAAATTACTGAAAAAACACTAAATTACTTTAAAAAAGAGCACTTCCACTTACCTGTATATACTGTTTACTTCATAAATAACTTATTTCTTGCTGCAGCTACAGGTCCACAGATAAAGACTAAGCATCATAGACTTTGTGGCTTGAGAAATACGAGAACTCTCTTTTGTTTTGTGTTTGGTGCTTTCCACAAAGTATTTATGTAAGTTTTTTATGCATTCTGTCTGTTCTTGCTTGTGTTTCCTTGTTGCAGAAGTCAGTTTGCAGTGACACATCTGTTTGCACTTTTTTCTGATGTCGGCATTTGGGTTTCTGGCTAGTAAATGTAAAACAGGCCTGCAGGAATTTAGTCATATACTCTGTAGCTTTCTGTCTAACCATTAAGCTCTGCTGTCCTTCAGGATCGGGGTTCTCTCCAGGCTGAAAACTCAACTAAAAAGATAATTTTTAGACGTTTTCTTGGTTTGCTACACTGTCACCTTTCGGTCTGAAAAATGTTCGCAGATTGCAAAAAAGAAAAAGAAAAACGGCCATCATAACTTCTCCCAACCCATCTTGGAATTAAGAATTTCAAAAGTACAGATATTTTTTCTATACCATGTGTTTAAAACGATACAATCTCTATTAATTAAAGTGTAAAAAGTACCAAATCTATGAAGTAAAACAGACCTACAATCAGATTTCCACACATTTAAGAAGCTGGAACCTAAAAATGATTAAGTAGTTATCTAAATTATTTTATTAAAATGTCTAAAAATGTCCACAAATGACATAAAACACCATATTATAGGATGGCAAAAAATTTGGGGAAAAAAGCAATTCTACAGTATGTTGATTTTTGTTAAAAATGGTAAAATTTTAATATGTCTAAAAATGCCCCAAATTACTTAAATATAGTCCATTGATGCATATTAGTTGTATAGATTGTCCATAAATGAAAGAAAAACACCATATTGAAGGATGTCAAAAAATTGGAAAAAAGTCATAATATAGTATGTCGATTTTTGTCAAAAATTGTCAAATTTTGTCTTTGTTGTCTACCTATTTTTCATTATTATTTTTTTAAATTTATTTTTTTCTTTTTTTTCCAACACTCAATATTGTTGATATGTTTAGTTGGTAGTATTGCTATTGTTATTTATTTATTTATTTTTATTTTTTTGTTATGCTACACTAGCATTTTATCTTCTTTGTTGCTGTTGCTATTATTGGCCAATTGATGCTTGCCACACCCGCTTGTTTGTTTGTTTTAAACTAAATGGAAAAACCAATAAAAAATGTATCACAAAAAAAGGTCAAATTTTAAAATGCCTAAAAATGCCAAAAAATACTTTATTATTATTATTATTATTATTATTATTACTTTATTATTAGTATATATATATATATATATAGTTTGTCAATAAATTACAGAAAAACACCATATTATGGCATTATTATAAAATGCCAAAAAATACTTTATTATTATTACTACTTTATTATTGGTATATATAAAAATATGTTTGTCAATAAATTACAGAAAAAACCCATATTATGGGATGTCAAAAAGTTGGGGGGAAAAACAATTGTCAAGTCTTTTATTTTCTATCAATTTACTAACTGTTTCTGCTCTAAATCTTCAGTACTGACACTAAAATAATGTCGACCAAAAACCTTTTTTTCATCAGGTAATTATTATTTTCTTTGTGTAACTTCCTGCTGACAGTTAAGAGTCTCCTCCACCTGTTAGTGGACCGACTGTTAATCCTGATCTGAGTCTCGTAGCGTCGGTCAGAGCGTTGCCATGGTTCCCCTGCAGCCCCCCCCCCCCCCCCCCCCTCCTCTCTCCATCCTGCAGCCACTGTAAACAAGTGTGTTTCCAATTACCCGTCTCTCTCTCTCTCTCTCTCTCCAGTCAGCTGGCTGTTGGTCCTGCTGATGGAAGACAACAGAGCTGTCAGCGCTCTCTTCTTCTTCTTGAGCCTGCAGGCTGAAAGGGGGGCACGCTGAGCCCAAACCTGCATTAGTTTAACTGGGTCTTTAAAGACGCTAAGGCTCTTTTTAATTGGCAAAGCAGATTGCCTCAGTCATTACAGAAACTGGTTTAGCTGTGCTTTAGCGAGGCCGGTCCCCCTCCTGAGAGCCAGGCAGCGGTTGGCTGTTCAGGGCCGCTCTGTTGGTTTGAACTGATCTATAGTGTGTGTGTGGCTCCGCTGCTGCTTGTAAAGAAAACAAAAATAAACAGGCATGCCAACTTGTAAATGCAACGGCTGGTATAGCTTCTTCTTACAAGCATGCTTGTGCAATGAGATGGAAAAGTAAAGCATGATGAGTAGCGCTGTTAAGTTCTTTTATAGCAGGGGTCTCACACTCAAATTACCTGGGGGCTGCTGGAGGCAGGATCATAATGACCAAAAAAAGACACAAAATTACTTTAAAAAAGACATAAAATTTACACACAATTAAAAAAGACACAAAATTACTAAAAAAGACGCAAAATTACCAAAAAAAAAGACACAAAATTACAAAAAAGACACAAAATTACAAAAAAAGACACAAAATTACAAAAAGGCACAAAATGACTGAAAAACACTAAATAACTTTTAAAAAAAATACACAAACTGACCAAAAAAAGACACAAAATGACCAAAGAAATACTAAAAAAGACAAACAAAATTATTTAAAAAAAGACACAAAATTACTAAACAGACACAAATTACTAAAAAAGACACAAAATTATTTAAAAAAGACACAAAATGACCAAAAAAAAAATTACTAAAAAAGACACAAAATTATTTTAAAAAAAGACACAAAATTACCAAAAAAAGGACACAAAATTACCCAAAAAAAGTAATTAAAGGGACCTTCCACACACAACACGGTAAAGTGCCATTCATATAAAACTCACATTAAACTTTCATATCAAGGTGGGGGCCACAAAATATCGTCATGAGGGCCTCAACTGGCCCACGGGCCACGAAATTGAGACCCATGTTTACATATATATATATATATATATATATATGTATAGTGTAAATTAATCTGTATATAACTGTCTGTATCTGTACACATATTTTCAGCGTTATTCACCCGCTGCAGCAGCTCCGTCACATTGTGTTCTGAGGATAATTAGTGATGGAGTTTAGAGGATCCTGGTTAATTTCAGCCTAATTGAAAGATTTTCCACGAGGCTCTCTGTAACTCTCAGAGGAAGCTCTGAAATAATGGAATATTGAATCGTAATTTCCCCAACGGAGACGGCTCCGGAGCTATTATTTCACCCACGTACTAATTTCCTGTCTGTCTGTGTCTCTCCACCCACAGAAAGTAGAGAATGGGCTGTGTCCAATGTAAGGATAAAGAAGCAGCAAAACTGACGGATGAGCGGGAGACCAGCCTCTCTCACAACTCGGGGTACCGCTATGGCTCGGACCCCACGCCGCAGCACTACCCCAGCTTCGGGGTCACCACCATCCCCAACTACAACAACTTCCACAGCGGCGCCTCGCAGGGCGTCACCGTGTTCGGAGGCGTCCACACGTCCTCGCAGTCCGGGACGCTGCGGTCCCGGGGAGGAACAGGTGAGCTTTAAGGAGCCCGTTTTTAAAAAAAGCTCGTTTTTAAAAGCTCGTTTTTAAAAGCTTGTTAATGGTTGAAATGCAGGGCAGCTGTCTGGTAACCAGGTTTGGCTGCAGCTGTTCTCTAACTATTATTCTGTGATATTGTTTTTCTTGCCAGATGATACTTTTTGCATTATGCCACAAAGGAAAATCATCAGTCAGCGTCTTTAGACCTCCATGTAGCAATAAAACTCCAAACCATCGGAACCTCTCATCCGATGGTTTGAGTTTTTACTCATCATGTTTTATTCACTGCGGCCTTGTTTTCAGTGTATTATATAAATGCTACACTTCTTTTTTTTTTCAGTTTTATTTTTTTTTTTTATTTTTTTTATTTTAATTTTAATTTTTTATTATAATTTTTTATTTTATTTTTTATTTTTTATTTTATTATTATTTTTTTTATTTATCTTTTTTTTTTTTTAAATGCTACACTTCTAAACAAACTGGAAACAAAAGCAAGTGAGTTTCTTTGATAATTTATTTTACAAAAATTTGAATAATTTTCTATGCATACAACATTTTCCAAGCGACCAGACATGTTTTTAATACTGTAAAAAAAAATTGGGATCCTCATGCTATACATATTACACCTTTATACATTTTTTTTTACCACCTTTACTTACAGCCTGTCCTGTCCTCTCCTCTCTGCTCTGTGTAAACAACCTGCAGTAAAGTTGAATATTTCCTAGATTTTTGTCACTTAACTGTTGGTAAAGAGCTGAGAGGAGAGGACAGGACAGGCTGTAAGTAAAGGTGGTAAAAAAAATGTAAAAAGTTGTAATGTGTATAGCATGAGGAGGAGAAAATAAATTATCAAAGAGTTTTTATGATTTATGGCATCATAACTGTGTTACACGGTGCTGTTTTTATAGTAATGTAGCATTTATATAATACATTGAAAACAAGGCCACAGTGAGTAAAACATGAGGAGTAAAAACTCAGAGGTTCAGATGGTTAATTTGTATTATTATAAGTGGAGTTTTATTGCTACATGGAGGTCTGAACACGCTGTCATACTGTTTTTCTTACTTTTTGCATTATGCCACAAAGGAAAATCATCAGTCAGCGTGTTCAGACCTCCATGTAGCAATAAAACTCCACTTATAATAATACAAATTAACCATCTGAACCTCATGTTTTATTCACTGTGGCCTTGTTTTCAGTGTAACATATACAGTCATGGAAAAGATTATTAGATCATCTTTGTTTTCTTCAAGTTCTTGTTCATTTTAATGCCTGGTACAACTAAAGGTTCATTTGTTTAAGAGTTTAATATAAGAGCTGATATCATATATCAGACATTTCCCATGGTTTTCTTGATAATAACCAAAATCATGATCAATAAAACCATGTTAAATGTCTAGATATCAGCTCTTAAATTAAAGTCTTAGGAGCTATTTTTGTTGTTATCATTATATTTGTCCAAACAAATGTACCTTTAGTTGTACCAGCCATTAAAATGAACAATAAACTGAAGAAAACAATGGTCTAATATTTTTTTTCATGACTGTAAATGCTACACTTCTACAAAAACAGCTCTGTATAACATAGTTATGATACCATAAATCATAAAACTCGGGGAAAAATAACAAGCTGAGTTTCTTTAATAATTTATTTGACAAAAAAATGAATAAAAATCTATGCATGCAACATTTTCTAAGTGACCAGAAGTGTTTTCAGAACAGGTGCATCTCGATAAATTAGAATATAATAGAAAAGTTTATTTATGTCAGTAATTCAATTAAAAAAGTGGAAATAACACATTATATAGATTCATTACACACAGAATGAAACATTTCATGTCTTCATTTATTTAATTTCTTCTAATTATAATGATTATGGCTTACATTTAAAGAAGACCTAAAATTCAGTGTCTCTAAAAATTTGAATATTACAAAAGACCAATTTAAAAAAGTATGTTTAATATGTAAATGTTGTCCTCAGTAAACAACCTGCAGTAAAGTCGGAAAATTTGCTAGATTTTTGTCACTTAACTGTCAGTCAACAGCCTGGTCATTCATGGCTTCCCAGTTGTGCAGATAAATGCAGAATTATATATTTTTTACAGAATCTGGTTAATGCAAACTGTTTATTTTTGGCAAAATTTTAAATATGACACGTGGAATAAAGTGATTTTGATGCTTGCATTTGGTTATTTTTCCTTCTGGAAGCATCCATCACACAAGATTTGTTCAAGAAACGTCTGAAATTAGAAAATCAAATAATTCCTATACAGTTTTTGGCTATGATAAGTGCTAAAAAAATTTTTCTATAGGCTATATTTCCCAGTATTTTGCTAAGCTAAGCTAACAAGCTGCAGCTTCATATTCACCACACACATAAGAGTTGTATCAAGCTTCTCCTCTCTTTCTGCAAAAAGGCCAAAAAGCGTTTTTTCCCCGATAATGTCAGACTGTTCCTTTAAGACAGGGTGACATTGTAATATTGAAATATGTTGCCGTCGTTAAACGGGGGTCAAATTTCAAACGGAGCAATTAAAAGGGAAATAAAACGTCAGTCTGAGTTGTAAAGCTGTAAACTCCTCTGAAGACCACTCACTGTCTGGCTCGCAGCCAATATTCAATAAAAGGACTAAAGTCTCCGTTAACTCTCCAGCATACATTAACTCTTCTCTCCAATGAACTCCATCAAGGTTGGAATTTCACATGCAAGATTTTTTTTTTCCTCCCGTTTTTGTCCAGTAAATATCTGATTCTGAGATGATTTCACGTTTCTGCAGAAGATGAATGTCCACTGGCTGAAAGTTAATAGAAAACAGAGTGATTAAAATGTTCTCTGGTGCTCTGTGAAGGCAGTATCAAAATGACCAAAAAAGACACAAAATTACCAAAAAAGACACAAAATGACCAAATAAGACACAAAATGACAGAAAAAAACCTTAATTACTTAAAAAAGAAACAAAATGACCAAAAAAAGACACAAAATTACTTTAAAAAGACACAAAATAACTTTAAAAAGAGACAAAATTACTAAAAAAAAAGACACAAAATTACCAAAAAAAAGACACAAAATTATTTAAAAAAGAGACAAAATTATTTAAAAAAGAGACAAAATTACTAAAAAAAGACACAAAATTATTTTAAAAGACACAAAATTACAAAAAAAAAAGACTCAGGATTACCAAAAAAGACACAAAATTATTTTAAAAAGACACAAAATTACTAAAAAAAGACACAGAATTACCAAAAAAAGACACAAAATTACTAAAAAAAGACACAAAATTATTTTAAAAAGACACAAAATTACTAAAAAAAGACACAAAATTATTTTAAAAAGACACAAAATTACTTAAAAAAGAAACAAAATGACCAAAAAAAGACACAGAATTACCAAAAAAAGACACAAAATTATTTAAAAAAGACACAAAATGAGTAAAAACGAAACAAAATGATTTAAAAAAAGACACAAAATTACCACAAAAAAGACACAAAATTACCAAAAAAAGTAATTAAAGGGACCTTCCACACACAACACAGTAAACTGCCATTCATATAAACTCACATTAACTTTAATATCAAGGTGGGTGCCACAAAATATCATCACAAAGTGAAAAAACTCAAATATCCTCCAATCAGAAAGTTCTCTGGTTCTCTGTGAAGCAAAGTTCACGACCAGAAGATGAAACGTTGTGCTGAATCGTGGAGAAATCTGTTTCACTGTCTCACACTTGAGATTTTAAAGAAACATATGATGATGATGTGTGATGCATAACTTCACAGCGTTTCGTGCTTTGATGTGAGCTACTCAGGGCTTTTCTGTTCTCCCTGGCACAGATAAACACTCTGCATGTGTGGAGTCAGCAGCAGCAGCAGCATGAATAAGACATAACAGCACTAAAACATCATTCACATCTGAGATTGTAAAAGAGAAGAAAAAAACACTTCAAACAGGAGTTAACTAGGACAGAAACCTCATGTGACCTGCTGTTAGACACGTCAACATGTTTCTGAGTCAGACTGGAGACCTTCTGGTCCTCGTCAGGTTCCTTTCAGAGGTCAGAGCTTTAGAGTCCGGGAACGATTCAGATCAGATCAGAAAATGAAATCATTTTACAGTTTCAGGCTTATTAAGAGATACAGGGACTCCAGGGCCACATCTGATAAATCTGATTGGCCTCTCTAGCCGAGACCTCTGCAGCCTCTGCAGCTTTAAAGGTACAATATGCAAGATTAAAAATAAAAAATAAAAAAAAGAAGAGAAGGAGAAATCACCTCATATAAAAGTAATCTGACAGAGAGCATTTTTTAAGCTTCAAAAAGACTTAAAATTAAGAGAATTGGTCCCTCGGCCTGGTTTTAAAGGTCCTTTAAGGACGATGGTGAATGAATCAGCTGGCATATGACACACACACACACACACACACACACATATATATATATATATATATATATATATATATATAAAATTAAGATGAATTAAAGCTGCAAGCAGCGATGAACTGGCCCGAGCAGAGTGCACTGACAATTGTTTGTTTTTACCAAGATAAAAAAAAATACTTTTTGTGTGTTTTTGTCTTTTTTGGTGTTTTTAATTTTTAAAAACATTTTTTTTTTTATGTCTTCTTTGTGATTTTACATCCTTTGCTTCTTCTTTTTGGTCATTTTCTGTCTTTTTCTGTCTTTTTTTTTGGTGTTTTTGTGTGTTTTTTTGCATATTTTTGGGTGTTTTTGTGTCTTTTTTGGTCTTTTTGGTCTTTTTGTATCTTTTTTGCTGATTTTTTATCTTTTTCTGTCTTTTTTGTGATGTTATGTCTTTTGCTTCTTTTCTTGTCATTTTATGTCTTTTTCTGTCTTTTTTCAGACTTTTTTGGTCTTTTTGTGTCTTTTTTGGTCTTTTTCTGTCTTTTTTTGTCTTTTTTTGGTGTTTTGTGTCTTTTTGGGGGTTTTTGTGTCTTTTTTTGGTCTTGTATCTTTTTTTGCTGATTTTTTAAAATCCTTTTATGTCTTTTTTGTGATTTTATGTCTTTTGCTTCTTTTTTTGGTCATTTTATGTCTTCTTCTGTCTTTTTCTTTTTTTCTGTCTTTTTTGTGTTTTTGTGTCTTTTTACATCTTCTTTTGGTCACAAAATAACCAAAAAAAGACAAAAAATGTACAAAAGAGATAAATTAAAGCTGCCAGCAGCGATGAACTGGCCCGAGCAGAGTGACCTGATGATTATTAGTTTCTTACCAAGATAAAAAACCTTTGTCTTTTTTTGCAGTGTACGTGCTTCATCCCTACAAGTCACTTCTCATCTCTCTAACCAGCTCATGTGACTGTTCCTGTGTGTTTCCCTGCAGGGGTGACTCTGTTTGTGGCTCTTTATGACTACGAGGCGAGGACCGAGGATGACCTCAGCTTCAGGAAGGGGGAGCGGTTCCAGATCCTCAACAGCACGTAAGTCTGGAAACATCTGCATGACAGCATGGAGGGTGGCGCTCTTGTTTTCCTACTTTCTGCTTTTTGTCTGTCGTGAAGGTCTGAATGCTCATTTTGGACTCAAATATTGTTTCTCAGGCCAAAACAAAAGAAACAGATCTGAGCCGGCTTATGTTGCATGTAAAGCCTGACAGATTTGTCACATTTTACACTGAAAAAAGGTCTAAAAACCAGATAAAACAGTAAATCTGAGGTAAATGATCTTGCTGCATGGACAGATAAAAATGAAAATTTCTAGATTCAACAATCTTTTTTTAATTTACATCTTTTTGTTTTGTTTCTGTCTTATTTAGGTCATTTTGTATCTTTTTTGGGTAATTTTTACATATTTTTTGTGTCTTTTTGTGTCTTTTTTGGTAGTTTTTTGTCTTTTTATGTCTTTTTTGTGATTTAACGTCTTTGTTTCTTTTTTTCTGATTTTAGGTCTTTTGTTGCTTTTTTTGTAATTTTTACTCTTTTTTTAGGTCATTTTGTGTCTTTTTTTGGTCATTTTTACATCTTTTTTGTGTCTTTTTATGTCTTTTTTGTGATTTAACATCTTTGTTTCTTTTTTTCAGATTTTACGTCTTTTGTTGCTTTTTTTTGGATAATTTTTACTTCTTTTTTTGGTCATTTTGTGTCCTTTTTGTGTCATTTTACATCTTTTTTCGGTCACAAAATGACCAAAAAAGAGGCACAAAATAAAAACGAAAAATCTAACACTTTTAAATCTAAATTTCTATTTTTTTTTCTATCTTGGTAAGAAACAAATAATCATCAGGTCACTCTGCTCGGGCCAGTTCATCACTGCTGGCAGCTTTAATTTATCTTGTTTTAAGAGTTAATTTCTTATTTTAAGTGTTCAACATGCTTATTTCTAGATTTAATCATCTTAATTTAAGAAATCTTGTCAAGGTAAATTATCTGTCCATGCAGCAAGATCATTTCCCTCAGATTTACTGTTTTATCTGGTTTTTAGACACTCCTTTTTTGCGGTGTAGTGATAACTTTCTGACAGTTTTCATGGTAGAAATAATGTGTTTTGTTAATAATGTGGTGTAGGAACAGTGACAGGATTGCATTGCTTCTACTTGGAGGTTATTTTAGTAAAACCAAACGCTAAAAAAGACACTTTAGTTGACTAAAAGGCTACAATTAACTTTAGAGCTGAGCACACAATGTGACAGTCTGAGACGAAAACACAGAAACACAAAAACAAGTTCAAGGCTATGATTATATGCATAAATATAGAAATATAGAAATGTATATATATTTAATGTACACAGTAGGGCTGGACGATATGGCCAAAACCTTCTATCTACAGTATATAGGTCATGGACATTTTTATTGATCCAATCTCAAGGTTCTTTTTTTTTTTTTTTTTGAGAATTGGTTGCTGTGTGCAGTGGATATTTAGGGGGAGATAGCAGGTCAACAATAAATGTCACATAAAAGTGGTGAACATCATGTGAAAGCTGTGAAGCTGAAGATGAATTTGAGATGCAGCTCTGCACTGTGAGTCAAGTTGTTTTGGTCAAAAATATCTAATTATAATAAGTTGTATAATGGGTCATAACATTAATAGGTTGCTGTCTGAAGTCCATTTCCACGTTCAACTATGTCCTATAACTTGTTGCAGCAATTTTTTGGGTTGATACTATTTGTTACAAACATTTGGAGCTGAATAATGCAATTTAATTCATCCTGAGAATGGATAAACATGGTCAGAAACCCTCCAGGGCCGTCTGAATACTGAGTAGTGAACTGAAATTTGACTTTTCTTTGTTTTTATATAAATAAATATAGAGTGAAATGATTCTGCAGCTTTTGTGTATATTTATCCCAATTTTTCAAAAACAGTGTTGAGGCATATTTGTTGAGTCAGCTCCTGAGCTTCAGGCTCTGGGTGGAAACTCCCCTCAGCAGCACTGACTGACATCTGACAACTGTTGTTGTTGTTGTTGTTGTTGTTGTGTCTCAGAATGTTTATGTGACTATATATGTTTCCTTCTTACATAACCAGGAAGCAAACAATACCTCATTCTTAACCTGACAACACAAAAAAACTCTATACTATACTATACTATATACTTTTTAAAAATTATTTATTTTAGCATTTTAATCCTTAAAACATAAACATTTTTAAACATTTAAATATTTCCTGACATATGACTTGTAATAATAAGTGACATCATAATAAACATCAACACACAAAACATGAGGGGAAAATAGATGAATAAATAAATGGAAAAAAAAGAGGAAAATAAATAAAAATTAATATTTATATACACATACATACATAGATAAATAAATACATTCATAAATTATTAATAATAATAATAATAATAATAATAATAATAATAAATATATGAAATGAGTGAAAATAAGTAGAAAAAATTGGGTAATATAATAAGAAAGAAGTATATAGAATTAATACATAAAAAGGTACAACAAATAGATTAAATTAAGGAATAGGTAATTATGAAATAAAATGGTTCAAAGGTACAAAAGTATTAATACTAGTAACAAAAAATCTCCATTTTCAAACATGAGGGGAGAATAGATAAATATATGAATTAAAAAAATAGGAAAATAAATAAAAATTATATATATAAATATATAAATAAATAATAAAGGAAGGGAAAAAAGGTACAATAAATAGATTAAATTAATTAATTGGTATTTATGAGATAAATAATTAAAAGGCATAAAAGTATTAATACTAGTAACAAAAAAATCTCCATTTTCACTAACAAGAAACTCTAAACGATCCGTTTTACATAAGGATGACTAAATGAGATTGAGTCGGACTGTGAGAGATGATTCATGGCGCTTCAGGCCCACGCAGCAGAAAAACAACTTGTTTTGTGGTTTGTTTTGCTCTCAGAGATAAGAAGCCAATAAATCTGCTCCACTACTGACTCTTTATCTCTGCCGCGCTGCAGAATGTGTAAATGCTTGTTGTGTTTCTTTCTCTGTCCTCTCCTCAGGGAGGGCGACTGGTGGGAGGCCCGTTCTCTCACTACTGGGGGAACTGGTTACATTCCCAGTAACTACGTTGCTCCGGTGGACTCGATCCAAGCTGAGGAGTGAGTCAAACTTTACTTATATCAGCACACACAGCAGCTTCATCATACATATTTTAGAGTGGGAATAAAATATATATATTTATTTTATTTTTATTTGAGAGTGAGAATAAAATATGTAATATACTTTTGATGAAATAAATATTATTTATTTTATTTTTTAGTTGAGAGTGAGAATAAAACACATTTTATTTTTATTTGAGAGTGAGAATAAAAGATATAATATATCTTTAATAAAATTAAAACTTTTTTTATTGAGAGTTAGAATAAATTATACATTTATTTTATTTTTATTTGAGAGTGAGAATAAAAGATACATTTATTTTATTTTTATTTGAGAGTGAGAATAAAACATATAATGTATCTTTAATAAAATAGATATTATTTTATTTTTATTTTTATTTGAGAGTGAGAATAAAAAAATCTTTATTTTATTTTTATTTGAAAGTGAGAATAAAATATATATTTATTTTATTTTTATTTCAGAATGGGAATAAAAATATTTTTATTTTATTTTTATTTGAGAGTGAGAATCAAATATATTATTTTATTTTTATTTCAGAGTGAGGATAAAAGATGTATTTATTAAATTCTTTTGAGAGTGAGAATAATATATATATTTATTTTATTTTTATTTGAGAGTGGGAATAAAAATATATTTATTTTATTTTTATTTGAGAGTGAGAATTAAAGATATATTTATTTTATTTTTATTTGAGAGTGAGAATATAAATATATTATTTTATTTTATTTGAGAGTGAGAATTAAAGATATATTTGTTTTATTTTTATTACAGACTGAGAATAAAAGATATATTTATTCAATTTTTTTTGAGAGTGAGAATAATATATATATTTATTTTATTTTTATTTGGGAGTGAGAATAAAAGATATATTTATTTTATTTTTATTTGAGTATGAAAATAAATCCTATATTAATACATATTAATATATTATATATTAATTATTGTACATTCTTGATACAATAGTTTGTTTTTTGATGACAAAAATTGTATTATCATGTATTTATCTGTTAATATTTTTATTTTTATAGATTTTACTTGTATTTCTATTATTGTTACTCCATCTAGCACATTATTCCTTATTAAGTTTTGTATTTTATGAACCTCCAGCTACTGTTAGTTGCCAGTTTTCTGCTCTACTTTGTTAGGTTTCAGTCATGCATTCTTACTTTCACACACGGCAGCTTCACCGTAAATATTTGAGAGTGAGAAATAAAGATATTCATCTCCGTGATCGTGATTACCTCTTTTTTTTCCTCCGTGCAGCTGGTATTTTGGTAAATTAGGTCGAAAGGACGCGGAGAGGCAGCTGCTGTCCAACGGCAACGCCAGAGGCACTTTCCTCATCCGTGAGAGTGAAACAACCAAAGGTACTCCCAGCCAGAAGAAGCTCTCTGCTGACAGGTTGCATGCTTTTTAAAAACTTAGCAAACAGACGCAAGTGTTTGTGAATAAATAAATATTTAGAACACTTTACGTGGCAGTAGAAGCAGTTTATTTATAGACAAACGTAGAAGAGAATCAGACTCATAGTGCAGCTTAACATTTAATGTGATTGCATGGTGCATCTCAAAAAATTTGATTTAGAACATTTCCACTAGTTCAAGTCAAACAAGTATTGATTCATATAGACGGACATATTTTCAGAGGAAACATTTACATATTAAACATACTTTTTAATATTGGGCTTTTGTAATATTCAAAATTTAAGATTAAAGGCATAATTATGAGATAAAAGTTGAAAATTATGACAAAAGTTGAAATTATGACATAAAAGGTCGAAATTATGAGATAAAAAAGTATAAATTATGAGATAAATGGTCATAATTATGAGATAAAGGGACATAATTATGAGATAAAAGTCAAAATGATGAGATAAAAAGTCTAAATTATTAGGTAAAAAAAATAAAAATTATGAGATAAAGGATCATAATTATGAGATAAAAGTCAAAATTATGAGATAAATAGTCGAAATTATGAGATAAAAGGTCATAATATGAGATAAAGGGTCATAATTATGAGATAAAAGTTGAAATTATGAGATAAAGGGTCATAATTATGAGATAAAAGTTGAAAGTTATGAGATAAAGTTAAAAATATGAGATAAAGGGTCATGATTATGAGATAAAAGTCAAAATTATGAGATAAAGGGTCATAATATGAGATAAAAGTCAAAATTATGAGATAAAAAGTCGAAATTATGAGATAAAAGTCATAATTATGAGATAAAAGTCAAAATCATGAGATAAAAAAGTCAAAAATATGAGAAAAGGATCATTATTATGAGATAAAAATTAAAATTATGAGATAAAGGATCAATATTATGAGATGCATGCATGCATTTTTGTGACCATCATCCTAAATCTGTAAAACCAAATTAAATCCTGTCCTCCCTCCTTGTTCTGCCTCCTCTAATGAAATCTCAGTTCTCTCCTTGAATCCATCAGTGTCTTGTGCTCTGTGCTCCAGGGGCCTACTCTCTGTCCATCCAGGACTGGGACGATGTGAAGGGCGACCACGTCAAACACTATAAGATCCGTAAGCTGGACAGCGGAGGCTACTACATCACCACCAGGGCCCAGTTTGAGACGCTGCAGCAGCTGGTGCAGCACTACTCTGGTGAGGAACTCCCTCAGTCTGATCCCCACCCTTAAACTCATAATGACGCATGCTTTTTATTCTACTTAAAGGAACACTCCACCGTTTTTTCATATTAAAACATGTTATTCGGTCAAGTAAGACGAGTTGATACAGACCTCTTGCGTCTCAATGCGTGCACTCAATCGCCCTGGCGCGCGGCGCCACTTGGCTAGCACTTAGCTTAGCCCAGTTCATTCATTAGGATCCAAACAGATGGACAGTTAGAAGCGACCAAACTCCTCCACGTTTTCCCTATTTAAATACAGCTACACGAGTAGTTAAACGACCAAGTATGGCGACACAAAATAAAACGTGGCGCTTTTCTAAGCGGATAAAAAGGATAACTATAATGTATGGCGGAATAGCACTTGGGAGCACTTCGACTCGGCGCAGTAATATCATCACTCCTGAGGGGAGAAGATTTTTCAGGAGTGATGATATTACTGCGCCGAGTCGAAGTGCTCCCAAGTGCTATTCCGCCATACATTATAGTTCTCCTTTTTATTCGCTTAGAAAAGCGCCACGTTTTATTTTGTCTGTATCAACTCGTCTTACTTGACCGAATAACATGTTTTAATATGAAAAAACGGTGGAGTGTTCCTTTAAACAACATGTATTATATTCTCTCGGTGTTCCTGATCCAGCCAGGGCCGCGGGGCTGTGCTGCCGCCTCATCGTCCCGTGCCACAAAGGCATGCCCCGCCTCACCGACCTGTCCGTCAAAACCAAAGACGTGTGGGAGATCCCGCGGGAGTCGCTGCAGCTCATCAAACGTCTCGGCAACGGGCAGTTCGGAGAGGTCTGGATGGGTGCGTATCTAGCTTTTTTGGCGTCCTCTCTTTTTTTTTTTGGCACGGCAGAGACTTTGGACAGCTGTGCAGCAGTGTTGAGAAACATTCTGCATGTGTTGGATCATTGAGAAGTAACACCCAGATAATGCTGCACACAGGGAGAGAGTTAGCTCTTAATGACTTCATTTAGGGACTGAAATCTCTGCTGAATCTCAACATGTGTCCATTTGAACTGGAATAAGATCATTTTTTTTAAACTTCTCATGCAGTGTGCCTTTAGAGCAGGGATGGGCAACTTAAATGCTGCAGGGGCCCACAAAAGTCGGAATTATGAGATAAAAAGTCGAAATTATGAGATAAAGGATCATAATTATAAGATAAAAGTTGAAATCATGAGATAAAACGTCGAAATTATGAGATAAAGGATCATAATTATGAGATAAAAGTTGAAATCATGAGATAAAAAGTCGAAATTATTAGATAACAAAATAAAAATTATGAGGTAAAGGATCATAATTCTGAGATAAAAGTCAAAATTATGAGATAAAAAAGTCAAATATATGAGATAAAGGATCATTAATATGAGATAAAAGTCGAAATTATGAGATAAAGGGTCATAATTATTATACAATTTTTCATGTTCACTACCACAGGGCCACATATAGGAGCGTGCGCTTAACCAGATATGATGAAACTGCAATTTTAAATATGTTTACAGTGCAGTAACTTAACATATTTCATGCTCAAATGCATGTATAACAGTATAAATAGGAATACAAAAGGTTTGAAGCAAATAAAAAATAACCACTTAGTGTGATTATTTTTTTTCAGTGCAAGAACAGCAGACCAACATTAATTGCAAGAAGTAATTTTGTGCATTTTTACACTGAACTTTGAATATTTCATGCTCAAATGCATGTAGTTGTACTGAGGGCCACTTCAAGTGAGAGTGCGGGCCGTATGTGGCCCCCGGGCCTCCAGTTGCCCATCCCTGATTTAGACCACTTGCAGCTTGACGTATATCACTTTATTCTGTCTAATTAGGTTTCTGTGACATGGCTTACAACTTAATTAGTCCCACATTGAGTCGTGAAATGCTCCCATGTGTGTCTGAACATGTTGGAACCACTAAACAAGGATAAAATTAAATCCTCAAATAGTATTTTTATGACAAGGTTAACTCTTCATGGTAAGATTACATTAACTGTCTTTTTTTATCTTTTTTACATCTTTTTTTTGGTCAATTTGTTTCTATTTCGATAATTTTGTGTCTTTTTTTGGTAATTTTTACATCTGTTTTGGATAATTTTGTGTCTTGTTTTATCATTTTTACATCTTTTTTGGTCAATTTGTTTCTATTTCGATAATTTTGTGTCCCTTTTTTGGTCATTTTTACACCTATTTTTTGTGATTTTGTGTCTTTTTTGATCATTTTAATATATTTTTGTTTCTATTTCTATTTCGATAATTTTGTGTCTTGTTTTATCATTTTTACATCTTTTTTGGTCAATTTGTTTCTATTTCGTAATTTTGTGTCCTTTTCTTGGTCATTTTTACACCTATTTTTTGTCATTTTGTGTCTTTTTTGATCATTTTTACATCTTTTTTGGGTCAATTTGTTTCTATTTCGATAATTTTGTGTCTTTTTTTTTGTCATTTTTACACCTATTTTTTGTGATTTTGTGTCTTTTTTGATCATTTTAATATATTTTTTTAGTCAATTTGTTTCTATTTCGATAATTTTGTGTCTTGCTTTATCATTTTTACATCTTTTTTGGTCAATTTGTTTCTATTTCGATAATTTTGTGTCCTTTTTTGGTCATTTTTACACCTATTTTTTGTCATTTTGTGTCTTGTTTTATCATTTTTACATCTTTTTTGGTCAATTTGTTTCTATTTTGATAATCTATCTATCGATATGTATATGTATATGTATAGAATATGCTTCATATATGCTCTTTTTCCTCTTCAGGCACGTGGAACGGCACCACCAAGGTGGCGGTGAAGACCCTGAAGCCCGGCACCATGTCCCCTGAGTCCTTCCTGGAGGAGGCTCAGATCATGAAGAAGCTCCGACACGACAAGCTGGTGCAGCTGTACGCCGTGGTGTCCGAAGAGCCCATCTACATCGTCACAGAGTACATGAGCAAAGGTAGCCGTGCTATTTTAAACCTCCACTATATGAATATTACATAGGTGCATTTGTGCATACACCTACACAGTTTGTGCATAATTTATAAATCTGCATCAGATGGGATTTTTGAACTGGGGGGTCAGCAGATGATTTCAACTCAATGAGTGATTCTTCCACTCCATACCTTAACCCAAATATGTTTTATTTAAATATTTTTTAAATTAACTGTAGTGTAAACAACAACCAACATATTAACATGAATAAATGGAAGTTTGTGCATGAAATTTCCAGTGCAGCCAAACAAATTTACTGACTTGAAGCTGACTCAATGGAGGGGGCCACAGTTTTTCATGTTCACTACCACAGGGCCACATATAGCAGCGTGCACTTAACCAGATATGATGAAACTGCAATTTTAAATATGTTTACAGTGCAGTAACTTAACATATTTCATGCTCAAATGCATGTTTAACAGTATAAATAGGAATACTAAATGTTTGAAGCTAGTTTTGTAGTTTTGTAGTCTTTTTTTGGGGGTAATTTTGTGTCTTTTTTGTCGTTTTTTTGGGTCATTTTGTCGTTTTTTTTTGTCATTTTGTGTCTTTTTTGTCATTTTTGGGTTTTTTTTTTTAATGGCTGTTCTAGTTCTGTGAGTTGTTCGGGTATGCAGCAATACTTCAATGATCACTTTTGTTTTTTGTTGTTTCTTTGTTTTTTCTATAAGAAAAAATGACAAATTTACTCTTTGTGTATGTTTTAATACAGAAGAAAAACAAAAAAAGGTTTGAAGCAAATGAAAAATAACCACTATTCCATCTTAATTATTACATATTTTAGAGAATTATTGTAAAGGAGAATAAGGACTCTTCTATGTTTTATTTAAGGCCTCTTATTTTGACAGTCTTCTTATAAATTCTGTGGTGGATTCTGCTAACACATCTATGTGCTATTTTTTTTTTGTGCTCATTTTTTATTGATTTTCACAGGTATATGTATAAATCGATACAAACGACAGAGAATATCTTCTGAAAGCATAACCTTTTAATTTAATTTATTTATTATTTTTCAATTACAACAGTTCACAAACAATTACACAAACAAGACCATTAGTTTTTCTTTAGTAAAAAAATCTTTAACTCTAGTAATTCCATTGCACAAGGTTTACATCATCCTTGGTTTCATATGCTCTTATTTTGAAAAGCTACATGTGTTTCCTTTTATTTTGAAGGCGGGTCAAACACGTTCTTACCATAACGCCTTATGGTGGGTTTAATTTACACTCAAAGCCAGAACTTGAAAGTCGGAACTAGGAGCTCGGAACAACGTTGAAAATTCTGACATTGGTGTAGACCTTGAACGCACCATCAGCCGCCAGACTCTCTATGTTCGCTGCAATGTAAATAATCTAACTAACGGGACATTAATCCTCTGTTTTACTGCCGATTTTTTTATCAACAACTCATCACAGTGACACAAACTCAACTTGTGGTTGCACAGAAGTGATTGTGCTCCGTTGCCACGGCAACAACTGGCAAATAAAAGTCCGAGCCAAGTGTAACATGTGGCAGGAATCCCAGAATTGATGTCACAATGTTTTTGCTTCAGTTTTGATCCAAATCTGAGTTAAGATCTGGCAGCTGAAGACAACATGAGACAGCTGATCCTAACTCATTTTTCATCTGTTTTTTTTTTTTGTTGTTGTTGTTTTTTAGGGAGTTTGCTTGACTTCCTTAAAGATGGAGAAGGACGAGGCCTCAAACTGCCGAACCTCGTGGACATGGCAGCTCAGGTACGAGCTGAAAATGAGCTGAAATCTTGTTAGCAGAGCACTCTGACATAGATGTTTCTTTCTAGGAGTTTTTTTTCCCCTTTAATTATCTCCAGCTGTCACGAATTTATTCATTTAAGCTCTGTTTTTCAGAGTTACAGCCATCTCTGTGTTGATGTTATGCCAGTGTTTACAGTTTCATTAGGTAGCCTCTTATTTCAGCAGGCCAAAATGGCACGAATTCAAAAGTCTAAACGTGTTATTTACCAATCCAGCTGGCCTGTAATGACTGTATTCTATGACCGAATGGACAACAAAGTATGTAAAGTTAGTAATTTAGCATTACAGTTGGAGCATCGAGTTGCTGCAGTTTGTATACAAGTTGAAAACTGTGATTCATCACTTTCTGTAAGTCGATACGTAATCATTCCTGACACTGGAGTTTAGTTTGCAAATATGGCTAATCTTTTCATTTCAGAGATTATCCTCCCTGTGTTTTTTAAAGGGATAGTTCAGATTTTGACATTTTTTTTTTATGAGTGTGTTTATTAGTTTTTGTTTGCAAATTACAGAAAATCAAACAGCAAGACATTGTTACATGGAACAGACAAACTTTTTCTCCCTATTCCCCCACCAAATAAGTATAAGGAAAACATGGTGAAACTATAAACACAAGATGAAAATAAAGCATAAAAAAATGAATTAAAATAAAATTGAAATAAACAAGTAAATAAAAAAATAAATAAAGTAGTATTGAGAACAATAATACCCTGAATATGGTAAACAGTCTGGCCTTAGGGCATGGACATAATTACACACACACACACACACACACATATATATATATATATATATATATATATATATATGTGTGTGTGTATATATGTATGTATATATATAATATATATATATATATATATATATACATATACATACACTCACTTTAATTATATAATAAATACTAAAAACAGTTATACTGATCAGAGCCAACATTAGCATCATGTCTTAAGAAAATGATAAAAAGTCTCCAGATGTCATCAAAAATATGTTGTTTCTGTCTAATAATGCATGTTATCTTTCCAATTGTCATGTTTGATGCCATCTCCCATCCCATCTTCCAATTCTTGGTCCAACAATATTTTACCAATTAAAGGAAATTATACGTTTAGCTTGTAATATGCACATATTTACAAACCTAGATTCTTTATTTTGTAAGTGTGGGATAGTTGGATATATGCCCAGAGGTCAAATTACTGTTTTTATCAATGGAGTCTGGGGTCTTTATAAAGAGCATAGATATTGGCTTACCTCCCCTGATGCTCTAAATATAGGGTACATTTTACCTGTTTTTATGTCTCTATAAACTACATCTATAAATAGCATTTACTGCAGGTAATTCACTGACTATGAATACAACCCCATTTCCGAAAAAATCTGAACTGTCCCTTTAAGGGTCACAAATCAAAAAATCTATGTAAAAATCTTGCTTAGCACCGATTTAATCACCTTGAATTGTTGAGTGATATGATTGAAACTCCATTTCCCAGGTGGCAGCAGGCATGGCGTACATAGAGAGGATGAACTACATCCACAGAGACCTGCGCTCTGCCAACATCCTGGTGGGAGACAGTCTGGTGTGTAAGATCGCTGACTTCGGTCTGGCCCGGCTCATCGAGGACAACGAGTACACAGCAAGACAAGGTAGGACTGACGGGACGGGTCCTCCAGGTTTAATGTCACAATGTTTTTGCTTCATTTTAAAAATTTGACAATTTCTGACAAAATCGACATACTATAGTATGACTTTTTTTTGAGGGGGTCATTTTGGACATCTCATAATATGGTGTTTTTCTGTCTTTTCTGGCCAGATTATGCTTTGATGTGTATCATTTCACCATAATTGACCAATTTTAAGCATTTTTAGGCATTTTACAAATTTGACCATTTTTGACAAAATCGACATACTATAGTATGACTTTGTGTTTGAGGGGGTAATTTTGAACATCCCATAATATGTTTTTTTTTTTGCTATTTTTTGGACAAACTATACTACCACATGTATCAACAGATTAAAATTGACCCTTTATAAGCATTTTAAAAATTTGACATTTTTGACAAAATCAACATGCTATAGTATGACTTTTTTTTGAGGGGGTCATTTTTGGACATCCCATAATATGGTGTTTTTCTGTAATTTCTGGTCATATTATACTCTAATATGTATCAACAGACTATAATTGACCCATTTTAAGCATTTTTAGGCATTTTAAAATTTGACCATTTTTGACAAAATCGACATGCTATAGTATGACTTTTTTTTCAGGAGGTCATTTTTGTACATCCCATAATATGGTGTTTTTTTTTTTTTTGCCATTTCTGGACAAAATATACTACTACATATATCAACAGATTATAATTGACCCATTTTAGACATTTTTACTCATTTTAAAATTTGACCTTGTTTGACAAAAATTGACATACTATAGTATGACTTTTTAACTAAATTAGACTACATACTATACTATGACTTTTTTAAATTAAATGTTGACATGTTTCAATGTCTTACTATACTTTACTCATACTATCTGTATGAGATCTGTAATGGCAGACTATACTATGACATTTTTGTTACATTTTTAATGACACAGTAGACTTTTTAGACCTTTTTATGACTCTTTGTTTACTTTGCAATGTGTTTTCCCCAACACTACCACTTAGTGAGCTCTTATGTTATAACAGGGCTTAGTTTGAGTTTCCAGCTGCAGCCACAAACAAAAGCTTTATATTACATTTCTTACATTGGTTGCAGTCTGAAAATCTCTGATCTTTTCTGTAGTATTCTTCATGCCCAACCACAGCAAAACTAAAAAAAAAACTCAACGTCAGAGGAAAATGTTGTTAGGCTGGCAGAGGATTTATTCCTTTTATTTAATCCAACATACCTTATACACACAAACACATACACATATGCACACACACTGCTTTTCAAAATAAGTACAGTAATCTAGCAGGAATTTTTCTTGTTGACACCAGTGGAAAACAGAAGCATGTGTGGTTGTAGCATGCCACAAAAACAACAGAACACCACGGTTACACAAGGGAGCAGTGCAGGATTTAAGGCCGACATGTTATACCCAAAAATCCATCTGTTGCTGTGTATCTGATTGAGAGTATGAGGAATAAACGGCCCCACCTTGAAACGCTCTAACGTTTTTCTCCCTTGATTGTCTTGGCAAACGTGAACCAGAGCAGGAGGACTTCCAGACTTCGTTAGTCACTCTGTCAACATGTTCACTCACTCATTTATTATACACGATTTAAATATTTACTTGTTCAACTTGGGCCAAGTGCAAACTGAAACGGAGCGTGATAATGGAATCGTTCCGTTTTTTCCCTGGTGGGATGTTATCACATCCTGATGTCTCCGCACTAATGAAATCACAGATGAAGGAAAATATTCTCACAGAGTCTGACCTACTTTCTCCCTGGTTCTGATAAAGGTTATTGCTTCAGTTCTGTCTGTGTTTCTGCTGGAATTGCAAAAGTGAAATAACAACAAATGTTGCTGCAGTTTGAGCAAGTTTTTAACCCTTTGATGCACAACACGGGTGAAAAAATTACCCTCATTCATCCCCCATGTTATTTCATGCTGCTGTGTGTTTCTCAAATCAACTCTCAACTCAACTTTATTTGTAAAGCACTTTAAAACAACCACAGCCGCAACTAAGTGCTGTACATAAACAAACAGAACAAGAGACAATCAAATAAATAAAACAGGAAATAAACACTAAAATAAATAGTTTCATTGCTTTTTAAAAAAACAATAAAAAAAAGAAAACCATAAAACACTAAAAACAAGAGCAGAGTCTCATGCATTGTAAAAGCCAAGGAATCTGTGCTCTATCTTTTCATAACTTATTTTATGATTGAATATTCCAAGTATTCTTTAAATATCTTGTTTTTGACAACAACTTATCATTATTTCCATTTTTCCTCTCATACTTTATGAAGAAAAAAGGTTTTTGTATTATTACATAGCTAAGTTTTTAGCTAAGTAGCTTGCTAAGCTAACTACTTAGCCAAGAAGTTAGCTAAGTAGTTAGCTTAGCAAGCTAATTAGCTGACTACTTAGCCAAGAAGTTAGCTCAGTAGTTAGTACTTGGAGCCAAGAAGTTAGCTAAGTTGTTAGCTTAACAAGCTACTTAGCTAAAAAAAAGAAAGATATTTTTTAAACATGTTGTGCATTAGAAGAGTAGTGACACAAAACGGGATTTTATTAAATAATGAATAAAGGAAAACATAAAAAATTAGGATGTATTTTGTGATTGAATATTCCAATTATTCTTTAAATATCTTGTTTTTGATCATTATTTCCATTTTGCCTCTCATACTTTATGAAGAAAAAAATGTTTTTGTATTATTACATAGCTAAGTATTTAGCTAAGTAACTTGCTAAGCTAACAGCTACTAAGCCAAGAAGTTAGCTAAGTAATTAGCTTAGCAAGCTAATTAGCTAACTGCTTAGCCAAGAAGTTAGCTAAGTAGTTAGCTTAGCAAGCTACTTAGCCAAGAAGTTAGCTAAGTAGTTTGCTTAACAAGCTGCTTAGCCAAGAAGTTAGCTAAGTAGTTAGCTTAGCAAGCTACTAAGCTAAAAAAATGAATATGGGTAATGTTTGACCCCTGTTGTGCATTAGAAGAGTAGTGACACAAAAAGGGATTTTATTAAACAATGAATAAAGGAAAACATAAAAATTAGGATGTATGCTTATTATATGATTGAATTTTCCAATTCTTTAAATATCTTGTTTTTCTATATAAATATCATTATTTCCATTTTGCCTCTCATACTTTATGAAGAAAAAAACGTTTTTTGTATTATTACATATATTTGTATTTAAGTAGCTTGCTAAGCTAACTACTTAGCCAAGAAGTTAGCTAAGAAGTTAGTTTAGCAAGCTACTTAGCTAACTACTTAGCCAAGAAGTTAGCTAAGTAGTTAGCTTAACAAGCTATTTAGCTAAAAAAAAAATCGACATGGGTCATTTCTGACCCATGTTGTGCATCAGAAGAGTAGTTTTTATTAAATGATGAATAAAGGAAAACATAAAAATGAGGATGTATGATGATCAAAAACAAACTAATTGAGGAAAACCTGGAATACTGAATGATGAAAGAAATTTATTGCAAAGATATAGAACATAGAAACTCATACATATCGGGTCACTTTAGACCCATGTTGTGCATAAAAGGATTAAAAATCTGAAATCTATCTTTTAGGTGCAAAGTTCCCAATAAAATGGACGGCTCCGGAGGCCGCTCTCTACGGGAAGTTCACCATCAAGTCAGACGTGTGGTCGTTCGGCATCCTGCTGACGGAGCTGGTGACCAAGGGCAGAGTGCCCTATCCAGGTGAGAGAGCAGCTCTGTGGATTATGTCATCACTTTCAGATGATTGCATTTTATATTAATGTGTGTGTGAGAGCACTGAAGTCTGCAGAGACACCAGCTGTGGTTCTGTATGCTAAAAAAAGAGCAGCATGTTGCATAATGTACAGAACACTGTGCATTATGCACGGCACTGTCCCCACAAGACCGTGTGAACATGTGAAATCAATTTGTTTTTCTGCTGGACACATTTTGACATTATACCTCGTGCATTTAGATGAATTACAGAATAACAGACAAGAAGAAAAAGCTCAATATCTTAAAGTAATTGAAGTGTCATAAACTCAATAGCATGCATGACAAATTACTATTTTTACTCTTATTGTCTTAGTTTGTTCATATACTTCTACTGGTTTTAGCACCCTCTAAAATTTTCAAATGCAAAAAAAGAAGACATTATTTCACCAACCTTTTTGTACTAAAAAGAGCACTAAGTGACTAACTAATGAATGAAAGAAAACTAAAAAATAACATAAAATCATGTTCACTTGTCACATACACAATCATACACAGTACAACATACAGTAGTGAAATGCTTTTCTGTGTAGCTCCAGAGAGCAACTAACAAATAAAACATAAATACAGTATATAATAGAATACTATAGAATAAAATATTTTGCAACAGACATCCCATAATATGGTGTTTTTCTGTCATCTATGACCATATTATGCTCTAATATGTACTAACAAACTATAATTGACCCATTTTAGGGATTTTTAGGCATTTTAAAATTTTTGACAAAAATCGACATACTATAGTATGACTTTTTTTTTTTGAGGGGGTTATTTGTGGACATCCAATAATATGGTGTTTTTTGCTATTTTTTGGACAAACTATACTAACACATGTAACAAAAGATTAAAATTGACCCATTTTAAACTTTTTTTTTTTTTAAACTTTTTAAAACTCACACTTAATGTACTAAATAAAAAATAAAATAAAAAAGTTTTTAGTTTAACATTTATAACCTTGATCAACACATCTGGAATCATCATCCCTCATATACAGTGACAACGAGTACATTTATAGACAGTAGAGATATACAAAATAAAAAAACAGATACCAGACAAGATAAATTAATAAGTAAAAAAAATACCTATCTAAAATGACCAAAGCTAAGCAGCAGTTGCAGACAGTTGCAGGAAAGTCCACAATTAAAACATGGAAGTCACAACTTTAACCCTTTGGAGTTTGGGGCTATTTTGTCGGTTTTTGACTCCTTTTCATTCTGCCTCTATAAATGACTTAAAAAGTGTTGGTATTGTTTTCAGCACAACCTCACAGATATGACCTGATTATAATTTTTTTCATTTTGACTCACTGGATCATCATTTTCAACACAAAAAAACACACAAAAACACACCAAAAGCATATATAAAAAACACATTTTTGTTTAAAAAAAAAAAAAAACACACATAAAAACCCTCACTCAAAACACACAAAAACACACCAAAAACAAATAAATTTTTTTTTACCAAAAACGCCCAAAATATTAAATAAAACACACATAAAAACACACATTTTGACTTATTTGATGACTATTTTCCTCCGAAAAAAACACACACAAAATTACAAAAACACACATAAAAACACCTTCTTTTTTTTTCAAAAAAACCCCACATAAAAACTCACTTAAAACACACAAAAACACACCGAAAATACATCTTTTTTTATTTTATTTATTTTTTTTTTTTTACAAAAAACACCCAAAAAATTACAAAAAACACACTTAAAACACACAAAAACACACCAAAAAAACATAATTTTTTTTTACAAAAACCACCCCAAAAATGACACACAAAAAAAACACACACAAAAATTGACAAAAATCACACAAAAAAAATTAAAGACAAAATATTGCATTTAAAATGCTGAATGCAAACTGCAAAATTTGAAAAACCTGCAAAAACGTACACTTGGTCTAGGTGTTTTTTTTTTACCTTTGCTGAAAAAGGGTTGATGCACTAAATTGGAAATGGAAACTTCTAAAAAAGGTGACAGCAGGGCTCCATGCTGCTTCGTTTTTACGTCGCAACGTCATGAAGAAGTCTTCAGAGGGTTTTAAACTCCAAAATTGAAATAATCTGAAACTAAAGCTGTCAGATAGATGCAGTGAACTAATTCCCCTCCTTTTCTCTGCAGGCATGAACAACCGCGAGGTGCTGGAGCAGGTGGAGCGAGGCTACCGGATGCCGTGCCCCCAGGACTGCCCCTCGTCCCTGCACGAGCTCATGGTGCAGTGCTGGAAGAAGGACCCGGAGGAGCGGCCCACCTTCGAGTACCTGCAGGCCTTTTTGGAGGACTACTTCACTGCCACGGAGCCTCAGTACCAGCCGGGGGACAACCTCTGAGCTGCTGCTGCTGCTGCTGCTGTCATCTCATGTCATCCCACCAGGGGGAGCCAGACTCCAGCGGCTCGCTCTCATCTGTGGCTGTAACAACTCAAAGCTCATTGACTTGACTTCTTCTTCTTCTTCTTCTTGACTTCCAAGCTTCACACAAACAGGGACGGCTGCTGTTTTCACAGCACACTGACTATCAAATCAGAGGATGTTCTGGAGGAGGAGGAGGAGGAGGAGGAGGGGGGAGGTGACGATGATGATGATTGACAAGTTAAAATGACTGCCATGGATGAAGGAGACGCGTTGTGTAACTTGTATGTAGTGTAAATATAAAATTGCTTGTTTACTTATCTCTTTTTTTTTTTGGTTTCATTTTATATTACTTTTGATATTTTGGAAATGTGTGGAATTTTTTTTTTTTTTTTTTTTCCTTTTTTTTTTTAATCCGAGGTCAAAGTTTTGAGATTTACGGCTCGTAGAAAAACAAACACGTGTGCGGCTCACAGTTGGTAACAAATCGTGACATAATAATTGTAGGAATGGTAATAATAATAAATAGTTAATAGAAATGGTGGACCGAAGCGCCTCAGAAGTTTTTCTGGGAGTCCACTGAGCTTTTTTTACGAGGTGAATATAACGATACTGCTCTCCTCTTCTCAAGGAACTTAGATGTACTATAACACCTGTTCTTGCCTTTTCATGTTTAGTAATATTCTTATAATGTAAAGGAATGCCTTCATGCTTTCTACACACTAACTTAGTGCATCATGGACTCTTCCACCCAAAACTCCTGCACTAATATTAAGTGCATTCATCGCATTTCAGCTTCAGCCAATGATTTGTAGAGCGGCTTAAAGTGACTTTTAGTTCAGCTTCTTGTAGTTGAGACGACTTCCTCTCCAACTGCAGCCATTGTCGGGCTGACTGCTTATTATACTGGCAATATTTCAAAAATGTATGTTGCATTATTGTATGGCAGCAGGCTGTGTTAAGAAATCTTGTCTTTACGCAAACAAACAAACAAACAAACTGCCACTTACATGACGGGAATGAAGGAAGTGACCTGTGTTTGTCCCTCCATAATGTGTATCTGGAAATAACATGTTGTTTACGAGACCAAACATGTTTATTTCACTGTGTTATTTTGCTTAAACATCTCAGCTATGTGTCGTTAAGATGACATCATTCTGTGATTTTTTTTTTCCTTTTTCTTTTCCAGGGAAATCTGCAGCTCTGTGACATTTTTTATCATCCTCAAGTGTCAAACTTTTCCAGGACAAAACATCGTTTCTGTGTCTATTTAAGTTTCTGTATCACTTTGTTCGCCCTGATTCAGTAGATATACAGAACATGTTTTGGGTCTCTGCATTATTTATTGTCTTTGTCTGTTACTTGTACACATCTGGTTTTGAAATAAACAATCTTGCCACCATCGTCCGTTCGCTGACTCAGCACTTAGAAACAATTTTAATGGGTTAGAAATACACTTTAATTTGCATGTACGCCACACTAGATGAGTCTGGTTGGGCCGGTTAAACATTAGCATTAAATAATCAGCATCAAGTAGAAAATAATTATAGGATAAGAATATTACACGGTCGCTCATAAAGTTGGAATAAAATATTTTTTTTATCTCTTTCCATGAAATAATTGTGACAATGTTAATTATTTTGACAGATAAAGTTTAAATCTTCTCAAAACTTGATTAATCACTGTCTACCAAACATATATTACAATGAAAATGAAACCACAATTAACAGAGGATTGTGTATGAAAACAAAATTATTCCAACTTTATTGGTGAACGTCTATCTTTGTTGCTATATTTAGCGACTTTTCAGACCCCAGCGACTATTTTTCAAGAAAGCGACTGGAGACAAATCCAGAGACTTTTTCTGGTGTTATTGGAGACTTTTGGAGACTCGTTGTTACTCTTATTCTAAGAGTAACGAAGCTGCACAGTCCTCCTGCAGCAGTCTCTCCCAGCTGCAGAGCTGGAGGGGATGTTAACCCCTTAGCGTCCAGTCTGAAAATTGCTAACAGGCTAACAGTTAGCTCTGTAGCAGTACATTGTGTATGTGCTAACAGTTAGCTCTGTAGCAGTACAGTGTGTATGTGCTAACAGGCTAACAGTTTGCTCTGTAGCAGTACAGTGTGTATGTGCTAACAGGCTAACAGTTAGCTCTGTAGCAGTACAGTGTGTATGTGCTAACAGGCTAACAGTTAGCTCTGTAGCAGTACAGTGTGTATGTGCTGCTGCTGCAGGAGGTGTTAACTTAGCGATCTCTGTTTGTTTACAACAAGCACCAGACACTCTGTGTACAGTTAGTGATGCCGGTTAATTCAAGATCACTATGTTCAGCGGAGACGCTGTGCATAATTATCCATGCTGCTTTGTTTATGATCAGCTGCTGACGTTGTGCACAGTTAGCGATGGCAGCCACAGTTGCACCTCCCGTGTTTAATCCGTTGCGTATGTGACGTAACGGTCGAAACTGTCGCTAAGCAATTACGCGTTGGTTAAAAACCATACGTCACCTCCAGAGTCTCTAAATCCCTCTGGAGCCTTTTTGTAATGGAGACACGCAGAGTGAGAGGACTTTTGAGAGGGCGTGGCCTGAGACTTTCCCGGTGGCCACTCTTTCCCCTAAAGCAGCGGTTCCCAAACTTTTTTAGCCGTGCACCCCCTTCTATGTCCCAACCGAGTTGACGCACCCCCAATTCCCCACACCTTCAAAAAAAAAAAAATGTAATAAGCTTTTTTTCCGCCATATTAAAGGCGGCATGTTTAATCATGCTCAAATGACCAAAACACACATATAATAAAATAATCACATTTGAATGAATCTGAAACACAGTTTCAATATAATGCAACAAAGTTATGCACAAGCTTCCACTTTTAAGAGCAAAGAGGACGATGTCAGGCTCAGGATCAGAGGCAGAAAGCAGATCAGTCTGGGAAAATGTTATAATAACAACAAAAATGAACAAAAATTGCAGCAAGTTTAAATGATTGTGGAGCTAAAACAACCCGTCATCATAACACAGGTTGATAAAATGGAAGAAGATAACTTCTCCTACGCTTCATTTTAAGATGAAGTGCATTTTGAAAAGCCTGCATTTATTAATTAATTAATTAATATTACAGTTTTTGATTTTACATTTTACAAAGGAAATGTTTATTTACACTTCTTTATTGTGTGGGGGGGGGGAAAGTGTAATTGTGTAATTATCAGACCGCCATTACATGTTTAATCTCGCGCACCCCTGCCCTAAAGGAAACAGCTTATAGAAAGAAGGCTAAATAAGCAAAACAAGTAAATAAAGACACACAGAAGTGAAGCTAACAGGGAGCAGGAGTGCAGCGTAGTTCAGGTCGGTCCTCTGCAACAGAAATAACAGAGAGAAAGAACATCGGGAATGTCAAAAGGGTTAATTAGTGCTTTGAAACCTGAGTCCCTCCCGTAGCTACACCCTAGTCTGGATCTCTAATGGCTCAGTAACTCTCCCATTTCAAGTGCTAACCTTTAGCTGACAGGTACTAATAAAACCATTATGCCAAAGATTTACAGGTGAGTAGAGATCTATCAGTGCAGGCTGCATGATGCAGCAGAGGATGGGAGGTCCTCGAGGACCAGCAGGTCCTCCAGGTATATACACAGATATACACAGTCGGGGGGGGAAAAGGCATGTTGTGACTTCACATTTCTGTGAATCTCAGATCAGAAGTCTTGTATTTGGCAGCACAACCAGTAGTGGAAGAAGTATTTAGATCTCTTACTTTAGTAAAAGTATTAATACCACACTGTGAAATTACTCCACTACACGTAAAAGTCGTGCATTCAAAACTTACTGAAGTAAAAGTACAAAAGTATCAGCATCAAAATGTACTTAAAGTATCAAAAGTAAAAGTACTCGTTCTGCAGAATGGACCCACTGAGATTGTTTTATATATTCTAAATATATTATTAGATTATTATTATTTGATGCATTTTTCTAAGCAGCAATTTAATTTTCTAAAGGTAGGGCTAATTTTAACTATTTTATATACTGTGATGAGGTTTAATTAAAATAAAATATGCATTATCACTTTAAATTCCTCATGTTTTTTTATGTCATTTCTACCACTCCTCTACTATGAATTGATCATGTTTTATGTTAAATCTTGATCTGAAAAGTAACTTAAGATAAGATAGAAGTATAAAGTTACAGTAAAATGAAAATACTCAAGTAAAGTACACATTCCTAAAATTGTTTTTTACAAAAGTACAGAACTTGGTTACATTCTACCGAGATAGTATTAATTATTGTACATTCTTGATATAATAGTTCGGTTTTGTTTTGTTTTTTTGATGACAAAAATTGTATTAAGATATATTTATCTGTTCATATTTTTATTTTTATAGATTTTATTTGTATTTCTGTGTCAACCTGTAAAGTAACTTAAGCTGTCAGCTAAATGTAGTGGAGTAAAAAGTCCAATATTTGCCTCTAAAATGTAGTGAAGTAGTATAAAGTTACTTAAAATGGAAATACTCAAGTAAAGTACAAGTACCTCAAAATTGTACTTAAGTAGTACTTGAGTAAATGTACTAAAATTCAATTATAACTAGAGAAAATTAAATTAATGATGATGACGTCTTGGAATTGTTACTAGGCAGAATGTAATTCCAGATATCTGGAATATAATTGCTGCTGTAAAAACATTATAATCATACGTTTTATATTTGAGATATCACTTCCTTTAGAACGAGATAACTACAGAACTGAATTTTTTACGTGATTATAGGAATGTTCCCGAGCCACAATCCTTCCAAACGCAGGTATCTGTAATTATTATAACTAGGAAGCAGTGATTTAAGACTTACTGGTATCTATAATTAAATGAAATGTATACCTGTGAATCAGTTCTGATGAGGTGAAATATAATTTCTACATGTAACAAAATATTTGAAAAACATCATAAAACATAGTTCTACAGATATATTAAACTATGTCCATAACTAGTCAAAATGTAGTGGTGGAATGTAACTAAGTACATTTACTCAAGTACTGTACTTAAGTACAATTCTGAGGTTCTTGAGTATTAAATATTGTCATTTTTACTCCACTACATTTAGCTGACAGCTTTAGTTACTTTTCAGGTCGAGATTTATTATATTAAATTATTTACATAAAATGTATGATCAATTTAAAGTGATTAGACTTTTTTTTTTTTAAATTAAATATAATTATAACAGTATATTAAGTAATTAAATGAGCCCTTTCTTTACTAAATTAAAACACTGCTAAAATAAAAGCATTCATACAAATAATGTAATAATATATTTTGAATATATTAAACAATCTGAGTGGGTCCATTCTGCATAAGGAGTACTTTTACCTTTGATACTTTAAGTATATTTTGTTGCTGATACTTTTGTACTTTTAAGTGCAGGACTTTTACTTGTAGTTTAGTCATTTCACAGTATGGTATTAGTACTTTTACTGAAGTAAAGGATCTGAATACTTCTTCCACCTCTGCTGAAATGTCAGAACAATTGTATAAATTTAGAAATTTCAGAAATTAGTTGTTAATATTAATGAGAATTGCAACTAATCTAAAATGCATTATATAGGTGGATATGTTGACTTGGAATTATAACATGTCCGTATTGAATTATATGTATCTGCAACTAAGTCTGAATAGAAGTCAATGGTGAAAGAAGATTTTGTTAATTTGAATTGCTGTTTGTCAAAATTACATTATGAATATCTCATATTTTTGAATTCTAACTGGTCAAAACTCACTAGAAACTCATATGTAACTAAGTACATTAACTCAAATACTGTACTTAAGTACAATTTTAAGGTACTTTTACTTTACTTGAGTATTTCCATTCTAAGTAACTTTATACTTCTACTCTACTACATTTTGAGGTAAATATTGCACTTTTTACTCCACTACATTTATCTGACAGCTTTAGTTACTTTACAGGTCGAGATTAAACATAAAAACATGATGAATTTAAAGTGATTATGCATATTTTCTGAGTGGATCTATTCTGCATAATTACTTTTGATACTTTAAGTACATTTTGATGCTGATACTTTTGTACTTTTACTTCAGTAAGTTTTGAATGCAGGACTTCTACTTTTAGTGGAGTAATTTCACAGTGTGGTATTAGTCAAGTCAAAGTCAAGTCAAAGTTTATTTATAGAGCACATTTAAAAACAACCTCAGTTGACCAAAGTGCCGTACAGTTATTAAAATAGAATAAATCATACACAAATAGGTATAAATAAAAACAATGAAAACAATAAAATACTAAAAACAGTAAAAACAATAAAATAAAATAGTAATAAAAACTCAATCCAAAACAGTGTTAGAGATAAAAAGACAAATAAAAGGGTAAAAAAGTAAAAAAGAAAGCCAAGGATTCTTGCCTAGCTGGGATTGAACGCCAAGGAGAATAAATAGGTTTTTAAAAATGTTTTAAAGTGCTCAACAGACTGTGCAGCTCTGACCTGGAGAGGTCGGCTGTTCCACAGAGAAGGCTCTGTCCCCACGAGTACAGAGTCTGGACCAGGACCAGTACAGAGTCTGGACCGCGGTACGACCAGGAGCAGCTGGTTAGACGACCTAAGTGCTCTGGAAGTACTGTGGGGTTTTAAAAGCTCTGATAAATAAGACGGTGCCAGACCATTTAAGCACTTAAAAACAATTAATAAAACCTTAAACTGGATCCTAAAATTTACAGGTAGCCAGTGCAAAGATGCAAGGATGGGGGTTATGTGGTCACGCCGTTTCTTCCCAGTCAGCAGGCGGGCGGCTGCATTTTGAACAACCTGTAAGCGGCGCACTGCTGACTGGTCAAGACCAACAAACAAAGAATTACAATAGTCTAGGCGTGATGTGATGAATGTGTGGATGACTCGCTCAAAATCAGTTGTGGGGAGATAAGTCTTAACTTTTGACAGTAGCCGTAGCTGGAAGAAGCTGGTTTTAACAGTGGAGCTTATCTGTTTGGTAAACTTGAAGTCAGAGTCTAGAATAACCCCAAGGTTTCTTGCAGAGGGTTGACATAGAGATTCAAGGCTACCAATGGCGCTGTCATAGCCATCTAAAATATTTTGTTGGCCAAATAAAATGATCTCAGTTTTGTTTTTATTTATTGACAGAAAGTTTTTTATTTATTGACAGAAAGTTATTAGTACTTTTACTGAAGTAAGAGATCTCAATACTTCTTCCACCTCTGTCAAAATGACACTTTAACATGCTTAAATATTGTTTCCAGTAGTGAAAACTAAATCTAGTCTAGTTGATTAAACGTTAAAAGGGCTTGTCAAACTCCTGAATGTGATTTAGTGATTGCTTCACTCTGAACAGCTTGGATTGAGTCCATTAAACTCTATTCAGAACATTGAATTAGATGATCCTGGTTTTGTGTCTGACTTTATTCTCTCTGTGTGAATCACAGCAGTCCAGTTCCTGCAGGTCAGTCCGGCTCTGGATCATTCTTTGTCTGAGTATTTATTTTTAACACCACTGAATAAAAGAGCTCTGCCTTGTGTGTCTGTAACTGGTTTTAAAGCTCCACATGCAGCTCCAGGTGGAAAAGTGACAGCAGAAACCCATCACTGTTGTGTATTTACATGTAAGAGAGTGATTGAGTCTCCGTGGTTTCCCCTCAGGCTCAACCTGACAAAAGGACAACATGACTGAAGTCAGAATATATGCAAATCATTTCCACCTGACAATGGGAGAATGTGCAGCGGGATAGTGGTGCAATCTTTCTGCTGCTTTATTACCGGCTGGATTTCTGCTCTTTTTTTGTGCTTTTTATCATGATTTCAGCTTTTTAAATGTGTGTGGAAATAAAGTTCTCACTAAAAACTGAAAATAAAATTCATTTTTATTCCCTGACTTTTTAACTTTTAAAGTTTTGTAGTCCTTTGTGTCTTTTATTTATTCTATTACGTTTAACTACGTCTTTTTGATTGTATGTGGAATTGAAGTTCTGACTAAAAACTGAAGATAAAATTCATTTTTTATTCCCTGACTTTTTAACTTTGCATGAGTTTTGTGGTTCTCTGTGTCTCTTTTATTTATTTTACTAAGTTTAACTGCATCTTTTATTTATTTTACTAAGTTTAACTACATCTTTTATTTATTTTACTAAGTTTAACTACGTCTTTTATTCATTTTACTATGTTTAACTACATCTTTTATTCATTTGACTATGTTTAACTACATCTTTTATTTATTTTATTGTGTTTAACTACGTCTTTTTAATTTATTTTACTATGTTTAACTACATCTTTTATTTATTCTACCACGTTTAACTACATCTTTCATTTATTTCACTATGTTTATCTGTTTGATTTCATTGTTTTATTTACAGCATTATTTTAGATTTATGCACTTATTTGATTATTTATTGCTGATTTTTATATGGAAATGTTTGTTTTATTGTTTTTATGCTTCTATGTGCAGCACTTTGGAGACGTTTTTGCTGTTTAACACATTTTATACAATGACAATAAAGACTCTATTCTATTCTAAATGCTCTATACAAATAAAGTGGATTAGATTATAATTAAGGAGTATAGCTTTAACCTAGCATAGCATAAGTGTCATTGTAGCTTCTATAACTGAGCAGTTTTCCTAAGTAAATCCTTTTAACTAAACTTTTTCTTTCTTTTTTTCAGAATAAGAGAATAAGACTCGACTTTTGAAAGTTATCCTCCTCACCTCATCATTCCTGGACAATCTGGCTGAGCAACACAAACACTGCATTCTTGCCTCTGATTGGACGCAGCTGAAGCATGAAGAATTTGCATATAGCAGGCTGTACACACACAAGCCTCTGCACCCACAGGAGTGTAAAGAATCCAGCAGGGAACAGGTAGGTCATTGTTCCTCTCTTTTCACACCGAGTGCTCCTGTCCTGGCGCGTAGAGAACATATTATATGTCAGAATGGAGTTTTATATGGTATGTAAAGTCTCTGTTCACTTATTTAAATGCTACATATGTTTAATCAAAAAACAGAATAACAGGAGCGCTGCTGGTGTCCCTGAATACACCGCTGCTCTTGCAATGGGTAAACAGTGAAGTCAAAAGAAGAAAATGCAGGCACTCTGGTGGATTAACAAAAGTTAAAAAAACTTTTTTTTTTTTTTTTTTTTACATTGGTTGGTTTTTTTATATGCAACCCATGTAAAATAAAGGGTTTTTAACTTTTGTTAATCCACCAGAGTGCCTGCATTTTCTTCTTTTGAGTTCAATGTTTAATCACTTTGCAAACTTTCCTGTAATTCTGTGTTTTTTTCTTCTTATTGATAAACTTTGTTTTTCTTGCAGTGCTGAAGCTTCCACGTTAAGATGGAGAAATCTGAAAAAGCACCAGAACTACAAGTGTTTCCCTCAACTAAATCAGAAACCCACCTTCCTTTTTGCAGCCCTGAGGTCACAGTGAACAGAATATTTCATGCTAATCCACATCATCAGGAGAGATTTATACCTGCCTGCTGCAGCGGAGCAGATTATTATTTCAGCCCAAAAGGATCTCAGGGGGATTTCGGGGAGTTGAGGAGTCGTCAGCCGGTTTGTGATGATGTGCAGCATGTGGAGCTGATGCAGCGCAGAGAGACTGAAGATAGAAGAGGAGCAGCTCCTGCTAGTGGGAATCTTCATCATCGTCTTCGTTCTGCAGAGACGAGACACGGGGACACGAGAGGACAGTGTCGCTGCTGGAACTGTAGCAGTGGGACAGCAGAGGCTGCAGACAGAGACACGACAAGGTGACTGAGAGGAGCTTCACACTGCAAAAAACAAACAAAAAACAAGACATAAATAACTAGAATTAAGCAAATACAGGCTCCAAACAAGTACAATTATGTGCCAGTGCAGTAAGTGAATTTTTCTTTGTAAGAATTCTTTAAATAAGTAAAAAGATATATATCTAGACACTGGAAAAAACGTAAAAATAAAATAAATACTTTTGTACTAGTTTTGAATGCAGGACCTTTACTTGTAGTGGAATTATTTCACAGTGTGGTATTAGTACTTTCACTGATACTTCTTCCACCAATGAATATAGCGTAATTAGCATCATGTGCAATACAGTTTTCAAGTACAATTTTGAGGTACTTGTACTTTACTTGAGAATTTCTATTCTAAGTAACTTTATACTTCTATTCCACTTCATTTACAGGCAAATATTGTACTTTTTACTCCACTACATTTATCTGACAGCTTTAGTTACTTTCCAGGTTGAGATTTAACTTTAAAAAAACATGATGAATTTAAAGTGATTATGCATATTTTCTTTTAACTAAACCCCATAACAGTATATAAAGTAGCTCAAATTAGACCTACCTTTAGAAAATTATACTCCTCCTTACATACTGTAAATGCATCAAATAATAATAATCTAATATTATATTTATAATTTATAAAACAATCTGAGTGGATCCATTCTGCATAGCAGTGGGACACCGAGGCTGCAGACAGAGACACAACAAGGTGACTGAGAGGAGCCTCCGACTGCAAAAAACAAGAAATAAATAACTAGAATTAAGCAAATACAGGCTCCAAACAAGTACAATTATCTGCCAGTGCAGTAAGTGAATTTTTCTCTGTAAGAATTCTTTAAATAAGTAAAAAATATATATATCTAGACACTGGAAAAACCAATCTCTGTACCATTTATTTTTTTAGTTCCAGCTATTGCTTTAGTTATTTCTCTCTTTTCATAAATGCATCAATAATAATAATAATAATAATCTAATAACACATTTAGAATATATAAAACAATCTGATCGGGTTCATTCTGCATTCTAGATGGACATACTGTTCAGAGGCCAACATTTAAATATTAAACATACTTTTTAAAATATGTCTTTTGTAATATTACTTTTTTTTTGAGACACTGAATTTTAGGTCTTCATTAAATGTAATCCATAATCATTATAATTAGAAGAAATTAAATAAATTAAGACATTAAATGTTTCATTCTATATAGAACATTTACTCAAGTACTGTACTTGAGTACAATTTCGAGGTACTTGTACTTCACCTGAGTATTTTCATTTATTGTAACTTTATATTTCTACTTCAATACATTTCAAGGCAAATGTAGTGAAGTTCTTTTCTCTAAATGTTTACAATGTAGCTGTGAAGCCTTTTACTTTTTTGTTTTTATAACTGGAAAATTCATGTGATTGGATAGATTTCACAAACATTTACTTTTTAAAAAATCTTCTGTCTTTAAATAAATACAAATATACTTATTTTTGAGCAATTGTGGCTTGAAAAGCCGGACTGTAACATTAAAATAAGACAGCAATACTTGAAACGAGTATGTTTAAGTTGTAGAAAATGTTTTTTAAATATCATTCAAACTACATGAAACTAAAACTCTCAATTGGAGCCAATATTTTAGGTAAAAACTCACTATATTCAATAGTTGAAAAGCTTGAAAAGCATGAAAAAGCTCACAATGTCAATCCTAAATAATCAATAAAACCATGTTAAATGTCTAGATATCAGCTCTTAAATTAAACTCTTATGAGCTATTTTTGTTGTTATCATTATATTTGTCCAACCAAATGTACCTTTAGTTGTACCAGGCTTTAAAATTAACAAGAAATTGAAGAAAACAAGGGTCTAATGGTGTAATACATTTTTCCATGACTGTATATTTTAATGTATTTTTTCTTATTTTTGCTAAAAGGTGCAAAAAGTGTAAATCTGCAGCCTGCTTGATTTAAAAAAGATGATGCATTTTTTACTTACAGTTAGTACAATGAGAAATAGAATCATATACAATACATTGCAAATTAAAAAAAAAAAAATCCTGAATTCAAATAATAATTAAATAAGCACATAAAGCTATGGTCAGTAGGTAAATTATACTCAAAACAATATAATTAAGATACTATTGCTAGAAATAAGAAGAAAATACTTGGTAAGCTTCATGTTTTTGCAGTGTAAAGTTGGTGTTAGATCGAAGCATGATTACTGTTTGCCTCGGGCTCATTTGGGTTGAGATAATTTGTGATTTATTATTTTCAGGGGGGAAAGTTTTCAGCTTCAGAGTGATGAAGAGGAACTCGAGGCTCCGTTACCGCTGAGAGCTGATGATGAGTGGCAACACGGTGGACACCTTCATCATCCTCACCACTACATGCACAACCAAGGTAAGAAAAACATATATATACAGTCATGGAAAAAATTATTAGACCATCTTTGTTTTCTTCACTGCAAAAAAGGTGTTTAGTCTAAAAAAACAGATAAAAACAGTAAATCTGAGGGAAATGATCTTGCTGCATGGACAGATAATTTACCTTGACAAGATTTATTACATTCAGATTATTAAATCTAGAAATAAGCATGTTGAACGCTTAAAATAAGAAATTAACTCTTTAAACAAGATAAATTAAAGCTGCAAAGAGCAATGAACTGGCCCGAGCAGAGTGACCTGATGATTATTTGTTTCTTACCAAGATAAAAAACACTTTTTGTGTCTTTTTTTTGTGTGTTTTTTTGTCGTTTTGTGGTGATTTTGCGTCTTTTGTTTCTTTTTTGGTAATTTTATGTCTTTTTGTGTATTTTCTTTCCTCATTTTGTGTCTTTTTACATCTTCTTTTGGTCACAAAATGACCAAAAAAGACAAAAAATGTACAAAAGAGATAAATTAAAGCTGCCAGCAGTGATGAACTGGCCCGAGCAGAGTGACCTGATGATTATTTGTTTCTTACCAAGATAAAAAACACTTTTTGTGTCTTTTTTTTGTGTGTTTTTTTGTCGTTTTGTGGTGATTTTGCGTCTTTTGTTTCTTTTTTGGTAATTTTATGTCTTTTTGTGTATTTTCTTTCCTCATTTTGTGTCTTTTTACATCTTCTTTTGGTCACAAAATGACCAAAAAAGACAAAAAATGTACAAAAGAAATAAATTAAAGCTGCCAGCAGTGATGAACTGGCCCGAGCAGAGTGACCTGATGATTATTTGTTTCTTACCAAGATAAAAAAAAACTTTAGATTGAGAAGTGTTAGATAATTTATCTTGTTTTAAGAGTTAATTTCTTATTTTAAGCGTTCAACATGCTTATTGCTAAATTTAATAATCTTAATTTAAGAAATCTTGGTAGATTAACATGGAAAAACACTTAAATATTCATAATTATTTAGGAATGTAGGGGGGAAAATAGGAAAAAAATCTGATATTAAAGTGGTAAATTTACATGGAAAAATACTTATGAATTTCAAAATAATTATGAATATTCCGAAGAAAAAATTTGAAGTAAATCCTAGATTAAAGTGGTAAATTTACATGGAAAAAAACTAATATATAATAAAAACTTCAGATTTAGAAGTGTTAGATAATTTATCTTGTTTTAAGAGTTAATTTCTTATTTTAAGTGTTCAACATGCTTATTTCTAGATTTAATCATCTTAATTAAAAAAATCTTGTCAAGGTAAATTATCTGTCCATGCAGCAAGATCATTTCCCTCAGATTTAGTGTTTTTATCTGGTTTTTATCTCGTCTTATTTAAATTCATTCTTTAACTTCTCTATATCCTCAGACCTTGATCACACTATGGACGTCAGGTATTTTCAGTCTGCAGGAGGAGAGCAGTACCCTCCTCACCACTCGGCCCCCTGCCAGCCCAGAAACCCCTGGGACCACTCACACAACTGGTAAAAAATTAATTTAAAATACAGACTACACTGTAAAAAAACAAACAAAAAAACCCCTGTTGTTTTTACGGTAAAAAACCAGCAGCTGTGGTTGCCAGAACTTTAACGTAATAAACGGTATAACTTTTTTAATATTACGGTAAAAAGATAAGATAAGATTTTTTTTTTTTGTATTACTTTATTGCAGGTTATGAAATTACAAATATTAGCAGCTTCATCACATATTCAATTCATCCTGCCACATTTATGCATTTTTTTACAAGAGGCAGTGCCAAAAGAATAAATAAATTAATTAATTAAATAAATAAATAAACCAATTAAAACTAGCATTCTCACTCTAAAAACTCATTAAAACTAACTGAATTTGAAAACAAAAAAAATCAAAATAAATAAATAAATTCAATTAATTATTTCATTGAGGAAAAGAAAGAGAAGAAAAGAGGGAAAAATAATTACTTATTAGTATAAGTACATTTACTCAAGTACTGTAATAAAGTATAATTTTGAGGTACTTGTACTTACATTATTTTGACTGATTTATACATTTACAGTTTTTTATTGTTACTGAAACTGAATTAACTCATTTATCATTTTATGGTCTTTTACTGTCATGGTTTAACAGTTTTTCACTGTAAAATCTAGACATTTTTTACAGACTAGATGCATCACGTTGTTTACCTCAGCCATCATGGGTAGGTACATAAATCCACAAAGTAAACAAAATAAATCCTCAAAGTTCCTCCAAACTTGTGGAAAAAACACACCAAGTGAACCAGGTGCTGCAGCTACTTTGCATATTAGACGGACCCATCACATGTCTGCACAATTCAGCTGATAATCTCTTGTTTGTTTTTCTCCCTGACTGCTGCAGGCTGCGTCGCCATGGTAACCCAGTGAGTGACAGCGTGGCTCAGGGAAGTGTTTCAGTCAACGTGCCTCAGTTCTCCGTCCCGCCAGCCGAGGGCGTGTCTCAGGTCAGCGTGATGAACCTGAACGCAGCATCACATCCTCATGAGAAGAGGAGAACCATCAGTCTGCCCGACAACTGCCGTGAGACAATCTCTACCATTATTATTATTATTATTATTATTATTTTGGAGGTCTGAGTAATTGCAGGCAATTAGCCATTTTCCATGAAGTGAGATCAGGAGGCAGAAAGTGTGTCTCTAATCCTATGTTGTCTTTTTAAACCTGTCTGGTCTGTTTAGGCCTTTTAAATATCCCTAAAACAAGCATATGTATGTTTTTTTGGGGGGGGGTTTTCTCCCTGCAAAATCAACAAATCACTGTTAAGTAAATTCAAGAGTAGTATTTTTTGAAGTTTTTTCTTTGGAATAAATTTAGAATGCACACATTATAACAGTATGCATTAGTTAATAGAAGTATTCATGAACCATTTACTAATATTTTATTATGCTCAGTTGCAACATTATAATAGCCATTAAAATATCTATTAATACACCTATTGACATTATTCAAATAGATAGTAAGTAATAACTCTTTTATAGCTATATCGCTATATCGCTATATCGCTAGTACAATATTTAATGGGGACTTTAATGCTTTATAAACCACTTAATAATCATTTACTTCAAATCATCATTATAGATTTTAACAAAAAAAATTTTGCGAACAAACAAAAAATTAAATATAATTTTTTTTAATGATACAAATAATTTAAGTAAAGTTAAAAAAAAAATACATATTATTATTATTACTATTATTATTATGGGGGTTGTGCTGTTTGAGTAATTGCAGGCAATTAGCCATTTCCCATGAAGTGAGATCAGGAATCAGGGTGTGTTTCTAATCCTATGTTGTCTTTATGAACCTGTCTGGTCTGTTTGGGCCTTTTAAACATCCCCAAAAGGAGGTCATATTTTGTGAAAAAAGTTGCAAATTTACTAGATTAAAGTGACAAATCTACAAGAAAAAAAGTTGCAGATTTAAGAGATTTAACCCTTTGATGCACAACATGGGTCTAAAGTGACCCGACAGAGTTTTTATGTTGTATATCGTTGCAATAAATTATTTTCATCATTCTGTATTCCAGGTTTTCCTCAATTAGTTTGTTTTTGATCATCATACACCCTCATTTTTTTGTTTTCATTTATTCATTTTTTAACAAAATCCCTTTTTGTGTCATTACTCTTCTAATGCACATGGGTCAAAAATTACCAATATCCATTTTTTAGCTAACTAGCTTGCTAAGCTAACTACTTAGCTAACTTTTTGGCTAAGTAGCTTGCTAAGCTAACTACTTAGCTAACTTCTTGGCTAAGTAGTTAGCTAAGTAGCCTGCTAAGCTAACTACTTAGCCTGCTAAGCTAACTACTTAGCTAACTTCTTGGCTAAGTATTTAGCTAAGTAGCCTGCTAAGCTAACTACTTAGCTAACTTCTTGGCTAAGTATTTAGCTAAGTAGCCTGCTAAGCTAACTACTTAGCTAACTTCTTGGCTAAGTATTTCGCTAAGTAGCTTGCTAAGCTAACTACTTAGCTAACTTCTTGGCTAAGTAGTTAGCTTAGCAAGCTAAATATAGATTGATTGATTGATTGATTGATTGATTGATTGATTGATTGATTGATTGATTGATTGATGATTCTGTGGTGTGTATTGGGCTTTATTATACAGTCATTTAGTACATGAACAAAAAAAACAGAACAAAGTTTATCAGTATCGTCTCAACAAAAATGTTTGACTGAAATTCATATTCAGTTTGGATATTATGTCTGCAGAGCTCTTTTACTACCACTAAATGATTAATTTGTATTTTCTGATCTTTTCTCAGGAAATGTTTTCATAACTTATTCTTCAGACGTTTCCTCAGAGATTCTTCCCTTCGTAGACTTCCTGACAAAGCAAGGCTTCAGACCAGCTGTAAGTTCCTCTTCTTAGTTCAAAGACATATTTTAATAAATAATAATAAACAACTTAACAGTTCACTTACAGGCCTTGAATTAATTTCACAGATTGACATATTTGACAGCCCCATCAGACGGATGGACATCAACAAGTGGCAGGACCAATACCTGAAAGATGTAAGTTATAAACCTGATATTATACACATTTTAACACTATTACTTTTCCTTATATTGTAATAAAAATGTAGTAAAACAAAATAATCAGTAATGACTTAATTAAATGTGACTTTGTACTTACTCATTTATTATTATTATTATTATTATTATTATTATTATTATTATCATTCTTCTTGTTATTATTATTATTATTATTATTATCATTGTTAATATTATTATTATTGGAATTATTAGTTATTATGTAATTAGTTTTGTGTTTACTTTAACTTTCAATTTGTTTTAGTTTTTGTATTAAACATGTAGTGAATGTGGCTAAAATGTGTTTTTTTTTCAGTGGTGGAATGTAACTAAGTACATTTAATCAAGTACTGTACGTAGGTAAAATTTTGAGGTACTTGTACTTTACATGTATATTTCCATTTTATGTAACTTTTTACTTCTACTTCACTGCATTTAGAGATGATATTGTATTTTTTACTCCACTACATTTATCCAACTTTAGTTACTTTAAAGGTTGAGATTTAACATAAAATAGATGATCAATTTAAAGTGATTAGACTTTTTTTTTTTAATTAAATATAATTATAACAGTTTATTAAGTAATTAAATGAGCCTTGTCTTTACTAAATTAAAACACTGCTTATATAAATGAATCAATACAAATAATGTAATTATTTAGAATATATTTAACAATCTGAGTGGGTCCATTCTGCATAACGAGTACTTTTACTTTTGATACTTTAAGTACATTTTTTTACTTCGGTAAGTTTTGAATGCAGGACTTTTACTTGTAGTGGAGTAATTCCACAGTGTGGTATTAGTACTTTTACTGAAGTAAGAGATCTGAATACTTGTTCCACCACTGTTTATTGTTTTTTTTAACAGCCATCAACTCTGATTATTATCGCCATCAGTCCAAAGTATAAGATGGACATTGAAGGATCCGTAGTGGACAGTCATGGTCTCCACACTAAATATATCCACACTATGGTGAGAATACATTTGTTTAAATGAGACATAATTCTGAGAATAATAGATATTTGGTATTTAAATGTTTATATTGTAATGTTCCAGATGCAGACTGAATTCATCCAACAAGGCAGCTTGAATTTCAGATTCATCCCACTTCTCTTCCTCAATGCATCGCAGGTCAGACAGTTAATAACGTTAACATTTAGAATTTTCTTTGTTTGTTTATTGTTGTTGTTTCAACATAATTTCCATCTGTTAACGCTCCTGTTGTGTTCATTTCTCAGGAACAGCAATAATGTTCCTGGTTTAATTTGACCTAGGCATGTTTAATTATCCAAAAATGTCAAAAACCAAAAAATCCCAATAAATATTGTTTATATTTCATTAATAACTCCATTACTAATTATTTTAATCAATATTTAGTGCAATGATGTTCTTGACCTCTCACTGATCATGGTTCAATGAGGATAATTCACTTGTTTTTCATGAAAAAAAAAAAAAAAAAAGTTTTACATTCAAAAGACCTACATATAAAATGCAATAGTTTTACATGACATTGACTTTTATATTTTTCTTTTCTTTTACATTTTTTTCTTTTTATGTAGTGATGTCGATAAATTAACACACTTCTTCTGTTCAGGGTCAAACTAACCCACTGACTTAAAATCAAGACAAAAGAGTCAAAAGGATTTGTAATAAAAGTGAATATGTTTTTGTTTTTGAACCAGAAATGAACAAAATTACAATACAACAAAATAAGCAATATGAATCTATCAAGTATTTGACACTTCTGTGACACTCTTTTAGCCTCCACTCTGACTCAAATTGACCAGAACAGAATCTAAAATACTGTATTGAAAATATGTGAAATGACCCATTTTCATTTTTCATGTTGATTAAACTTATTAAGCCAAGTTTCATCCCAAAAAAAAATACTTTTAACCATTTGTTTTTTAGATTTTTAACCCTCTAGAGTCCATGAAACAACCTGCACATTACTCCTCATTTTACCTGTGATATGTTATATTTACAACCTGTATTCATATTTGCAACATTTAAAATTCTGTGTAGTGAAGTTTAATTTTCAAGATCAGATTTTATGTTTTCCTTTGTTTCTTTTGGGTTGAAAATTTTAATCAAGTAAGTCAAAGTTTGAAATTAATGATCAGGACATATAGGTGAGGTAACGCTAAAAAACTGATACCAACATGGCATGGTGAAGATTTATTAACCCTTTATCAGTCAAAGAACTATATTTGGTAACTTCAGTGGATATCAAAATGAGGTCCTCATGTCTCTCTGTTCTGGTCGTAGAACCACATGGACTTGTATGAGGAGAACTTGACTATGACGGCATATTAAGGCCAAGTATGAATAAAAATAAAAATACAAACCAGGGGGGGAGTTGCAAATTTACTAGATTAAAGTGCCAAATCTACAAGAAACATATGTGCAGATTTAAGAGATTTAAAGTGGCAAATCTGCTCGAAAAAAGTCGCAGATTTACGAGACAAAAGTGGGGAAAAAACAACTTTTTCTCGCAGATTCACCACTTTAAATCTCATAAAAAATTTTCTCGTAGATTTGACTCCTTAATCTTGTAAACTTTTTTCTCAAAATATTACCCCCCTCCCCCGGGTCTGTATGTTTGTATTTTTTACACATTCTGGCTGTATGTAATATCCTCCAATATTCTCTAGGGTTGAAATTTGGAATTTGCAAGTATTTCAATGAGTGCCCTATTAAGGGTTAAAGGTCATAATAGCCCAAGATTTCAGAGGGTTAAACTTTGAAATGGGTCAATTCTCCCCGCACTAACAAGAGGATGAAACTTTTCTCTCCTCCAGATAACCTCCTGTTTATATAATCTCTCTACAGAAGCTGGTTCCCTGTTGGCTCCAGAACACTCGTGCGTACCGCTGGCCTCAGGACACCGAGGACCTGCTGCTGCGTCTGCTGAGGGAGGAGAGATACGTTCCTCCTCCGGTTCCTCTGGAGCTCACGCTCATCATCAGACCGGTCACCTGCAGCGCTGCTCCCTCCCTCTAGAGGAGGAAACACAGAGTTAATGCATGTTAGTTCAGGATCTGAGGAGTATTGTGCAGTTTGTACATTTAACATCTCAAAGTTAAGTGAATAACGTCTCATGTTGTATATAATGTACAGTCGTTTCAATAAAGTTTTTTTTTCCTGTGTACATAAACACAACACACCCACCACTTTAGATAGACTGTAGACTATTCAGACTGAAATATCCCAACAACTACTGAATAAATTCCAATTACATATCAAACATTCCTTCAATATACCAGAAGATGAATCCCAATAATTTTGGGTGATTCTCTGACTTTTCCTCTTGCATCAGCAGGAAGTCGACAATTGTGGTTTTAACTGACATGTTGCAACTATTGAATGAATTGTAAATAAATTATAATGAAACAGATACTCCGCTTTAGGATGATTGTAATAATTTTGGTGACCCCTTAAAGGAAATAGACTAATATAAAAGTAATCCCTCTCAATCATGAGTTAAGGCCAATACATTTTCTGCAAGAACAGAGAAATTTGTTCAAAAAGAAAGAATGATGTCGTTCTGTTCCTGCAGCCCCGGAAGAGAGAACATTTGGGTAGAACTTTTTTCTTGTGTGGTGTCCCACAAATATTGTGTGATTGGTCAGAAATTTGAATTTGAATGTGACAGGTGCTCCAGTGAGGGCCCTATGAAGAGTTCACAGGAGTTCTGCAGTGGAGTTTCTCGTGAAGTATGAAATATCCAGAACTAACTTTGTTCTTGTTCTTGCCGCCTCAAGAAAACAAACTAATGTCTCTATTTCCTTACTTATTTACTTACATTCTTACTTACTTACATTCTTACTTTCTTACTTTCTTACTTACTTTCTTACTTACTTACTTGCTTACTTTCTTACTTACTTTCTTACTTACTTTCTTACTTTCTTACTTTCTTACTTTCTTACTTTCTTTCTTACTTACTTACTTTCTTACTTACTTACTTTCTTTCTTACTTTCTTACTTTCTTACTTTCTTACTTTCTTTCTTACTTACTTACTTTCTTACTTACTTACTTTCTTTCTTACTTTCTTACTTTCTTACATTCTTACATTCTTACTTACTTTCTCACTTACTCATATAATAAACACAGTACTAATAAAGCATTTCAGCTGTTGCAGGTCACTTACAGGATAATAACAATAATAATAATAATAATAATAACAATAATACATTACATTTATATAGTGCATTTCTAGACACTCAAAGATGCAAAGATGATGAAACAGAGAATAAATAAATAAATAAATAAATAAATAAAAGAAAATAAATCACAAGAAGGATGTGATTACTAGATATTTCTTTATAGTTCATTGGTGAAGTAGTTTTATAATTTTGGAAACATGTTAATTTTGAAGCTGCCACATAAAACCGTGTGAGAAATGTGAGAACTTAAAGTGATGAGTAATGAAATAAAGTCATTTACAGTCACACACATACAGTAACAGTCAGCAGGAGAAATGTTTGCTGCTGCTGAACAGTGAATCTTTTCAGACAGTTTTTTTTTTTTTTTACCTGTGTTGTTGTCCATTCCTGCTCCTGATCACCGGATTTGTTCCAGTTTAGTGTGCAGATTAGAGTCCCTGACCAGTAGGGGGTCCTAATTCAGCCAACTGATCTCACACACCCCCCTTCAAGCAGCCAAAAAAGGGCCTTCCAGAGCTACTTTTTATTTACTTTTTATTTCCTTATTTCCTTACTTACTTCCTTATTTCCTTACTTACTTACTTACTTCCTTATTTCCTTATTTCCTTCCTTACTTACCTACTTATTTCCTTATTTCCTTCCTTCCTTCCTTATTTCCTTCCTTCCTTACTTACTTATTTACTTACTTACTTACTTCTTTTACTTATTTTCCTTGTAAACAGTTTCTAGAAGTGTACTGCACACATAATAAACACAGCACTAATAAAGCAATTCAGCTGTTGCAGGTCTAGACACTCAAAGATGCTTAACAGAGAATAAATAAAAGAAAAAGAATGAAAGGATCACAAGAAGGATGTGATTACTAGATATGGTTCATTGGTGAAGTAGTTTATAATTTTGGAAACATGTTAATTTTGAAGCTGCCACATAAAACCGTGTGAGAAATGTGAGAACTTAAAGTGATGAGTAATGAAATAAAGTAATTTACAGTCACACACATACAGTAACTGTCAGCAGGAGAAATGTTTGAGAAATGCTGCTGAACGGTGAATCTCTTCACAGACTGTTTTTTCACCTGTGTTGTTGTCCATTCCTGCTCCTGATCACCTGATTTGTTCCAGTTTAGTTTGCAGATTAGAGTCCCCAACCAGTAGGGGGTCCCAATTCAGCCAACTGATCTCACACACCCCCCTTCAAGCAGCCAAAAAAGGGCCTTCCAGAGCGCCTGGTGCTGCAGCTCCAGCTAAGAATAACCCTTTGGTTCAGGGAGATAAAGTTACTGTGGAGCCTCCCTGAGCTGCTCTGACCTATAGCCATGTGAGGCACCAATAACACTGGTGGGATATTCTGCCTGTTGCCCCTCACTCTCTGCTTCAGCTTGGCTCTTTCCTTCCCCGCCGTTGCTTTCCTTTCCTTGACCCCTCCTCTGCAAAGCTGCCGCACGGGCAGCTCCAAATTCTGCCACAAACACCTGCAAATCTAACAAATTATTCTTGATTTTTTCCTTTTTATTTTGTAAATCTCGGAGAAGCTCAACCTGTGGATTAAACACGTCAAGAAAAATGGAAGAAATGGAATAATTTAAATTGATTGGACACTTTTTTTTGCAGATAGGTGGATTCTGATTGGATTCCTGTTGAAGCTGTGGTTTTAAATTCACTTCTGCATGAAAAGGCTTTGAGCCCAACTTAAAGGATTATAGCTGAAGTTTCTCCATAGCAACCATGGCTGAAGGTACGACTGTTACACCTGCATCACATTAACAACATTTACTGTAAGCTGCACATAAAAGCCTCAGTGATATATGCCGTGTAATAAATTAGTGGCAGTGTTTTGAAACGGTGCGTCCTCAGAGGAAAATGTGTTGAAAGTTGGTTGCTATAAATACAGGATATCATGTAGCCTGTTGGAGTCTCAGTGTGACGGACACGACCGCTGCTGGAGCTGACCTCTGCTTTTTAACTTAGCATTCAGAAATAAACCTCTGCTCAAACAGGTTGTCATTTCTAACCAAACTTAAGACTTGTCTTTTTAATTTGGCTTTTACTTGAACCATTTTTAGAGTTTTTTCTGCTTGTGCATCTTAGTGTTATAACATCTTCTCTTTTATTTAATTATTTATGTGCTACTATTTATTAGTCTATTTTTATATGTGTGTATTTTTAATGCTCTGCTTCTTAATTACTTATTTATTCTTTTTATCTAGCTTTTTTTAAATATTGTTATTATTATTTACTTTTATTTTTTATTTTATTTTATTTTATCTTATTTTTATTTATTTTTTATTTTTATCTAATTAATTTCTAACCTGCCTCCAGTGTTTCCTCACTGCTCCATGTTTTTTTTGCTTTGTTTTTTTGTTTTTTGGGGGCCTGCTGCTGCTCCATGTTTTTAATGGGATGGTTGGTTGGAGGGCAGAGGGTGTTTGCTTGTTTCTATGTTTTGTTATTATTATTATTATTATTATTATTATTATTATTATTACTTTCTCCTTTTTTATGTAGAGCACTTTTTGTTGCATCTCTCTTTTATGAAAAGTGCTATATAAACAAAGTCTCATTGATTGAAAAATGAGTTGCTCATGTGTTGCTCAATCTCGTCTTTTGAGATCATTTTGAGCTTCTCATATTCATCATCATCATCATCATCATCATCATTTGTTCCTGAATTACTTCTCCTAAAGGACCCTTAGGAGCAAGAGATGAGCTAAAAAGAGACAAAGACATCATTAAGACAAAGGAGGTTGAGTTGAGAAAGACGTGGATAAAATGAGGAGATCTCATAGTTGTATATGCCTCTGATCTCAATTGTGTCTCGTTTATTTTGAAGGAGAATTGAATTGAGACACAATTGAGATCAGAGGCATATACAACTATGAGATCTCCTGAGTTTATCCCACGTCTTTCTCAACTCAACCTCCTTTGTCTTAGTGATGTCTTTGTCTCTTTATAGCTCATCTCTTGCTCCTAAAGGTGTCTTAGGAGAAGTTATTCAGAAACAAATGATGATGATGATGATGATGATACGAATATGAGAAGCTCAAAATGATCTCAAGAGACGAGATTGAGCAACACATGAGCAATTAATTTCTCCTACATGAATCTACTGATTGATAAAGCTTCAGGTTTTGTATGAACTGAGCAATAAAAGGCTGTTTTCCCTTTAGAATCAGTGAATATTTGTGGTGAAACACTGACACCATCTGTCCACCCTGATTTAAATCTACAGGGACTGTTTTGACTGTTTTCATAACTCAGCATTAGTAAATGAGGAAGTGAATCATGAGTGGGGTATGTTCACAGTGGGAAGGTGTCTCTAACACTTTGGCACCAGGTCCCAGTCTGAAAGTACGTCAGTGTTGACGATGGCGAGGATTTAATTTAATGCCACCACAGGAATGTTCCACTGGACTAAACAGGTGGGAAACATGTGATTATATGTTTGGATAACCTGATGAAAGAGAATCACACATGATTTCCATCTTTTCTGATCTTTTTTAATCTGATGAGATGTAACCACAGTGCAAAAAAAGGCAACTTGTATTTTTTGGCCTAAGACAGTGATTTAAGTTGGTAAAATTTGGAAATATAAATTATTGACATTTAGGGCAATAATGTAAGTTAGCACAACAAAGGAAGCCAGTTGTCTGCTCAAAAACAAGTTGGTGAGTTGTTGTTACTTATATCTTTAAGTTGGGGTTCACAACAAGGGACAATAGTTCTGATAACTCTTATTTCTTTGTTGAGAAATGCGGGAAAGCGGTGAAATTCATTAGCGAAAACTAGCGGCTAACTGATGCTAGCGACTATCTGATGCTAGCGGCTAACTGATGCTAGCGGCGCTGCTTGTTACAGCTACAAGAGTAGCCATTAGCGTATCAATGCTAACTCAAAATTGTGGTCACAACATTAGCTGACATTTCATAGCGGCGTTACAATCGTGCCAATTCAGCACATTGCAGAAGTTAGCAGAAGTAAGGATTAAAAGTTATTACAATGTTAAATTATAAGTTAGTACAACTTACAGTTGAGTTGACAAAAATCTGAATTCAGAGTTGAGCAAACTCAAAAACAAAACTTAAAATATTTAGTTTAATTGTCCGACTTAAAATTTTATCGAAGTTTGTTGCCTTGAAATTTTTAGTTCACCCAACTTTTCTTGTTTTGCAGAGCAGTCAGTTGCATCTAATTCATATAATAACAACAACATCAGTTCAGTTTAAAGTTTAAATCACAAAGGAAATGCGTCTCACCTGTCACGGTTTAGCTGCAGTGTGTTTATACTGGAGAGGACATTATTATATTATTATTATTATTATTATCCCAACGATACCACAGGAACATCCTAATTTAACATTTGCCCAAATCAGGCTGATGTGTTTGTTGGGTTTAATTTAAGAGCTGATATCTAGACATTTAACATGGTTTTCTTGATAATGATTTTGGTTATTATCAAGAAAACAATGGAAAATAAGACAAACATTTTTGTGGTCCTTTTAATAATATGATTATTTAAAAAACTGCAACCGTGACATTTAACAGTAAAAACATGCCAGTGATCTCTTTTGTGTTACTATTATCAAGCTGTTATGTAAGTAGGTAACATGATCTTTAATAAATCTTGTCATACATACAGACACTGATATATTTGCAATTTTGCTAATATTTTGGCTCTGCTGAGATATTGCTCTGGCTCTAGTATTTTCAAATGGTGTAGGGTAGAAATAACACTGAAAAAAGTTCAACACTTTCCCAAAGCACTCATGAAGTCAACCTGCATTTCACTATATGTATGTGTGACGGCCCCAGGCCCCACCCGGGTGTGGGTGTGTGTGTGTGTTTGTGTGTTTGTTTGTTTGTTTGTTGTTTCAGGGTGCTGGATTGGATCCGATTGGAGGCAGCTGGCCACTGTCTCCACGCCTTTAAAACCCGCCCTCCTGAGGGGTTTGGTCTTTTTTTTTTCCCTTGGCATCATGGAGGAGCTGATCACCTTTGTTTGAGTTCTCTGTGTTTAGTTTTCCATTATATTAAGTTGACCGAGTAGTATGTTTTTTGTCAGCTCCTTTGGTTTAGTTTAGTAAAGATTTGGTTATGTTGTTTCATGTTGGATTCATTTTGTTAAAATAAATTATATTTTTCCATTTAATCCCTACATGCTTCCTTAGTTTTGTGTGGTCTGTGAGCCGGATCATAACAAATTGGGGGCTCGTCTAAAAAGAGAATAGGTTGTAAGTGGTGTTAATTGTTTGGTTATGGTGATATATGTTTTTTGTGGTTGTTGTTTGTTTGTAATGGCGCTTTGTTGGGAGTTCACGCGTTTCCTTTGTGCCGGCAGGGAAGTGGCGGGACTGATGGGTTTCCCCAGGGAGTGACGTCATCCTTGGGATTCCCTTTCTAGCGTCCAGTTTAGGAAGCTTATGTTGGGATTTGGAATGTGGTTAAGTATTTTTCTTGGTTATGTAGTCCAGGGAATTAAAGGATGTAGTGCAGATTTTGCCTTTGTCGATTTTGTGAGACAGTCGCGGGACAGGGAGAAGTGAGCACTGACCGTTTTTATGCGCATAATGCACCTGTTGAGATGACTCCCCTGTAGGCATAGCGCGGTTCCTCTTTGGGATTCGTGTGCAGTACATGTAGTGTGGGGTGAAAGTGGTTGGAGCGGTTGTCTCGGGAGCACGTCCGTAGTGTTGGCGGGGTTGCCAGCGTGCTGGTCGCCTTTGTCCACACTACTGGTTTTTAGTGCGTAAATACCCGCCGTGAGTACCCCCTGAAGACTAGGGTTGAGTTAGGTAGATCGGGTTAGGCAGTTAGAGGGGACGCTCGACTTTATGAGGTTTGTAGCCCTCGGTTGCGCATGGGTGGGGTCAGTGTTGTGCTTTTTTGTTGTTACCGGAGACTGTCTGGTGTGGTTAAATCATGGCATCAGTGGAAGATTTTGTGCGCGCTCCGTCGGAGGCGTTATTGGATCAATGTAACAGAGATCAGCTGTTGAAAATAGCAGAGCATTTTGTAATATCGGTAGGTGACAAAAGATTAAAAGATAATGTTCGGGCTATTATTAAGGCAAATTTGTATGAGTTAAATGTTCTTAAACCATTGCAGGAATCACCGGTTGTAACTAATCTGGCTGGGGCGGATGGGTTGCAGGGCGCACTCGCGGAGCCTGGCCCTGAGCTGGCCTTGAGTTTTGAGCAGCAGAAGGAATTGCTGAGATTGCGGATGCAACTAGAGACGGGAAAAGAGTTGGAATTGGAAAAATTGCGACAGAGAGCAGAGTTTGATAAAGCGGTGGCTGTGGAACAAATACGGCAGCAAACAGAAAAAGCTAAACTTGATTTGGAAGCTATGAAGTTGAATCTGCTTAAGGAGGGAAAATTGTCTGATGTGTCAATGAATGAGTCGACTCGGATTGGTGATCACTCGCGGGACATTGTGAGTAGTTTACGGTTGGTACCGAGATTTAATGAGAGGGAGGTTGAAATTTTTTTCACGTTGTTTGAGCGAGTTGCAGATGCAAGAGGCTGGGATGATGCGGACCGCACGGTCTTGCTGCAGTGCGTATTAACGGGACGCGCGCAGGAGGCTTTTTCCTCGTTGACAACAGAGGATAGCGGTAATTATGTGAAGGTTAAAACGGCAGTTTTGAAAACTTATGAAATGGTCCCCGAGGCTTATCGACAGCGATTTAGGAGCTGGAAAAGGGGGGACAAATCATGCTTAGAGTTTGCCCGTGATTTGTTAACTCACTTCAACCGCTGGTGTTCAGCAGCTGAGGTAAAAGACTTTGATGGTTTGTGTAACTTGATGGTGCTTGAACAGTTTAAAAATTCGGTTCCGGAACGAGTTGCAATGTACTTAAGTGAACAGAAAGTGAAAACGGCTGCAGAGGCTGCTGCGTTAGCGGATGATTATTTGTTGACCCACAACGTCGGTGGAAATCCGCGTACTGCGTTTGGCGCTGGCAGGGGGAATGACCTTGTTGGTGGGCTGCAGTTCTCTGGGCGTCCTGGTGGAGGATAACATAGTGGCAGATGCCCTGTCGAGAGCCCATGCCAGTAGTTTCATGTCTTCATTATGAATGTTTCTGTCTTTCTCTTAAATTTGCTTCAAGGTACCAGTAGCTGAGATGGGATAGAAACTACATGATAGTGGACAAGTGGAAAAACTGTTAAGGTGAATCTGTATTTTGGAAGAATGTAATTTTTGTGATTGTTATTTCAAATATATGCATTGGTATGGGTAAAGATTATTAGTAAAAAATGATGTAGTTGTGCAAATTGTTGTTTACAGGTTGTAGCAGGCCAGGGTTGGGACCCTGTCTTTATGGGGGGGGGTGTGACGGCCCCAGGCCCCACCCGGGTGTGGGTGTGTGTGTGTGTTTGTGTGTTTGTTTGTTTGTTTGTTGTTTCAGGGTGCTGGATTGGATCCGATTGGAGGCAGCTGGCCACTGTCTCCACGCCTTTAAAACCCGCCCTCCTGAGGGGTTTGGTCTTTTTTTTTTCCCTTGGCATCATGGAGGAGCTGATCACCTTTGTTTGAGTTCTCTGTGTTTAGTTTTCCATTATATTAAGTTGACCGAGTAGTATGTTTTTTGTCAGCTCCTTTGGTTTAGTTTAGTAAAGATTTGGTTATGTTGTTTCATGTTGGATTCATTTTGTTAAAATAAATTATATTTTTCCATTTAATCCCTACATGCTTCCTTAGTTTTGTGTGGTCTGTGAGCCGGATCATAACATATGTTTGTTATATACAGGGAGAAGTGGAACTGACAGTAAAAAAAATTTTGTGTCTCTTTTGCAGTTTTTTGCATCTATTTTTAGAAAATGTACTTTTCTATGTGGTTATTTTGTGTCTCTGTGTAATCAGTTTGGGTCGTTTGTAGCTGTTTTGTGTCTCTTTGTGGTGGTTTTAAGTCTATTTTAAGTTGTTTTGTGTCTTTGTGATTGTTTGCATGTATCTTTTTTCTTTTCTAATGTCTAGTTCTGTCGTCTATTGTGTGTCTATTTGAGGTAATTTTAGGTTGTTTAAAGTTGTTATGTGGTGTCACTTAGTGTCTCTTTGTGATTGTTTTGTGTTTTTTTTCATTGCAACATTTTGTGGGTCAGGAGCCCTGTACTCTTGGGCCCCATTCAGTAATCCATCAATGCCTGTTCTAGTGTAGCGGAGGCAACAGTCAGACCAAGCAGTAGGGCTGGGCGATATATCGATATAAAAGATATATTGATATATTTTTAAATGTGATATGGAATTAGACCATATCACATAAATCAATATAGTGCAATTGTTTTCTTTCTTTATATATAAATGCTGCCCTCACTAGGATTTGTCATATTTAGTTCTTTTGTAATGTTCGTTATTCTTTTCTCATATACAGTTGCAAGAAAAAAGTATATGAACCCTTTGAAATTGCCAAGTTTTCTGCATTAATTTGTCATAAAACGTGATCTTATTTGCATCTAAGTCGCAAGTATAGACAAACACAACATGCTTAACCTAATACCACACAAACAATTATAATATTTCATGTCTTTATTGAACACATCCATTAAACATTCAAAGTGATGCAGATCAGATCACATTTTATGACAAATTAATGCAGAAAACTAGCCTGGGTATACCCAGACTGCCTTACGCGCTCAAATTTAATTTCGAACCTCCAGGCGGTCTGGAAACCAAGCCAGTTTCTTAGCCCTGCTTTAGGGATCCAATCACAGAGCGGGGAGGGACGGTGAGATGATGACGCGTACTACTCGGCACTTGGAAGCTTTCCGGATCCAACATGGCTGCTGCAGACGCGAAACTCTCTTTAGCTGTAGATGGTGTTTTAAATAGTTTAGAGCGAAAGCTGAAAGGCGAAAGGTCTCTCGGCGGCTCCGCTGTCCCCCGGCTCGTAGCCAGATCACCGGTAGCGGGGCTATTAGCGCCGCACCGATGGTCTCGGCGGCTCGGCGCAACGAGCCGCCGAGACCATCGGTCACCGCCGGTGATCTCGCTACCAGCCGGGGGACAGCGGAGCCCCCAGAGACCCGCAGCAGCTTGTTTGTTGCCCATAAAATCAGTGGATGTGTGTGGCTGAATGACATGAGGGGGAATAAAGCGTGAAAATAAATAATCTTGCAGAAAGCGAGAACTGGAGAAGCAAAGCAGCAGCAACACTCTCTCACAGACACACACACAACAAACATCCATCTCTGTAGCTCTACTACGTCATCTGGTATAACTGATCTGATTGGCTAAGAGCTACCTACAGACGCTTTGATAGACATTCTAAGCGTCCAATAAACGGCTCTGGAGGATCGTAAACCACGCCTCCTCTACGGAGAAATGAACGGCAGGTGTCCAGACCTAATCTCCAATGAGATTTGGTCTGGTGTTAGCCAGGCTAGCAGAAAACCATGTAATTCCAGAGGGTTCACATGCTTTTTCTTGCAACTGTAAATATATTTATTTCAGAAAAAGACTGGCCTATTTTATTTCATAGGCTTTTATTTTAGATATTTTGTTTAATTTAAATGTGCACTTTATGGAGCTTTGATTTTTTTATTTAAAAAAAACGGTCTCCTGTTATATAGTATTTATGTTCACTTAAAAATTCAAGTTGGCTTTTTTGCTCTCACTTTACGATAAAAATATCGGACTATATGACTTTTGGTCCATATCGCCCAGCCCTACCAAGCAGCAAAAGCTGTTGAAAGTTCTCAGAGTGACTTTAGTACCTTTTTTTCCTCCATATGAAGCAGCCGCCTCCTCTTCCTCCTCCTCTTCCTCGGCGGCGGCCGGCGGGTCCAGAGGTCTGGGGTTCTTCGGGAAGCTGAAGATGTCTGCAGAGCTGCTGATCGCTCTGGCTGCTCTGCTGTCCTGGGTGGTGGTGGGAGTGGTGATGTTTGACTTTGTGGAGTACAAGACAGTTCCTGGTAAGAAATCACAAACACCTTCAAATCTGTATTTTTTTAAAATCATTTCAACCATAAAACATGCAGACATACATATAAATAAATGTATCTTTCTCAGACATTCAGCAGATAGTTTCCGACCCTGTTCAAGCTGTAAACGACGCCGTTGATGAAGTCTCCAGTCTGCTCAATAAGTTTCAAGGTACACAAGAGAAAAAGCATGCATGGCACACTTGTTTAGTTGTGTATTCTGCCCTACAAAGTCTAACTGCAGTAACTACATTTTTGGTCGAAATTGAATTATAACTAAAAATGAACCCCTTGATGTCTGTTTTATCTTGTGACAAAGTTTTAGATTTCAATTTTGCTTTATTTCAGAGAAATAATGATATAAAAACCACAAAATCCAACTCAAAACCAAAGCAGTAATTGCACTTACCACAGTCAGCTTTGGATATATATATATACTAGTTTAAACATAAAAAATAATAGAAATTATAAGTTTATTTGAAAGGGAAATTATTATCTAGATCAGGGGTCTCAAACTCAAATTACCTGGGGGCCACTGGAGGCAGTATCAAAATGACCAAAAAAAGTCGCAAAATTACTAAAAAAGACACAAAATGACCAAAAAAGACACAAAATTACAAAAAGACACAAAATGACTGAAAAAACACTAAATTACCTTTTTTTTTAAAGACACAAAATGACAAAAAATACAAAAAATGACAAAAAAAGACAAAATATGACCAAAAAAAGACACAAAATTATTTTAAAAAGACATACAATTATTTTAAAAAGACATAAAATTATTTTAAAAAGACATAAAATTATTTAAAAAAGACATTAAATTATTTTAAAAAGACATTAAATTATTTTAAAAAGACACAAAATTACCAAAGCAAGACACAAAAAACACAGTTAAAAAACATACATTAAACAAACAAACATTAAAACTGTTTTTCTCAGTTTTACCCTTTGCATAGTTACTGCAGTTAGACTTTGTAGGGCAGAATTGTATTATATATTGAAATATATGACTTGAATATGTATCTCTCGGCCCGTAGAATGTGCTCCTGATTTAAGTGACCCGTCGTCTGTTGCCACGTACGCAGCTGAAGAAATATCGGAAGCAAAAGATGGATTTGTTCGCTATTTCTCAGATGACGAAGGTATGAAAACACATTAAAAAAAGTTCAATATCTCAGCATCGATTTGGTGTAACCTAACAATGACTCTAATAATCTCCAGGGAACTTCTACCTCAGCTACGTGGACCCCGTGGTCATCGGTCGACAAGCTTTCCACTCAACTAACGACTTCATGAGCGACGTTACGGGATCCATAAAGGACACACTGTGTGCTTTGGTGGACACTGTACTGGGTACTATATTGGACATAAATAAAGGTATGTATTTCCATATTTAATGCCTAATCTGACTAAGGAATCTGTCTGGCTTTCTTTTTTATTCACAAGCAAATAACATGATTAGGTGCGTTTCCACTATAGTCTAATACCTGGAATGAGGCGGGTCTCCCTCGCCGAAACGACCCTAATTTGAATATGAGCCGCCCCTAGTGGCTGTTTGACCGGCCGTTTTATGTCCCTGTAGAAGAGCAGGGTCTTTTTTTTTCCCCCTGAAAAAAGCCTGGTTGCTGATTGGATAGAACGCTAAGCAGGATGTGACATAGTACTGGACGCCACAACAACAGGCGCCATTTGTAAAAGCCAGCGAAGCAGTGTTGCCAACTTAGCAACTTTGTTGCTATAATTAGCAACTTTTCGGCTCTTCGTAATGAGCTGCGGAGGCTTGTGGCTCGTTAAGAAGAGTGAGAACGAGTCGAAGCAGCACATTCCTCCTGCAGCAGTCTCTCCCAGCTGCAGTCACAGAGCCGTATGTGCTAACAGGCTAACAGTTAGCTCTGTAGCAGTACAGTGTGTATGTGCTAACAGGCTAACAGTTAGCTCTGTAGCAGTACAGTGTGTATGTGCTAACAGGCTAACAGTTAGCTCTGTAGCAGTACAGTGTGTATGTGCTGCTGCTGCAGGAGGTGTTCACTTAGCGATCTCTGTTTGTTTACAACAAGCAGCGGACACTCTGTGCACAGTTAGCGATGCCGGTTTGTTTACGTTCAGCGGCGGACTCTTTGAGTACAGTTAGCATGCCCGTTTGTTGTTTGCCTAGTTTGGTTATTAATAAATGAATTTTCCCCTCAGGAAAGGTGGACGTCAGCCACGTTGACCCTGTGGTCATCGGCAGAGGGGTCTTTGGGGCTACTAATGACTTTGTGAGTGGAGTGGGGGGCTACATCCAGGGTCTGCTCTGTGGCATTTTGGACACAGTTCTGGATGTAGTAAAAGGTATTTATGCTCCTAATTTAATTAATATTTGTATAATAATCTGTAACCTCTTCAAATGTTACAATAACACTTTAAGATAGCATATTTATTTTTGCATATTTGTCCTTATCTGATGTTATTCTTCCCTAGGAACTGTGGACATCAGCTTCATGGATCCTGTGGTAGTTGGCAGAAATGTCTTCAGTGCCACTAATGACACTGTGAATGGACTAGTGGGATACATCCAGGACGTACTCTGCACCATCATAGACTCTATACTGGATATAACAAAAGGTACGAGTCATATTTAAACCTTTGTATTGTTCCTGGTGCTTTATAAACATGATATACAGTCATGGAAGGAATTATTAGACCATTGTTTTCTTCAGTTTCTTGTTCATTTTAATGCCTGGTACAACTAAAGACAAATATAATGATAACAACAAAAAAAGGTCATAAGAGTTTAATTTAAGAGCTGATATCTAGACATTTTCCATGGTTTTCTTGATAATAACCAAAATAATTATCAAGAAAATCATTAGGGCTGGGCATCACCAGGTACCTCGCGATACGATACTATCACGATATTTTGCCCACGATAACAATAATATCACGAAACAGTGATTCTGCGATAACCGATGTATTGCAAGAAATTTCATCCACGATACATCACGATATCTGTGTCACTGAAGAAATTCAGAATTTATTGACTGCACTTCTTTCTTTAAGGGAAGAATGATACAAAATAATGCTTCACCAAAATATTTTCTGTCCGTGCAAATTAACAGAAAATTGTAAAACACAAAATGAATGCAGAAAATACACATTTCAATGCTAGTATTATCAACTTCTTCTCTGTAAACATGGACACATACCAGTGCTGCTTAACAAGCAGAATCAAATTGTTTTATGAAAACTGGCAAATTTTACTGCATATAAAAAATAAACATTGTAAATGTAACTTAAACCTGCACTGCAGATTGCACATACATTTCAGTGCTAATACTTATTATTATATTTGTCCAAACAAATTAACCTTTAGTTGTACCAGACATTAAATGAACAATAAACTGAGGAAAACAATAGTGGTCTAATAATTTTTTCCATGACTGTATTATTACTTTCCCCTCTTTCTCTCCATTTCACTATCAATAACGCCTTAAAATGACCAAAAAAGATTATAACGTCTGTATTGTTGAATCCTTATTTGTTGCCTAAATTCATTACTAAATCAACATTTTTACTCAATAACGGTAAGCTTTTGTTTGTTTTTTTTGGGTGTATAACAGTACTATTGTTTTGTGTTAAAAGTTAATCATTACTAGTTTTCTAATGAGTCTTTAACTGTCTTTTCAAATACTGATTTATGAATGTTGAAGTGACTAACTGGAGTTCTGGCCTGAATGTTTGTTCTCCTCAGGAACCACTGACATTAGCTTCATTGACCCCGTGGTTGTTGGCAGAAATGTCTTCAGTGTTACTAACGACTTTGTGGGCGGAATAGCAGGATACATCCAGGATGTTCTCTGTGTCATCTGTGATGTCATACTGGACACAGTGGAAGGTACAGTATGTTAACACTTTAACTAGTTCTGACTGATTAGAGAGGTTTTATGATGTACTTATCCACAGTGACTTTAACCTTTAACCATATTTTCTACTAGGGCTGCACAATTATGGCCAAAATGATAAACATGATTATTTTAATAAATATTGTGATCACGATTATTCATCGTGTTAGGGAAAACATCAGTATTTTTATTGCACTACTTTTAAACAAACAATAGGAACAGTTTTTAGTGTCTGGTGCTTGTTGTAAACAAACAGAGATCGCTAAGTCAACACCTCCTGCAGCAGCAGCACATACACACTGTACTGCTACAGAGCTAACTGTTAGCCTGTTAGCACATACACACTGTACTGCTACAGAGCTAACTGTTAGCCTGTTAGCACATACACACTGTACTGCTACAGAGCTAACTGTTAGCCTGTTAGCACATACACACTGTACTGCTACAGAGCTAACTGTTAGCCTGTTAGCACATACACACTGTACTGCTACAGAGCTAACTGTTAGCCTGTTAGCACATACACACTGTACTGCTACAGATCTAACTGTTAGCCTACCAATGTACTGCTACAGAGCTAACTGTTAGCCTGTTAGCATATACACACTGTACTGCTACAGAGCTAACTGTTAGCCTGTTAGCATATACACACTGTACTGCTGCAGAGCTAACTGTTAGCCTGTTAGCAATTTGCAGACTGGACGCTAAGGGGTTAACATCCCCTCCGACTCTGCAGCTGGGAGAGACTGCTGCAGGAGGACTGTGCCGCTTCGACTCCTTCTTACTCTTCTGCAGGTCATTAAGAAGAGGAAGAACGAGCCTCTAAAAGTCTCCAATAACACCAGAAAAAGTCGCTGGATTTGTCGCCAGATGCTTTTTTGAAAAATAGTCTCTAAGGGGGTCTGAAAAGTCGCTAAATATAGCAACAAAGTCATTAAGTTGGCAACAAGCTGCTTTACCGGCTTTTACAAATGTTGCGTGTTGTTGTGGTGTACTATGTACTAGTACTATGTCACATCCTGTTTAGCGTTCTATCCAATCAGCAACCAGGCTTTTTTCAGGGTATAAAACCCCCCCTGGTGGTTGGTGGACTACTGGTGTAGAAAGTGCTTGATTAGATATGCAGGAGAGACGCATTTTAAAATGGAAATATCACCAACGATCAGGTTAATTTAATCATGGCGGCCAAAATTGATCACAATTAAAATTCAATTAATTGTGCAGCCCTATTTTCTGCTGTGAGATTGTGTACCACTACACCTGTATCTGACCTGAGCTGTCTGTTGACCAGATATCCTAAATGCTGTTGGCTTCAGCCCCACGTTGGTTCTGAAGAGAACGGCAGAAATCACCAAAGAACAGGTCGAGATGCTCTGGAGCTACATTCCCTCAGTACTGACTGGAGAGCAAGGTCTGTTTCACATATGACGATAAACAATTTACAAATCGTCCACTTTATAATTGCGAGTCTTAGGAGTGCTCCATGAAATTAATACAAATGTGAAAGAAAAAGAAAATAGATTATAAGAGGAAAAAATAAAAAAATAATAATTAAATACTAGTCAATTAATCAAAACATTTTTTAAAAAGTGAAGTTATTCCTTTACAAGTGTATTTGAAAAATGTGAAGAAAAAGAAAGATAATAAAAGAAAGAAAATAAAATAATAAACAATTAAATACTAATTAATAATTAATAATACAATAAATGTTAATTTATTCATGTACATATTTATTTTAACAATGTGAAAGAAAAAGAAAACAGATAATAAAAGAAATAAATAAAATAATAAATAATTATATCCAAATTAATAATACAATTAATGTAAATGTATTCATTCATATATTAAAAAAATACATTTATTGACTTACCTCTTTATTGCATATCACTTTTATTATTTTATCACTTTCATTATTTTAGGAGGAATTATTTCATTATTTATATTAATTGTATTTTTGGAAGTAAGTTGTATTTTTTTAGTGTTATGAACAGCATCTTAAAGTGATTCTGTGCTGATATTTCAGGGATCTTGCCTGAAGTTTCCATCGACCCGATGAAAGTGGTGGAAGACGCCGTGTTGGAGATGTCAGACAAGAAGGATTTGTTCGTGGCTTACATGTCCAGCATGCTGGTTGGTGAACCAGGTATGCTTGGTTTTATTAATTCTATACAATGATAACCTAATCTAAAATTTAGTTTGGAGATAAAAGAAATACATATATACAGTTTTAGTTTTGTTGTGATTTTTTGTTTTCAAATTCAGTTAGTTTTAATGAGGTTTTAGAATGTGTTTGCTAGTTTTAATTAGTTTTTAAGTTGACAAAGACGAAAACAAAGGACATTTTCACTATAATTTTAGTTAGTTTTAGTTAGTTTTGTAACCACAAAATACAGTTTCAGTTAGTTTGTTTTTTTTTTTTTTAAACTCTCGTTTTTATTTTTATTTCAGTTAACAAAAATGTTTTTTCAATTCTAGTTTTCGTTATTTCGTTTCGTACACATTGATGCATACTTTTTTATTTCTCTATTTCAGGTGAACCTGTCACCCCACCAGTTGTAAATGTAGTAACTGAAAAAGGTTTCACTTTTTATCACAATTTTAATACACCAAAACATTTTACTAGAATACAGTCATGGAAAAAATGATTAGACCACCTTTGTTTTCTTCAATTTCTTGTTCATTTTAATGTCTGGTACAACTAAAGGTACATTTGTTTTTGTTCAAATATAATGATAACTACAAAAATAGCTGATAAGAGTTTAATTTAAGAGCTGATATCTAGACATTTTCCATGGTTTTATTGATAATGATTTTGGTTATTATCAAGAAAATCATGGAACATGGTGGTCTAATATTTTTTTCCATGACTGTATGTCTGCAAATGACTCCCCATTGACACAACATGTCTCTTTGTTTAGATGAAACTGTGGCTCCCCCGTCTGATATAAAGTTGGTAGAAAGGAAAGGTAAGTAATAACACAATTATTCTCCCTTTTTTCTTACTGCACTGCAAAAAAAGAAAAGTTGGCTGAACTCAAAATTTAAAGGCAACAAACTTCGATACAATTTTAAGTTGGATAATTAAACTAAATATTTTAAGTTTTGTTTTTGAGTTTGCTCAACTCTGAATTCAGATTTTTGAATTTATAATTTTACATTGTAATAACTTTTAATCCTTACTTCTGCTAACTTCTGCAATGTAATGAAATGTCAGCTAATGTTGCGACCACAATTTTGAGTTAGCATTGATACGCTAATGGCTACTCTTGTAGCTGTAACAAGCAGCGCCGCTAGCATCAGTTAGCCGCTAGCATCAGTTAGCTGCTAGCTTTCGCTAGTGACCGAATTTCACCGATTTCCCACATGTCACAACAAAGAAATAAGAGTTATCAGAACTATTGTCCCTTGTTGTGAACCCCAACTTAAAGATATAAGTAACAATAACTCACCAACTTGTTTTTGAGCAGACAACTGGCTTCCTTTTGTAGTTTTACCAACTGAAATCACTGTTTTAGGCAAAAAATATAAGTTGGCTTTTTTTTTTGCAGTGATTGATAGATAAAATGCAATAAAAACAAAAATAACTACAGAAGGAGTATTGATTCTAGTGCAGAATAAAATATAAATATACAGTATAAAAATATAGGCCCCTTTCTTAAAAATGAAGCTAATTGTCTTCCATATTTTCTTTGACATGTAGGTGAATTTCTACCCCCTTTTGAAAAAGGTAAGAAACGACCACCGTATATCACTAACTTGTATTTGTGCAGGTGTGTGTTGCCAGCAAATAGTCGCCTTTAATGCACGTCAGCAATGATTTTTATGTCTCCTACCACTTTGTATGAACTGGTCTCAGGTCTGCCTCATGTCGTGTTTGGTGTAATACAGCGAGCCTGAATTGTATGTTTATATCATTTGAATAAACTCCATTTTGCACTTTAACAAACATGCATCATAAGCACACTGTATACTTCCATTCTTCCTAATAAATGTCTTTATAATGTTTTTTTATGGCTGCATCTCTTCATCTGTTTGTCTCATTGACAGTTTGTTGGATGTAACATTTCATGAAACTCTGCATTCTTGTGTTTTACCATTAAGTTGTTTTTGTTTCCATCTTTTGTGTTGTATGTTGGAAAAAATAATAATAAAATGTTGTTATATCGAGCATGAAAATGTGTCCAACGCCGTTGCATTCCTCCGACTGACCGACCAACTGTCATGTACTTCCACAATGTAAAAATCTATGATATATTGTATGTGTATGTATATGATTGTATCGGGATTGTTTGTACTAAATAAGTCTGGTAATATTCTATATTTTTCTTGCTGTCAACAAATCTCATGAAAAATCAAAAACCAACAGTGGATTCCCATCCTTGGGAATTTTTGTACATTTTTATTTTCTTTTTTTTCATTTGTTGATCATTTTGGCTGTGTTACAGTTTGAGGCATGCATTTTTGCAGGAACTTTTCTTTTTAGTAAAAAAATGTTAAATCCATTGTCATTAACCCTTACATGTCTTTTATACTCCATTGGTGTATATACTACCCTCTCGTGAAGTTGTTTAAGAGATCTATGAAAAAAAATCTAAAAAAAAATATTGATGTATGGTGATTTAATCCTCCAAACCTCCAAATGACTCTTTCAAAAAGCACGAATAATAATAATATAATATAAATTTAAAATGATGTTAAATTGAATATAAAAGGGACAAATTTCAAACGAATGAAGCTACTCTGTAACACTGATTATCTTTAAAAACTGTAAATACTCACTAAACAAGCTTCATTTGGCAGTGTTTTATTTGGACCTGTTGTCTCCTAAGTACATGTATACATTTATCAATGAATTAGTTTCTATTTGTCAATATAAATAATAAACAAATACTTGTCATTATGCAGGGAAAAAAGCCACCATTGGCATATCTGTCTAACAACCATTATGTTTCTTGAAATGATGTTGATGAATAAAAGTAGTATAAAAGAGTATTAAAAAATATACTTTATAATGAATTGTATATCAATATTAAATCAAATTGATGCTTTGAAGGCACCAAAATTGCATTGCCAATGAATGATAGGTTAGAAAATACAATATTTTACATATGTTTTTTAAGATTTTACGTGATGTGTGTTGATATCTCAAAAAATTCTCCCCAATAAATGCAGTTCAGGTTTAGGCTTCTTTTTTTCCACCTTTTTTTAATAATGACACAACATATCAATGATGCTTTTTTTGTAGAAATGTCAGAAAGTATTGAGATATGAAGTACTACATTGTGGGTTTTGGTCATTTCCTCAGATTTGTTGGCAGTAAGCTAATTTTAATGAAATAACCATTAACTGCAGCATGTGTTGTGCACTATGAACTGTTATGAATGGTCATTGTTCCCATTTCACCTCATCACATTTTTCTGTACCTGAAAATGAGTTTGGAGCTGCGTTACCATGTAGATTAGTGAAGGCCAGATGAGACAGGTCACATGGTTGATGATACAGTTGCAGAGATCATGAAAGCTGCCAAAGATGAAGCTGCTGCTGCTGCAGAGCTCAGTGAAGCTGCAGACTCAAAGATCGAGGAGGAGGAAGAGGAGGAGGAGGAGGAGGAGGAGGAGGCTGAAGTTCCTGCTGAAGCTGCCAGTGAAGCAGATGATGGTATTCATACGGTTTTTCTTTAATAGTCTCAGTCTTTAGTCAGATTCAGGATCGATAACAGGCACTAAACTTGTTACTATCACATCACTAGTGAAACACCTCGAAGACACTGAACATGAAGCAGAAGATCAGGAGGAGGAGAGTAAAACAGAGGAGGAGAAGAAAGAAGACGATGAAGGTGTTGTAACTGAAGAAGAGGAAGAATTAAAAATAGAGGATGATGAAGGAGAAGAAGAAGAAGAGGGGGATATTAAAACAGACATCAAAGAAGAAAAGGAAGGAGGAGAAGAGGAGGAGCCACACACTCCAGAAGAGGTGGTAGAAGCTGAGGAGGAGGAAGAGGAGGAGGAAGAGGAAGAGGAGACCAAAGCTGAAGACGTTTTGGTAGAAGCAAAAATAGAAGAGGAGGAGGAGACTAAAGCTGAAGGTTTAGTAGAAGGGGAGGAGGAAAAAGAGGAGGAAACCAAAACAGAAGAAGATGCATTAGTAGAGGAGGAGAAGGAAGAGGAGGAGGAGGAAGAGGATGAGGACGAGGAGACCAAAACAGCTGAAAAAGATGCAGTAAAAGATAAGGAGGACATAGACGAGGAGGAAGAGGAAGAGGAGGAGGAAACCAAAACAGAAGAAGATGCATTAGAGGAAGAGGAGAAGACCAAAACTGGAGAACCTTTGGTCGAAGTGGTAAAGGAGGAGGACTCAAAAACTGAAGATACAGTAGAGGAGGAGCAGGAGGAGGAGGAGGAGTCACAAACAGGACTTTGGGTTGAAGATGAACAGGAGGAGAAGAAAACCAAAACTGAAGAGGACTTGGTTGAAGATGAAAAGGAGGAAACAAAAACTGACAAAGACACAGTAGAGGAGGAGGAGGAGGAGACGACAGCACTTGTGGGAGAAGATGAGGAGGAGGAGGTGGAAGTGGAGGAGACCAAAACTGAAGAACATTTGGTCAAAGATGAAAAGGAGGATGACTCAAAAACTGAAGACGATACAATAAAAGAGGGGGATGAGGAGGCAACAAAAACCGGACTTGTGGTAGAAGATGAGGACGAGGAGGAGGAGGAGACCAAAACTAAAGAAGACTTGACTGAAGATGAAAAGGAGGAGGAGACAAGAACTGAAGACGATGCAGTAGAAGAGGAGATGGAGGAGGAGGAGACCAAAACAGGACTTGTGGGAGAAGATGAGGAGGAGGAGGAGACCAAAACTGAGGAAGATTTGGTGGAAGTTAAGGAGGAGGAAGAGAAGGAGAAAACAACTTTCAAAGCTCTGGCAGAAGATGAGGAGGAGGAGGAGAAGGAGGAAGAGGAGACAACACCTGAAACAGAGGCTGATGAGGAGGAGATTAAAGACGTAAAAAACAATGAAACATTTGACTCTGGTGTCAAAGATCAGTTGGTAAAAAGTGACCAGGATGATCAAACTTTACATCTAGATGATGGTGAAGGAGAAGATGAGGAGGAGGAGGAGGAGGATGAAGGAGAAAAGCTGGACAAAATGGAGATAATGGAGGTGGACGGAGAAGATGAAGATGAAGATGAAGAACCATCTCTCCAACAGCTTGATCTTACAATTCTGTCAGTTGAAAAACCCAATAAAACAAGTTTATTACCTGAATCTGACGACGATGATGAAGAAGAAGAAGAAACAGCCGTTCACGACGAAGACGAATACTCTGACATCATGGACGACCTCGATGAAAACAACAACAACAGTGAAAGTGGGAAACCTGAACTGAAACGAAGGAGGAAGGTTCACGTTCCCTTTCAGAGGCTCAGAAGAGTCGGATCCAGATCGGCTCACAGAGACGAAGAACATGAGACAGGTACAACACTCACCATCATCATCATCACATATTTATCACCTTTTTTCATTATCAGGAGATGAAAATAATGTTTCTGAATGGTGTCTTCATAATGATCAATGTCATGTATGAATAATAATCATCTTCACATTTTCCTAACATGTTTTCAAAGGACCAGTTGGTTGTGTATGTTTCATATTTTCATTTGTTAACATTGTGTGGTTATTCGTTCTGTGTATTAAACTGTTTTAAATGATCAAGTTTTAAAACCAACAGAACCATTTCCACCATTAAAAGGGGATTTTAATTACAGGTTAAAGAAATATTAAAGCATTTCAGGAAGTACTCTTGTTTGCCCTTTTACCCAGGATTAGACTATATAGGATAAATTAGATTAGATGAGCTAAATTACAGCAAGAATCTTGAATTTTTGAATCATTAAGTTTTCTTCACTATCACACCGTGAAAAAAAAAACTGTTGTTTTTATGGTAAAAAAAAAACGGCAGTTGTGGTTGCCAGAACTTTATTGTAATAAATACGGTAGAACTTTTTTCAATAATACGGTAAAAAGATATTGGCACTGTTGATTTCACGTTCAAGATTGCCATTTTATTCCATTTTTACCGTATAAATAAAAAGTTTTTCCATCAAAAGAAATGCTGTTTTGCCATATAATTGACAAGAAAATACTTTATAAATGAAAATGCATAAGTTAAAGATTTTACCATTAAATATTACAGTATATTTTGTTAGATATATGGTGTTTAAAAAATTTAACAGTTAGAAAAAGTATTTTTTACAAAAGATAAATGCAAAAATTACAGTGATGGCTTGTATATATCCATCCATCCATTCTCGTCCGCTTATCCGGGGCCGGGTCGCGGTGGCAGTAGGCCAAGCCGGGGGTTCCCAGGCGCCCCTCTCCCCAGCCACAACGTCAATATATTACAGTATATTTTTGTTACACACATGGTGCCAGTGTATTTAACAGTGGAGTAATGTTGTTTTTTTCAAACTGTAAAAAAAAAAAATACTGTTTTTGGCTGATATATACATTTGCGGTGTTTCATTGTTACTGAAACTGAATTAACTCATTTATCATTTTACAGTCATGGTTTAGCAGTATTTCACCGTAAAATCTACAGACTTTTTTTTACAGTGCAGAGTAATCCAGTGGTAGCTGTCAGGATAACCATGTATACTTTGCAAACATGAACTGTTAATAGGTAATTCAGCATACTTGTGATGGTGCCAAATTGTAAACAAATATCAGCTAAAAATACCTGAGAACATGTTGCAGCCCAACCTGTGCAGCACACAGTTGAGCTTTAGAACACACATGCATAGCATTGCCTGATGTGCAATAATTATTGGATTTAAACAATATTTGGTAATGCTTTATATTAAGGTTCTTGTAATAACCATTAATTAACAAGTAATAAGGCCCTTGTAAGTCCTTACAAGATGCTTAATAACATTATTGTGTGTTTATAAGCTTATATAAGTGCTAATAAAGGCATTACAAACACCCATGACCCACCCATTATGTCTTTGCCATGCCTTTATTAATCTTATTTTGTTTGCTTATTGATATTAAAATATACTTTATTGCTCATCTATTATAAGTTAACTATAAGTTAACTATGCTTTTTGCAACTACCGGATCTAAAGCGAGAACAATGCCTTATTACTTGTTAATTAATGGTTATTAAGGACCTTATTATAAAGCGTTACCCAATATTTTTCCCTTTGTACGATGTACTATTTTTTTTTTCCGCTGATTTTAATTCATTTCCAGCCAATCATGCTTGGTGTAAGCTGATGAACGTGGCTAATTATTCAATTTGATTTTGTAAAAGTAGGCTATTGCCAAAACTTTCAGACCTTTGAAGACAAAACCCATTAAAAAAATAACACCATGTGGATGGATTTGTCAGGGTGTCAAAAATACATGCTTTGAAAAATTGCACATGCACACCTATTTGTTCTCGGGTTATGACTTGTGTGTAATAATTTCCCTCTAAATGCAAGAATTTTAAGCCTCTGGCACAACAGTTTAACATTTCCCATCTGGCTACACGGCCCAGACACGTTTTCATCTCAATTTGTATTCCTTCAGGGGGATGCTGGTCAAGTCAACTCATGTCTTTCCTTTACTGCATTGAAGCGAAGCCTAAATTTAGCCTTAGGTTCAGTGTGGACACTCTTCAAGCTCACATGTCTCTGGGATCATAAGATAAAATAGGTCTCTGTACTTAGACTGATAGTGATCTTGTAATCTGACTACAGGGAAGACCAGCAAGTTTCTCAAAATGTTGGTTGTTTCTTTAAGAGACTAATTACACTGTAAAAAATGTCTAAAATGATAAATGAGTTAATTCAGTTTCAGTAACAATGAAACACTGTAAATGTATGTATCAGCCAGTACTTTTTTTTTTTTTTTTTTTTTTTTTAAATACATTACTCCACTGTAAAATGCACTGGCACCGTGTTTGTACCCAAAAAATATACTGTAATATACATACAAGCCGTAATTTTTGCATTTATTTTTTGTAAAAAATACTTTTTCTCACTGTTAAATGTACTAAACACCATATCTCTAACAAAAATATACTGTAATATTCAATGGTAAAATCTTTAATTTATACAACATTTATAAAGTATTTTCTTGTCAATTATATGGCAGAACAGTGTTTCTTTTGATGGAAAAACCTTGTATATTTTACTGTAAAATATGGAATAAAATGGCAATCTTAAACGTGAAATCAACATCGCTAATATAATTTTACCGTAATATTACAAAAAAGTTGCACCGTATTTATTACGGTAAAGTTCTTGCAACCACAGCTGCTGGTTTTTTACTGTAAAAACAACAGGTTTTTCTTTTTTTTACAGTGTATAGAAGCAGTTTTATTGAAAAGCAAATAAAGACGGACATTTATTTAGATCAGAAGCTCACTGACTAAGGTGTGAATTGTTGCACGGAAAGTGGATCTCGGGACTAATAGAGTACATCACTCTATTAACTTTGCTCTTTGCTTTTTGATGACTCAGTAAAGCCAAATCTATTTCCTAAGGTGCTAATTGTGTCTACTGCTTTAGACTGAACAGTCATTTCCTTGGGCAGTGAGCCAATAGTAAAGATGGCAGCTAGAGGGAGCTAACAGTCTGAGAAAAACATTAGGTTATTAACATAACCCCGGTTCTCTGAGTAATATGAGTGAGATGTCTCACTATGGGATGCAAGTAAAATTCTGATATACTGTAAAATCTTCCTTCAACAGTGAATTATGTTTCAATAAACTTAAAATAAAATTACTGAATAACTAGTAATTAAGACTTTATTGTAGATTTCTGCAGTTTAACTCTAAAACCTAGGACTGATTGCTTTAACCGTATAATATAATTTAGTTGTGTTGTGTTTTTGATAAAAGTGCTTTAAGTGCTTTAGTGCTTATAGTGCTTGTAATGCTTATGCAAGCATGTTTATTTGTCACTGTGATTGCATTGCACTCTGATACTGTATATTTTATGTTATGTACTGTATATTTTTACACATCTGCATGATGTACTTTAGTTCTCAAAGAGGCAAAGGAAAGACATGCAATAAAAGAAGTAAAAGATGCCATAATCAAAGGTAATACTCTTGAAATTGTTTCCTTACTCATTATTTAATTTGATATTACTTAATGCTGTGATTAAATGGATTGATTTGGTGTAATTTTAGTGAGACCAAGAATGCACTCTTTGCACACAAGCACCAGATCGTTTTGCCTTTGCTGTTTACAGACCTCAAAGCTGCAGAAACCAAAAAGGAGGTGAAAAAAGAGGAGGAAGCCAAACTTGAGGACATAAAATTAAAAGAAGAAAAGCTAGAGGAGGCCAAACCTCTTGAGAAGGAACCCCCTAAGCCCAAAGGTAATTAAAAATATTGTTCAAAATGACCAGTGTAAAACTAAATACAAGAGTACATGAACAAAATTCAGGGTATTCCCACACCAGTATTCTACATAATGTATTTGTTTTAGTATTAGGACCTTTTCACATTTCTACACAAAGGGCGATGGGTACTTTGTCCAGTTTTGAAACTTTTCCATCCCTTAGTCTTTTAAAGACATGTTAGGGTACATTAAAAACTGACTCTCTGATGGTTGCTTTTAGATGAAGAGCCTCAAAAGAAGGAAGAACCCAAGAAACCATCCAAAGAGGAGGCTGAAGTAAAGAAGCCCCTAAAGGAGGATAAAGAAATAGCAAAACCTAAAGAAAAGGCAGAAGTGACAAAACCACCTAAAGAAGAGAAAGAAGTCAAGAAACCACCTAAAGAAGAGAAAGAAGTCAAGAAACCTCTCAAAGAAGAGAAAGAAGTCAAGAAACCATCTAAAGAAGCCAAGAAACCTCTCAAAGAAGAGAAAGAAGTCAAGAAACCAACTAAAGAAGTCAAGAAACCTCTCAAAGAAGAGAAAGAAGCCAAGAAACCTCTCAAAGAAGAGAAAGAAGTCAAGAAACCATCTAAAGAAGAGAAAGAGGTAAAGAAACCTCTTAAAGAAGAGAAAGAAGTCAAGAAACCTCTCAAAGAAGAGAAAGAAGCCAAGAAACCTCTCAAAGAAGAGAAAGAGGTAAAGAAACCTCTCAAAGAAGAGAAAGAAGTCAAGAAACCATCTAAAGAAGAAAAAGAAGTCAAGAAACCATCTAAAGAAGAGAAAGAGGTAAAGAAACCCCTCAAAGAAGAGAAAGAACCCAAGAAACCTCTCAAGGACGAGAAAGAAGTCAAGAAACCTCTCAAAGAAGAGAAAGAGGTAAAGAAACCATCTAAAGAAGAGAAAGAGGTCAAGAAACCATCTAAAGAAGAGAAAGAACCCAAGAAACCAACTAAAGAAGAGAAAGAGGTAAAGAAACCCCTCAAAGAAGAGAAAGAGGTCAAGAAACCTCTCAAAGAAGAGAAAGAAGTCAAGAAACCTCTAAAAGAACAGAAAGAGGTAAAGAAACCACCTAAAGAAGAGAAAGAAGTCAAGAAACCATCTAAAGAAGAGAAAGAGGTAAAGAAACCTCTCAAAGAAGAGAAAGAGGTCAAGAAACCATCCAAAGAAGAGAAAGAAGTCAAGAAACCTCTAAAAGAAGAAAAAGAAGTCAAGAAACCATCTAAAGAAGAGAAAGAGGTAAAGAAACCTCTCAAAGAAGAGAAAGAAGTCAAGAAACCATCTAAAGAAGAGAAAGAGGTCAAGAAACCTCTCAAAGAAGAAAAAGAAGTCAAGAAACCCCTCAAAGAAGAGAAAGAACCCAAGAAACCATCTAAAGAAGAGAAAGAGGTAAAGAAACCTCTCAAAGAAGAGAAAGAGGTCAAGAAACCATCCAAAGAAGAGAAAGAGGTAAAGAAACCTCTCAAAGAAGAGAAAGAGGTCAAGAAACCATCCAAAGAAGAGAAAGAGGTAAAGAAACCTCTCAAAGAAGAGAAAGAAGTCAAGAAACCATCTAAAGAAGAGAAAGAGGTAAAGAAACCATCTAAAGAAGAGAAAGAGGTAAAGAAACCCCTCAAAGAAGAGGAAGAACCCAAGAAACCATCTAAAGAAGAGAAAGAGGTAAAGAAACCCCTCAAAGAAGAGAAAGAACCCAAGAAACCATCTAAAGAAGAGAAAGAAGTCAAGAAACCATCTAAAGAAGAGAAAGAGGTAAAGAAACCCCTCAAAGAAGAGAAAGAACCCAAGAAACCTCTCAAGGACGAGAAAGAGGTAAAGAAACCATCTAAAGAAGAGAAAGAGGTCAAGAAACCTCTCAAAGAAGAAAAAGAAGTCAAGAAACCCCTCAAAGAAGAGAAAGAACCCAAGAAACCATCTAAAGACAAGAAAGAGGTAAAGAAACCTCTCAAAGAAGAAAAAGAAGTCAAGAAACCTCCCAAAGAAGACAAAGAAGTCAAGAAACCATCCAAAGAAGAGAAAGAGGTCAAGAAACCATCTAAAGAAGAGAAAGAGGTAAAGAAACCATCTAAAGAAGAGAAAGAGGTAAAGAAACCATCTAAAGAAGAGAAAGAGGTAAAGAAACCCCTCAAAGAAGAAAAAGAAGTCAAGAAACCCCTCAAAGAAGAGAAAGAACCCAAGAAACCATCCAAAGAAGAGAAAGAAGCCAAGAAACCTCTCAAAGAAGAGAAAGAAGTCAAGAAACCCCTCAAAGAAGAAAAAGAACCCAAGAAACCATCTAAAGAAGAGAAAGAAGTCAAAAAACCTCTCAAAGAAGAGAAAGAAGTCAAGAAACCATCTAAAGAAGAGAAAGAAGTCAAGAAACCTCTCAAGGAAGATAAAAAGGTCAAGAAACCATCCAAAGACAAAGAACCTGTCAAGACTAAGCCAGGTAGGAACAGATCAGCAATGTAATGTTTTTTGGCTATTGACTGAATCCTAAGCCCCGTCCCCTTGCTAGGTCAGATAAGCTTGGCAAAAGAAACATGGCGACACCGGTAACGTTAAGGGTGTCTCAGCGTATTTGTCCCTGGACATAATGCAATATAGCTTGATGAAGCTGAAATCAAGGACTACAATGCTTAAATTACCACTGGGAGGCTAGACGTTGCATATCCAAATAAATAACCTTAGTTCCGTCATTCATTATCCCAAACTCGGGTTGGGAGGGGCTGGAGCAAATCCCAGCTGACATTGGTACAACCTGGACAGGACGCCAGACTATCACAGGGCTGACACACAGGGACAACCATTCAGGCTCTCATTCACACCTAGGGTGGCGAATAACCTAACAGAAACAGAGGAGCCTTTCTGATTAACGATAATTAATGTCATCTTGGGCGGCTGTGGCTCAGTTGGTAGAGCGGTCGCCTACTGATCAGAGGGTCGGTGGTTCAATCCCTGACCATGGCAGCCTTCATGGCGAAGTATCCTTGAGCAAGATACTCAACCCCAAATTGCTCCCGATGCTGTGTTCATCGGTGTGTGAATGAATTCCCAATGGTGGCAGGTGGCACCATTTAGGGTAGCCTCTGCCACCAGTATGAATGAGTGTGTGAATGGGTGAATGAGCGCAGTCTGTAGTGTAAAGCGCTTTGAGTGGTTGCCAATCGACTAGAAAAGTGATATATAAGTGCAGGTCCATTTACCAGGTCCATTTAAAATGTCAGCAACCAACAGAAATAATGAGGAAGCAATCCTGACATGGGTGATCTGGCGATAGGCTAACTCCTCATGGTGTAGCTATATGTTAGCTAGCTAGTTAGCTAGTGTTTTGCTAACATTAGCAAAAACTACAGTATGTAATGTGTCTGCGGAGAGGAGGAGTAGTGTATCTAAGTATAACAGGAAAGTAAAAAGTTAATTGAGGTTCTGACGGCACCAAGGTTGGTCAACTGTTATTGAATCACAAAGCTAAAATGGGCAGGACTGGTCAGTTATACAACACTGCCCTACAAAGACAAAGTTCATTAATCACAAAATAATTTTAATAATTAAAAAATGGCTTCAAAGTTTGTTTGCTGTCTAAACAAATTAATAGTTGACACATCTATGATATATTATGGTTTACTGGCTTTCCATAGCATAATTTTTATCCAAAAATTTTCAAAAAGTGTTTTTTTTCACTATCAATCCTAACCTCCAAACGTATAAGGATCTACTGACTATTCCTGCCTAATTCATTAACAATAGTAAGATTCCACAGCCATGCTAGCAGCACTTTGAGACTATACTACAGAGTGAAAAGCTCACATGGTCATACTAACATGATCATTATGGCAAAGCTAGCATGTTGACATTTGGGGGATGTAACCATGATCCCAGTCTTGGTTTCTTCCCGCTAAGGGGTCACCCTTATGTTCCCTAGGTCCTATGTTCCTCGCTCGGGGTTCAGGTTCCCCTGTAGCAATACATACCAGGAACATAGGACCCTTTTTCTGAAAAAGGGTCCTATGCTCCCCACTGTTGCAGGGTTAGGGTTATGGTTATGGTTATGGTTAGGGTTAGGGTTAGGGTTAGCTCTAGACCTGCAGGTTTGCCACCCCTGACCTAATCTTTCCTCGTCTAGGCCTATTTGTATATGTGCGTCAAACAGCCCGTAGGCCTACATAGGCCTATTTGCCATGGAATTTGGCAGTAATGGTGGAAAAACTAACAGACCGGGGAACATGGGACCCTTTTTGGGAAAAGCGGGGGAAAAGGGTCTTATGTTCCCCAGTCTTGTACAAAGAGGGAAACATAGGACCCGGGCAACATAGACACGCTCCTCATGCTAACATGCTAACTTTTGCTAATTAGCACCAAACAAAAAGTACAACTACGGCTGAGGGGAAATAAATCAATACAGGTAACAGTAACCGGTTTGCCTTTTTATTTTAGACGCTGGACCCAAAAAGGCTGTAAGGAGGATTAAAGTAATGAAGAAGGACATAGCATCACTACTGAAGAAGGAACATCTTAATGTTACAAAAACAGGTGAGATAATACAGTTAGTAAGACAACAGGTCACAGTGACATTTTATCATTGTGGATTTGCAGTGGTACAGTTGTTAAAGTGAGTTACAGACTGTCCTCACCTGAAAATGACATTGTTGGTCACTTACGTCACATGCTGCTGTTCATTTCAGCTGAAGAACCCAAGAAGACGGCAGTAAAGGCTGTGAAAGACGCCAAAAAGCACATCGTTCCTGTCCTGAAAAAGGAGCACATAAATGTTACTAAATCAGGTAAATAACAGGCCTCATTCACTAACCATATGTGAACTTTAAGCTTCAGTGTGTGAAATTGCAAATAAACGGTCTTTAAAATACCATGAAACAAGAAGAGCAGTATCTAAACATATTGTTTTAATAATTGGCTACATTTATAGTACATTTACCATGAATGTGATCTTATCAGCTCATCACTACGATATTCATTTAAAATGCAAAGTGCTTACTGCTCAACATCCATTTGAGTTTTGAATTTTAAACATTTTAAACTTTTTATTATTATGATTGAACTGTATATTTTCATACTCAAGTATTTCCTCTTTCATAGTGCCTTATACTCCAAAAGATAAAGTCAAACCAGCACCAACAAAAAAAGGTAGTTACAGTGATTGAATTACCAATCAAATATCATCCATATTCATATCAAACCTAATATGGATGATATGTAAATATGTTACAGTCATATTATTGACTTATTACTTGTTGACAGATGTATGATAAACTGCAGCTGAGGTTGGTTTTTAAAGCTGCTCCATTATGGTCTGATAAAAGAGTATTTTCTCTTTGGTGACACTAAGTTTTTACGTTGAGAACACATAAAAAGTTATAAATTCCGAGACAGTGTCACATATCAAACACTTATCTTTACATAAACTTTAAATTTAAGAGCTTTTTTATGTCATAATTTTCCACCAGTGGCAGCTCCCAAGGAGCCCAAGAAGGAACCAAAGGAAAAAATCAAAGCTAAACCTGTAAAACCAGGTAATGCAGAGCAATCTATAAATTAAACTTAACCCTTTGATGCACAACATATTGACACCCCATCTAATGCACAACATGGGTTAAAAAAATGAACCACATTAATTTCCCATGTTATTTAATGCTTGCTGTGTGTTTCTGTGCTCTATCTTTTGATATCAACTTATTTTATGATTGAATATTCCAAGTATTCTTTAAATATCTTGTTTTTTATAACAGATCATTATTTCCATTTTGCCTCTCATACTTTATGAAGAAAAAAAAGAGTTTTTGTATTATTACATAGCTAACTACTTGGCTAAGTAGCTTGCTAAGCTAACTGCTTAGCCAAGAAGTTAGCTAAGTAGTTTGCTTAGCAAGCTACTTGGCTAAATACAGAGCCAAGAATTTAGCTAAGTAGTTAGCTTAGCAAGCTACTTAGCTAAATACAAAGCCAAGAAGTTAGCTAAGTAGTTAGCGTAGCAAGCTACTGAGTTAAAAAAAAGAAAGCATAGGCTATGGTTCATTTTTCACCCATGTTGTGCATTAGAAGAGTAGTGCCACAAAAAGGAATTGTATTAAAAAATGTATAAAGGAAAACATAAAATTAGGATGTATGATGGTTAAAAACTAATTGAGGAAAACCTGGAATATTGAATGATGAAAATAATTTATTGCAAAGATATAGAACATAAAAACTCATACATATCGGGTCATTTTAGACCCATGTTGTGCATCAAAGGGTTAAAAAAAGCTTTCCATTTATTTTTTTTTATTAAACTGTATCTTTATATACTCAAATATTTCCTCTTTCATAGTGCCTGTCACTCCAAAAGATAAAGTCAAACCAGCACCAACAAAAAAAGGTAGTTACACTGATTGAACTACCAATCAAATATCATCCATATTCATATCAAACATATGGATGATATGTGAATAAGTTACAGTCATATTATTGAGTTATTATTGACAGACTTATGACAGTCTGATAATAAAAAGGCTTGTATCATGTGGTGTCAGTGGGTAAATAAACTGCAGCAGTTGTAAATGAGCTATAATAACATGGACAACAATATTGATAAGTAAATTAACATTAATAATAATTAACAATATTTTTGTTGGTTTATTCTCTTCAGAAGCTGTGGCTCTCAAGGAGAAGAAGGCAGAGCCTGTGACTCCTGCAAAAGGTTTGTTTTTCTTTGGTATTTTCATTTATTTGACAAATTATTTGTCTTTCTTTTATTATTTTAGCATTAATGGGTGGTGTATTTCTGTAGCAGCTGTTATCAAAGCAAAACCTAAAGCAGCTGAAAAGAAGAAAGGTACGAGAGAGCAGTGTGTTTCTGGAGTGATTTAGTTGTTATTAACATGTGGCTGCTGATTCAATGGGACATTTGGTTCCCATGTAAAGTCACAACATCATGTGAAACACTGCATTTCACATGGGATCCTGTTTTCTTGTGAGGGGAAAAAGTTCATATTTTGGTGAAGCATGTTTTTCACACAGTGACAGATTGAATTCCATCATGTTTTAACACATTGTCCTTGTCGCCTAGAAGAATTATAGTTTGCATAAAATGTTACTATTACATGTTTAATGTGAAGCTAAGTTGAGCTAATGAATTATTCTGATTAATATTCTCCATTAACAGAAGTTCCTAAAGTGGAAGCCAAACCAGAGCCTGCAAAGAAAGGTATGAAAATAATTAATTTGTCAAGTAACTTTTTATAACAGTTGAGTTGTTCCACAACCTGATATCTCTTCAATTATTGTGTGGTGACACTAAGATTTGTATTTTTAGAACACATAAAATGTTATGTTACAGTGTCACATAATAAACACTTAAATTTATATAAACCTAAAACTTAAGATCTTTTCTTGTCATAAATTTCCACCAGCAGCAGCTCCCAAGGAGCCCAAGAAGGAACCAAAGGAAACAATCAAAGCTAAACCTGTAAAACCAGGTAATGCAGAGTCATAGAGACATACGGAGAGCATGGCTGAAATACTATGATATGATAATACAATATTTGAAAGCATAACAGCCAGAGTCAGTGTAAACATTTAACTTTTAGCTTCAGTGTGTGAGATCATAAATAAAAAAGTCTTGATAAATATGAATGTGACTTATTGAATTCCACCATCTTTTAACCCTTTGATGCACAACATGGGTCTAAAGTGACCCGACAGAGTTTTTATGTTCTATATCTTTGCAATAAAGTATTTTCATCATTCAGTTTGTTTTTGATCATCATACATCCTAATTTTATGTTTTCCTTTATTCATTTTTTAATAAATTCCCTTTTCTAATGCACAACATGGGTGAAACATTATCCATTTTTAGCCAAGTAGGCTAGCTTGCTAAGCTAACTACTTAGCTAACTTCGTGGCTAAGTAGCTTGCTAAGCTAACTACTTAGCTAATTTGGCTAAGTAGTTAGCTTAGCAAGCTACTTAGCCAAGTAGTTAGCTATGTAATAATACAAAAACTTTTTTCTTCAAAAAATATGAGAGGCAAAATGAAAAAAATGATCTGTTGTTTAACATTTTTTAATAAAATTATTTTTTGTGTCACTACTCTTCTAATTCACAACATGGGTGAAAAATGACCCATATGCATTTTTAACTAAGTAGCTTGCTAAGCTAACTACTTAGCTAACTTCTTGGCTCCGTATTTAGCTAAGTAACTTGCTATGTTGTGCATCAAAGGGTTAACTGTGTTGTCTTCGTCGCATGGACTTCAATAGAGTTATAGTTTGTATAAAGTGTTACTATAACATGTTTATTGTGAAGCTAAGATGAGCTAATGAATTATATGTTTGAATATTCTCCAACAGAAGTTCCTGAAGTTCCTAAAGTGGAAGCCAAACCAGAAACTGCAAAGCTCGGTATGGAAAGGACTCAATTGTTAAAGCAACTTGAATTTGATGTGATTTATCAGTTAAGTTGTTCCATAACTTAATATCTCATCAACATTGAATTCATTAAATAATTCAGTCAGTGGAAGAACTAAAATAACCATATACTAGTCAGATATAAAGCATGTTTTTTTTGTTTGCTGACACTACAGAGAAAGTGTAACATAACAATCACTTATCTTCATATAAACCTAAAATTTAAGAGCTTTTTGTTGTCATAATTCTCCACCAGCAGCAGCTCCCAAGAAGGAACCAAAGGAAACAATCAAAGCTAAACCTGTAAAACCAATAAAAGAGGTTCCTGAAGTTCCTAAAGCTGAAGCCAAACCAGAACCTGCAAAGCTAGGTATGAAATCAATTCAAGTTTTTAACAATTTAGTTTCTCCATAACACAATATATCATCAACATTTAATTCATTAAGTAAAATGACCATATTCTTGTCAGATATTAAGCCAATAACTTCTTATGTGTAGAATTCAAAGTGTCACATAATAAACACTTATCCTCATATAAATCTAAAACCTTAAACTTGTTAAAAAAATTAAGCCAATTCAACAACTAAAATAAACAAATTCTAGTTAGATATTACCTAAAGCATATTGTCTGTTTAGTGACATGAAAAAGTTATATATTCAGAGAAAGTGCCACATAATAAAAGTTATCTTTGCATAACCCTAAAATTTAAGAGCTTTTTGTTGTCATAATTCTCCACCAGTAGCAGCTCCCAAGAAGGAACCAAAGGAAACAATCAAAGCTAAACCTGTAAAACCAGGTAATGCAAAGATATAGAGCCGTACAGTAAGAATGTTTTTAAAAAAATGATGATACATGTAGATTTTTCATAAAAATGCAATACTTGCAATACAAAATATGGATGATATGTGAATAAGTTACAGTAATATTATTGACTTTTTACTTGTTGACAGACTTATGACAGTCTGCTGTTAAAAAGGCTTGTATCATGTGGTGTCAGTGGGTAAATAAACTGCAGCAGTTGTAAAAATGAGCTATAATAACATGGACACATATTGCTGTAAACGGCCACTTTAACAATATTTTTGTTGGTTTATTCTCTTCAGCAGCTGTGGTTCTCAAGGAGAAGAAGGCAGAGCCTGTGACTCCTGCAAAAGGTTTGTTTTTCTTTGGTATTTTCATTTATTTCACAAATTAATTGCCTATTTTATTATAAATCAGATTGTAGAATAGTTCACTTTGTGGTTTCTAACTTAACTGTATACATTAGCATTAATGAGTCGTGTATTTCTGTAGCAGCTGTTATCAAAGCAAAACCTAAAGCAGCTGAAAAGAAGAAAGGTATGAGAGAGCAGTGTGTTTCTGGAGTGATTTAGTTGTTATTAACATGTGGCTGCTGATTCAATGGGACATTTGGTTTCCATGTAACGTCACATCATCATGTGAAACACTGCATTTCACATGGGATCCTGTTTTCTTAGTGGGTGATGCATGTTTTTAACACTGCTTTATTTTTGGAGTTGGATTCAAATAATGTTATGATGCTCAAAGAAAAACAACAGGATTGTTGTTAATCTGGCATTTCAGTGACAGATTAAATTCCACCATGTTTTAACACATCACCTTGTCTCCTAGAAGAATTATAGTTTGCATAAAGTGTTACTATTACATGTTTAATTTAAAGCTAAGATGAGCTAATAAATTATACTATCTAATATTTTCCAATAACAGAAGTTCCTGAAGTTCCTAAAGTGGAAACTAAACCAGAGCCAGCGAAGAAAGGTACGAGCATGTCAATCAATTTGCAGTAAATATAAAATGATACGATCAATCTTTAATAAGATTATTCCCAGAACTGGACTCTAGTTAGATAGGGAGCACATTTTTTGGTTGGTGTCACTAATATTTTATGTGTAGAACACATAAAGAGTTATATATTCAAAGTAAGTGACACATAATAAACACTTATCTTTACATAAACTTTAAATTTAAGAGCTTTCTGATGTCATAATTCTCCACCAGTAGCAGCTCCCAAGAAGGAACCAAAGGAAACAATCAAAGCTAAACCTGTAAAACCAGGTAATGCAGATTAATACATAGATTAAACATTTAATGGCTAAAATAACTGACATGACAATACAAAGCTTGCAAGTGTAACAGAGTGTTGTCCTTGTCTAATCCACTCCACTACAATTATTGTTAATATAAAGTGTTATTATTACATGTTTAATGTGAAGCTCAGATGAGCAAATTAATTATATTTTCCAATATTCTCCAATAACAGAAGCTCCTGAAGTTCTTAAAGTGGAAACCAAACCAGAACCTGCAAAGAAAGGTAAGAAATTATTCATTTGTTAAAGTAACTTGCATCTGATGTTTTTCTTTAAATAGTTTAATTGGTCCATAATCTGATATCTCATCAACTGAATATTCAGGCAATTAATAACCATATTGTAGTTGGATATAAAGCATATGTTTGGTTTGGTGACACATAAAAAGTTTTATATTCAAAGAAAGTCTCACATTTAAAAAAAATCTGTAAAACTAGGTAATGAAGAGAAATCCATAGATACATACAGTGAGCATGGCTAAAAAGTAAAATTGATGATACATCTAGATTTTCATAAAACATATAATATTTGCAAGCATTAGTGTACTTACTAGAAGTGTTTACTCATAGAAGGTCCCAAAGAGAAACCAGACAGAAGCCTAAAGACTCAATTGATTGATTGTTTTCCTTTGTTTAATAAAAGGTTGTTTGTTTTGTTTTTTCAGACGCTGGACCCAAAAAGAATGTCAGGAGGGTTAAAGTCATGAAGAAGAAGGCAGCATCCGTCCACCTGAAGGAACATCTGAATGATACAACAGCAGGTGAGATAATACAGTCAGTAAAAGAACATATATATATAAGAACATATATATTTTATCATCGTGGTTACGAGTTGATGGATTTGCAGTGGTTCAGTTTACACCCAGTTGTTAAAGTGCAAAAAAATACAGAGAAAAAGAGGCTGTTCTCACCCAAATAATGACATCATTGGTCACTTTATGTGCATTTTATCTACACTACAGCCTTTTCATATCATGTACGGTCATATCTATTTTATTTTATTTATTCTTTTTTTTATTCTAACATGTCTTTTTAACTTATTGTGTGTCTTTAAGCTGTGAGTCTAAAGGAAATTTCGTTATCTTGTATAATGAAAATAAAAGTCTTGAACCTTGAAACTTGTTTAAATAGCCAAAAACAAACCATGTTTACATTTCTTTAACAGTCTTCCACAAAACTAATGTTCAAATCATATCTTTATATATATATATATTTTTTTTTTTCTTTTTTCTAGCTAAATTGTAAGATAGCCGTGAAATTTTACAAGCCCCCATTGTTATGTAAAATAAAATAAAGCAAAATAGGAAAATAAACCGGAGCATTACCTTTCTGCTGTTCATTTCAGCTGAAGAACCCAAGAAGATGGCAGTAAAGGCTGAGAAAGATGCAGAACAGCAGATTGTTCCTGTCCTGAAAAAGGAGATAACTGTCACAAAAGCAGGTAAATAACAGGTCAAACTCTGTTTAACTATATGTGAACTTTAAGCTTCAATGTGTGAAATCAGAAACAAAACATCTTGATAAACATCAACCTGACGTATCAAGTGACAGATTTGATTCCACAACCTTTTTAAGTTTAAGAGTGTGTGTGTATTCTCCAACAACAGAAGTTCCTGAAGTTCTTAAAGTGGAAACCAAACCAGAACCTGCAAAGAAAGGTATGAAATTATTAATTTGTGAAAGTAACTTGAATCTGATATTTTTCTTTAAATAGTTTAATTGCTCCATAACTTGATATCTAATCAACCGAATATTCAGGCAATTAATAACCATATTATAGTTGGATTTAAAGTGTGTGTTTGGTTTGGTGACACATAAAAAGTTTTATATTCAAAGAAAGTCTCACATATTTTTTAAAAAAACCCTGTAAAACCAGGTAATGCAGAGAAATCCATAGATCCATACAGTGAGCATGGCTAAAAAGTAAAATTGATGATACATGTAGATTTTTCATAAAAATACAATACTTGCAAGCATTAGTGTACTAACTCCTAGAAGGTCCCAAAGAGAAACCAGACGGAAGCCTTAAGACTCAATTGATTGATTGCTTGTCTTTGTTCAATAAAAGGTTGTTTCTGGTTTGTTTTTTCAGACGCTGGACCCAAAAAGAATGTCAGGAGGGTTAAAGTCATGAAGAAGAAGGCAGCATCCATCCACCTGAAGGAACATCTGAATGTTACAACAGCAGGTGAGATAATACAGTCAGTAAGAGAACAGGTCAGAGAGACATTTATCATTGTTGTTAGTAGTTGATGGATTTGCAGAGTTACAGTTTACACCCAGTTCTTTAACCCTCTGGAGTCCATCTATTTATTGAAAATACACATGTTTTATTTTCAGTAATAACTTTATTTATATATGATATGTAGACAAGCTGAGAAAGCCAGTTGAAAGTTCAATCATAGGAGTTTTCACAGTGTGACATTTATGTTTCTAGACCATTTTTAAAATGGGAATTTTCTTTCTACAATGAAAACTATTACTATTTTTAATTTATATGCAAATAGACTGTTTTGTAGTTTTATTATTTGTGAATTTTTCTGCTGTTTTTGTGTGTATAAATGGTAAAAAAGGTACATTTTCATAGACACCTGTGTCTTTTGTTTGTATTTTGGGTTCCTGGCAGCTTTATACTTTGTTAATAAAATAAAATGATAAAAAATCTGACTGATAGCCAAGTTTGTGTGGAGAAAAAGGAGCCATGCATGTGATGTAAGGACAGACTGAAAGATGCTAAACAGAGACAGAAACTAATGCATAGGAAGTTGACAAATTTGAACCAAAATCTCCTGGACTTCAGAGGTTAAAGTGAGTTACAGACTGTCCTCACCTGAAAATAACATTATTGGTCACTTGCTGCTGTTCATTTCAGCTGAAGAACCCAAGAAGATGGCAGTAAAGGCTGTGAAAGATGCCAAAAAGCACATCGTTCCTGTCCTGAAAAAGGATCACATAAATGCTACAAAAGCAGGTAAGTAACAGGCCTCACTCTGTTAACTATATGTGAACTTTAAGCTTCAGTGTGTGAAATCACAAACAAGCAGTCTTTAAAATACCATGAAACAAGAGGAGCAGTATCTGAACATATTGTTTTAATAATTGGCTACATTTATGGTACATTTACCATGAATGTGATCTTATCAGCTCATCACTACAGTATGCATTTAAAATTAAAAGTTCTTACTGCTCAACATCCATTTTTGAGTTTTGAACATTTTAAACAAAACTTAAGCTTTCCATTTATTTTTTTTATTAAACTGTATCTTTTCATACTCAAACTAAACTTAAAATTTAGGAACTTTTTAATGTCATAATTCTCCACCAGTAGCAGCTGTTAAGGAGCCCAAGAAGGAACCAAAGGAAACAATCAAAGCTAAACCTGTAAAACCAGGTAATGCAGATTAATTTTAAACAAAATTGGGGCTTTCCATTTAAATTTTTATTAAACTGTATCTTTTCATACTCAGATATTTCCTCTTTCATAGTGCCTGTCACTCCAAAAGATAAAGTCAAACCAGCACCAACAAAAAAAGGTAGTTACAGTGATTGAACCATCAATCAAATATCATCCATATTCATATCAAACCTAAAATGGATGATATGTGAATACGTTACAGTAATATTATTGAGTTATTATTACTTTTAAAAAGGCTTGTATCATGTGGTGTCAGTGGGTAAATAAACTGCAGCAGTTGTAAATGAGCTATAATAACATGGACAACAATAATGATAATTAAATTAACAATAATAATAATCATTAACAATGTTTTTGTTAATATTAATCTCTTCAGAAGCTGTGGCTCTCAAGGAGAAGAAGGCAGAGCCTGTGACTCCTGCAAAAGGTTTGTTTTTCTTTGGTATTTTCATTAATTTCACAAATTATTTGCCTATTTTATTATAAATCAGATTGTAGAATAGTTCACTTTGTGGTTTCTCACTTAACTGAATACATTAGCATTAATGGGTGGTGTATTTCTGTAGCAGCTGTTATCAAAGCAAAACCTAAAGCAGCTGAAAAGAAGAAAGGTATGAGAGAGCAGTGTGTTTCTGGAGTGATTTAGTTGTTATTAACATGTGGCTGCTGATTCAATGGGACATTTGGTTTCCATGTAAAGTCACATCATCATGTGAAACACTGCATTTCACATGGGATCCTGTTTTTTAGTGGGTGAAGCATGTTTTTAACACTACGTTATTTATGGAGTGGGATTAAAACACTGGGTAACGCTTTATAATAAGGTCCTTAATAACCATTAATTAACAAGTAATAAGGCATTGTTCTCGCTTTAGATCGGGTAGTTGCAAAAAACATAGTTAACTTATAGTTAACTTATAATAGATGAGCAATAAAGTTTATTTTAATATCAATAAGCAAACAAAATAAGATTAATAAAGGCATGGCAAAGACATAATGGGTGGGTCATGGGTGTTTGTAATGCCATTATTAACACTTATATAAGCTTATAAACACACAATAATGTTAATAAGCATCTTGTAAGGACTTACAAGGGCCTTATTACTTGTTAATAAATGGTTATTACAAGGACCTTAATATAAAGCGTTACCATAATGTAATGATGCTCAAAGAAAAACAACACGATTGTTGTTTTTAAATGTGACATTTCATGTAACAGATTAAATTCCATCATACTTTAACTGTTTAACTGTCTTGTCCTCATCTCATGCAGTCCACTACAATTATTATTTCCATAAAGTGTGACCATTACATGTTTATTGTGAAGCTAAGATGAGCTAATAAATTAAATGTTTGAATATTCTCCAATAACAGAAGTTCCTGAAGTTCCTAAGGTGGAAGCCAAACCAGAACCTGCAAAGAAAGGTATGATTTGTTTGTTAAAGTAATTTGAATCTGATGTTATTTATCAGTTAAGTTGCTCCATAACCTGATATCTCATCAACATTTAATTCATTAAATAATTCAGCCAATTAACTCTCCGGGGTCTGTGATCGCACCGGCGTGATCAGATCATGCATTTGAACGTTTTCAAAGCGCCGTAAAAAAAAAAAAAAGAAACAAGTTCATGTGGAGCTTTTTTGTCAACTTCACTCCAAATTACAGACTTGAAACTTTCATCAATTTTTTGTTTAATGCTCCTCGGTCATGTAAAACCAAAGATATGATCGTTTCAATCTGATAATCAGCTAACACTATTCCTATAAATATACCTGTTTTTATGGGAATTTCTTGTATATAGTTGTATTATATTTGAATTTCATCTTTATATGTTCATATTTGTTGCAACCTATGTTTACATTTATAGGTCCGAAACAGTTCATTGAGCATATTTGTGGTTTTTATTGTAATAAATAGTATAATTTTATTCCAGATTTCATGTTTTTTATGTATTTTTGGGCTCAATATGTTAATAAAGTGGGTTAAAGTGAAAAAAAAAAGTCAGATCATGGTGAAGTTGTGCTGAAAAAATGGATACCAATATTTTTTATGTGGTATATAAAGGGCAAATAGGCTCAGACCCCAGAGGGTTAAAGAATTAAACTTGACCATTTTCTAACTGGATATAAAGCATACCTTTTGTTTAGTGACACTAACTTTTTATGTGTAGAACATATAAAGAGTTCTGTGTTCAGGGAAAGTGTCAGATAATAAACATTTATCTTTATATAAACCTAAAAATTAAGATCTTTAAATGTCATAATTTTTGCACCAGCAGCAGCTGTTAAAGAGCCCAAGAAGGAACCAAAGGAAACAATCAAAGCTAAACCTGTAAAACCAGGTAATGCCTCGTCTCATACAGTCTCCTAGAATTATAGTTTGCATAAAATGTTTCTATTACATGTTTAATGTGAATCTCAGATGAGCTAATGCATTATATTTTTGAATATTCCCAATAACAGAAGTTCCTGAAGTGCATAAAGTGGAAACCAAACCAGAACCTGCAAAGAAAGGTATGAAATTAATTCATTTGTAACTTGAATCAAATGTTTTTCTTTCAATAGTTTAATTGCTCCATAACCTGATATCTCAGGCAATAACCATATTCTCGTTGGATATAAAGCGTGTGTTTGGTTTGGTGACACTAACTTTTTATGTGTAGAACATAAAACATGCATAGATTAAACATTTTAAACAAAACTGGAGCTTTCCATTTAATTTTTTTTCATACTCAAATATTTCCTCTTTCATAGCGCCTGTCACTCCAAAAGATAAAGCCAAACCAGCACCAACAAAAAAAGGTAGTTACAGTGATTGAACTACCAATCAAATATCATCCATATTCATATCAAACCTCATATGGATGATATGTGAATAAGTTACAGTAATATTACAGAGTTATTACTACTTTTAAAAAGGCTTGTATCATGTGGTGTCAGTGGGTAAATAAACTGCAGCAGTTGTAAATGAGCTATAATAACATGGAAAACAATATTGATAATTAAATTAACAATAATAATAATAATAATAATTAACAATATTTTTCTTGGTTTATTCTCTTCAGAAGCTGTGGCTCTCAAGGAGAAGAAGGCAGAGCCTGTGACTCCTGCAAAAGGTTTGTTTTTCTTTGGTGTTTTCATTTATTTCACACATTATTTGTCTCTCTTTTATTATAAATCAGATTGTAGAATAGTTCACTTTGTGGTTTATCACTTAACTGTAACATTAGCATTAATGGGTGGTGTATTTCTGTAGCAGCTGTTATCAAAGCAAAACCTAAAGCAGCTGAAAAGAAGAAAGGTATGAGAGAGCAGTGTGTTTCTGGAGTGATTTAGTTGTTATTAATAAGTCACATCATCATGTGAAACACTGCATTTCACATGGGATCCTGTTTTCTTAGTGGGTGATGCATGTTTTTAACACTACTTTATTTATGGAGTGGGATTAAAATAATGTAATAATTGAATGTATTGAATTCCACCATGTTTTAACACATCACTTTGTCCTTGTCTCTGAAAAGAATTATAGTTTGCACAAAGTAATATTAGCATTACATGTTTACTGTGAAGCTAAGATGATCGGTAACACTTTATATTAAGGTCCTTGTAATAACCATTAATTAACAAGTAATAAGGCCCTTGTAAGTCCTTACAAGATGCTTATTAACATTATTGTGTGTTTATAAGCTTATATAAGTGTTAATAATGGCATTACAAACACCCATGACCCACCCATTATGTCTTTGCCATGCCTTTATTAATCTTATTTTGTTTGCTTATTGATATTAAAATATACTTTATTGCTCATCTATTATAAGTTCACTATAAGTTAACTATGCTTTTTGCAACTACCGGATCTAATGCCTTATTGCTTGTTAATTAATGGTTATTAAGGACCTTATTATAAAGCGTTACCAAATGATCTTATAAATTATACTGATTAATATTCCCTATTAATGACAGAAGTTCCTGAAGTTCCTAAAGTGGAAGCCAAACCAGAACCTGCAAAGAAAGGTATGAAATTAATTAATTTGTAAAAGTAACTGAAGAATCTGATGTTTTTCTTTACGACCAAATATTCAGGCAATTAATAACCATATTCTAGGCGGATATAAAGCATATGTTGGGTTTGGTGACAGTAACATTTTATGTGTAGAGCACATAAAAAGGTTTTTATAAGAAAAAAGTCATAAAAAAAACTAAAATTTAAGAGTTTTTTGTTGTCATAATTTTCCACCAGTAGCAGCTCCCAAGAAGGAACCAAAGGAAACAATCAAAGCTAAACCTGTAAAACCAGGTAATGCAGAAACATTGAGACATACAGAGAGCACGGCTAAAATACTGTGATGATAAATGTTCAGTTTAAATGATAATAGAATATTTGCAACTGTAACTGGGAGTCGACGTTGTCTTATATAGTCCACTACAATTATAGTTTATATAAAGTGTTACTATTACATGTTAAATATGAAGCTAAGATGAGCTAATAAATAATATTTTTCAATATTCTCCAATAACAGAAGTTCCTGAAGTTAAAGTGGAAACCAAACCAGAACCTGCAAAGAAAGGTATCAACATTTAATTCATTAAAGAATTTAGCAAATTAAAGAATGAAACTTTACCATCTTAGATTTATATATAAATATATATATATATATATATATATATATATATATATATATATATATATATATATATATATAAATATATTTTTTTGTTTGTTGACACCAACTTCTGATGTTTGGAACACATAAAAAGTTATATATTCAGAGACAGTGTCACATATTAAACACTTATCTTTATATAAACCTAAAATTTAAGAGCTTTTTGTTGTCATCATTCTCCACCAGCAGCAGCTGTTAAGGAGCCCAAGAAGGAACCAAAGGAAACAATCAAAGCTAAACCTGTAAAACCAGGTAATGCAGAGTAATCTATAGAGACATATAGTGGCCACAGCTAAAATACTGTGATGATACATGTTCAGTGTTCATGATAAAACTATATTTATAGTATTAGTGTTCTTACTAGAAGAGGTCACACACCAGACTGCAGCCTAAAGAGGGATAAATATATTATGAAATCATAAACAAAACATCTTGATAAATATCAGTCTAACAAATCGAATTCCAACATTTTTTAACTGTATTTTCCTCATGCGGTCCACTAGAATTATAATTTGTACCATTACATGTTTAATGTGAACTTAAGAAGAGCTAATAATTATATATTTGAATATTCTCCAATAACAGAAGTTCCTGAAGTTCCTAAAGTGGAAACCAAACCAGAACCTGCAAAGAAAGGTATGAAATGATAATTTGTAAAAGTAACTTTTTATCAGTTTAGTTGCTCCATAACCTGATATCTCATCAATGTTATTCATTAAAGGATTCAGCCAATTCAAGAACTACAATGATCATATTCTAGTCTGATATAAAGCATATTTCATTAAGTGACATTAACTTTTTATGTGTAGAACACATAAAAAGTTCTATATTCAGATAAAGTGTCACATAATAAAAAGTTATCTTATATAAACCTAAAATTTAAGAGCTTTTTGTTGTCATAATTCTCTACCAGTAGCAGCTCCCAAGAAGGAACCAAAGGAAACAATCAAAGCTAAACCTGTAAAACCAACAACAGAAGTTCCTGAAGTTCCTAAAGCTGAAGCCAAACCAGAACCTGCAAAGCTCGGTATGAAATCAATTCAAGTTTTTAACAATTTAGTTTCTCCTATCTTTTAATTTACTTTTTATTTTATTTTTTACTTTTTCTTATTTTTCAACACTCAATATTGTTGATATGTTTGGTTGGTAGTATTGCCATTGTTATTTATTTATTTATTTATCTATTTATCTATCTATCTATGTATTTATGTATTTATCTATTTATTTATTTATTTATTTATTTATCTATTTATCCATCTATTTATTTATCTATTTATCTATTTTTTTATTTTTTTATTTACTTATTTATTTATCTATTTATTTACTTATTTATTCATCTATTTATTTATTTACTTATTTATTTATCTATTTATTTATTTCTTTTTTGTTTGTTATGCTACACTACCATTTTATCTTCTTTGTTGCTGTTGCTATTATTGCCCAATTGATGCTTGCCACACCTGCTTGTTTGTTTGTTTTAAACTAAATGGAAAAACCAATAAAAATTGATCACAACATTTTAGTTTCTCCCTAACACAATATATCATCAAGATTTATTTATCAAATTCATTTAAAAAAAAAAATCAAGCAATTCAAGAAGTAAAATGACCATATTCTTGTCAGATATTAAGCCAATAACTTCTCATGTGTAGAATTCAAAGTGTCACATAATAAACACTTATTCCCATATAAATCTAAAACTTTGAACTTGTTTAAAAATTCAGCCAATTCAACAACTAAAATAAACAAATTCTAGTTAGATATTACCTAAAACATATTGTCTGTTTAGCGACATGAAAAGTTATATATTCAGAGAAAGTGTCACATAATGAAAAGTTATTTTTCTTTTGCATAAACCTTTAATGTGAAGCTAAGTTGAGCTAATGAATTATTCTGATTAATATTCTCCATTAACAGAAGTTCCTAAAGTGGAAGCCAAACCAGAACCTGCAAAGAAAGGTATGAAAATAATTAACTTCATTAAATTTAACTTTTTTAAACAGTTGAGTTGTTCCACAACCTGATACCTAATAAGCAACTAAATAATGTTGAATACATGTAACTTAATATAAAGTGGTACCAAGCTAATAAATTATGTTTTTCAATACTCCCTATTAATAACAGAAGCTCCTGAAGTTCTTAAAGTGGAAGATAAACCAGAACCTGCAAAGAAAGGTATGAAATTATTAATTTGTGAAAGTAACTTGAATCTGATGTTTTTCTTTAAATAGTTTAATTGATTCATAACCTGATATCTCATCAACCGAATATTCAGGCAATTAATAACCATATTCTACTTGGATATAAAGCATATGTTTGGTTTGGTGACACTAACATTTTATGTATAGAACACATAAAACGTTTTATATTTAAAGAAAGTCTCGCGTATAAAAAGAAAAAACCCTGTAAAACCAGGTAATGCAGAGAAATCCATAGAGCCATACAGTGAGCATGGCTAAAGAAAAATGATACATGTAGATCAAAAAAAGAAAGAAAATACTACAAGCATTAGTGTACTTACTCCTAGAAGATGCAGCTGTGGTTGCCAGAACTTTACCGTAATATATACGGTGCAACTTTTTCTAATATTACGGTAAACTTATATTAGCACTGTTGATTTCCTGTTTAAGATTGCCATTTTATTCCATATTTTACCGTAAATAAAACGTTTTTTCCATCAAAAGAAACGCTCTTCTGCCATATAATTGACAAAAAATACTTTATAAATGAAAACGCATAAATTAAAGATTATACCATTAAATATTACAGTATATTTCTGTTAGAAATATGGTGTTTAGTACATTTAACAGTGAAAAAAAGTATTTTCACAAAAAAATAAATGCAAAAATTACAGTGATAGCTTGTATATATATTACAGTATATGTTTCTAACAAACATGGTGCCAGTGTGTCTTACAGTGGAGTAATTTATTTTTCAAAAAGAAAATGTAAAAAATACTGTTTTGGCTTATATATACATTTACAGTGTTTCATTGTTACTGAAACTGAATTAACCCATTTATCATTTTACGGTCTTTTACTGTCGTGGTTTAGCAGTTTTTCACAATAAAATCGACAGACATTTTTACAGTGTGTATCTGTTCAATAAAAGGTTGTTTTTGGTTTGTTTTTTCAGACGCTGGACCCAAAAAGAATGTCAGGAGGGTTAAAGTCATGAAGAAGAAGGCAGCATCCGTCCACCTGAAGGAACATCTGAATGTTACAACAGCATGTGAGATAATACAGATAGTAAAAGAACAGGACAGAGAGACATTTATCATCGTGGATTTGCAGTGGTACAGTTTACACCCAACTGTGCAAAGAAATACAGAAAAAAAAGGACAGTCCTCACCCGAACATGACATCATTGGTCACTTTATGTGCACTTTATCTACACTATTTACAGTCATATCTATTTTAATTTATTTATTCTTTTTTTTTATTCTAACGTGTGTCTTTTTAACTTATTGTGTGTCTGTAAGCCGTGAGTCTGAAGGAAATTTTGTTATCTTGTATAATGAAAATAAAAACTCTTGAATCTTGAACCTTGAAACTTGTTTAAATAGACAAAAACAAACCATGTTTACGTTTCTCTAACAGTCTTCCACAAAACTAATTTTCTAATCATATCTTTTATGTATTTTTTTATTTATTTTTAGCTAAATTATAAGATAGCAGTCAAATTTTACAAGCCGCCCTTTGTTATGTAAAATAAAATAAAGCAAAATAGAAAAATAAACCGGAGCATTACCTTGCTGCTGTTCATTTCAGCTGAAGAACCCAAGAAGATGGCAGTAAAGGCTGAGAAAGATGCAGAAAAGCAGATTGTTCCTGTCCTGAAAAAGGAGATAACTGTCACGAAAGCAGGTAAATAACAGGTCAAACTCTGTTTAACTATATGTGAACTTTAAGCTTCAATGTGTGAGATCACAAACAAAACATCTTGATAAACATCAACCTGACGTATCAAGTGACAGAGTGTCAAGAGTGCTGTTCTTGTCTCATACAGTCTAATATAATTATCATGAATGTGAATTATAGTATGTGAAGCTCAGATGAGCTAATAAATTATATTTTTGAATATTCTCCATTAACAGAAGTTCCTGAAGTTCCTAAAGTGGAAACCAAACCAGAACCTGCAAAGAAAGGTAAGAAATGGATTCATTTGTAAAAGTAAATGGATTTTTTTATTAGATATATCATAAAGCATATTGTTTGTTTAGTAAACTGTTACTGGTCACTTTTTGGTCACCTTTTGGTCACAAATTTGTAACTTTTTTACCATTAATTTGAGATTTATTTTTGTCATAAATGTATAACTTTTTTCTCAAAATACATATTCTATATACGTATTACACATGGCAGTTTGTAATATCCTCCAATATTCTCTAGGGTTGAAATTTGGAATTTGCAAGTATTTCAATGAGTGTCCTATTAAGGGTTAATTCAAAAACTTAAATAAGCATATTATAGTCTGATATGAAGCGTAATATCTGTTGGGTGACACTAAGTTTTGTATGTTTAGAACACATAAAAGGTTATATATTCAGAGACAGTGTCACATATTAAACAGACAAACAATTCAGCCAATTCAACAACTAAAAATAATAAATAATAAATAAAAAATATTATAGTTATATATAGCCTAAAGCATATTATTTGTTTAGTGACTCGTATTCAGAGACAGTGTCACCTAATAAAAATGTATCTTTATATGAATCTAAAATTTAAGATCTTCTAATGTCATAATTCTCCACCAGTAGCAGCTCCCAAGAAGGAACCAAAGGAAACAATCAAAGCTAAACCTGTAAAACCAGGTAATGCTACACAGAGCACAGTTTAGTTTGTACCATTATATGTTTAATGTGAAGCTCCGATTTATCTAATTAATTATATTTTTGCATATTCTCCAATAACAGAAGTTCCTGAAGTTCCTAAAGTGGAAGATAAACCAGAACCTGCAAAGAAAGGTATGAAATGGATTTGTTTGAAAAAATAACTTGAAACTGATGTGATTTAGAAATTTAGTTGCTCCATAAACTGATATCACATCAACCTTTAATTCATTAAATAATTCAGCCAATTAAAGAATGAAACTTAACCATCTTACATTAAGATATAGAGCATGCTTTTTGTTTGTTGACACCAACTTTTGATGTTTAGAACACATAAAAAGTTATATATTCAGAGACAGTGTCACATATTAAACACTTATCTTTACATAAATTTAAGAGCTTTTTTATGTCATAATTTTCCACCAGTAGCAGCTCCCAAGAAGGAACCAAAGGAAACAATCAAAGCTAAACCTGTAGAACCAGGTAATGCAGATTAATACATAGATTAATCATTTAATGGCTAAAATAACTGACATGACAATACAATACTTGCAACTAAAAACCAAGTTGTCTTTTTCTCATCCAGTCCAATACAATTATAGTTTATATACAGTGTTACTATTAAATGTTAAGGTACACATATTCAACATTAATTAGTTGCTTAATAGCATGCAAGTTAGTACCTTATTGGCTCTTAATTAGTCATTATTTTTACCTTATGAAGTTCATATTATAAAGCATATTAAGATTGTAACTCATATACAATAACTTCCTTACTTACTACTAATAATCAATAATTCTGAGGTTATTGAGGGAAAACTCTTAGTTAATGTCTTACTGGTTGTATAATAAGGCCATGCAGAATAAGGCATTAATAACTACTTAATAATGACTCATTAAGAGCCAATAATGTACTAATTTGCATGATAATAAGCAACTAAATAATGTTGAATATGTGTACCTTAATATAAAGTGGTACCAAGCTAATACATTATATTTTCAATATTCTCTAATAGCAGAAGTTCCTGAAGTTCCTAAAGTGGTAGATAAACCAGAACCTGCAAAGAAAGGTATGGAATTAATTCATTTGTTAAAGTAACTTCAATCTGATGTTTTTCTTTAAATAGTTTAATTGCTCCATAACCTGATATCTCATCAACAAAATATTCAGGCAATTAATAACCATATTCTAGTTGGATATAAAGCATATCTTTGGTTTGGTGACACATAAAAAGTTTTATATTCAAAGAAATAACAAAACAACATAACCAATATTTAAAAACCCTGTAAAACCAGGTAATGCAGAGTAATCCATAGAGTTATACAGTGAGCATAGCTAAAAAAAATGATACATGAAGATTAAAAATAAAAAATAAAAACAATCCTAAAAGCATTAGTGTACTTACTCCTAGGAGGTCCCAAAGAGAAACCAGACCAAAGCCTTAAGACTCAACTGATTGATCGTTTGTCTCTGTTAATGAAAGGTTGTTTGGTTTGTTTTTTCAGAGGCTGGACCCAAAAAGAATGTCAGGAGGGTTAAAGTGATGAAGAAGAAGGCAGCATCCGTCCACCTGAAGGAACATCTGAATGTTACAACAGCAGGTGAGATAATACAGTCAGTAAAAGAACAGGACACAGTGACACTTATCATCCTGGTTAGTAGTTGATGGATTTGCAGAGTTACAGTTTACACCCAGTTGTTAAAGTGCAAAAAAATACAGAAAAAAAGACGCCGTTCTCACCCAAACATGACATCATTGGTCACTTTATGTGCATTTTATCTACACTACAGCCTTTTCATACCATGTACACTGTAGAAAAACACAGTCAAACACTGTCAAACTGCATCAGAAATAAGGTGTAAAATTTAAAATAGTACATTACCGTAGTAGACACTTAATTACCATAAATCAAGGAATAGTACACAACTTAAACTGTAAAAATATATCAAAAAATGAATGTAAAATGAATGGAGGAATACCATAATGTCACAAAGACACAATTACCCTGAAAAAAACAGGATTATTCAGTCCAAATACGTTTTTTTTTCTGATATTTACATTTTAACTGTATTTTTACGGTAAAGTTCTGGCAACCACAGCTGCCGGTATTTTACCCTAAATTATTTTTTTCAATTTTTTTTTACAGTGTACAGTCATATCTATTTCATTTTATTTATTCTTTTTTTTATTCTAACGTGTGTCTTTTTTAACATATTGTGTGTCTTTAAACCGTGAGTCTGAAGGAAATGCAATATCTTTTATAAATATACTGAATAATCCTGTTTTTTTTCAGGGTAATTTTGTCTTTGTGACATTATGGTATTTCTCCATTAATTTTACATACATTTTTAAAAATATTTTTACAGTTTAAGTTGTGTACTATTCCTTGATTTATGGTAATTAAGTGTCTACTACAGTAATATACAATTTAAAATTTTACACCTTATTTCTGATGCAGTTTGACAGTGTTTTACTGTAATTTCTACAAACATTTTTTACAGTGTACATTATATGAAAAAGCTGTGTGTATATATTTACAAGCCGCCCATTGTTATGTAAAATAAAATAAAGAAAAATAGAAAAATAAACCGGAGCATTACCTTTCTGCTGCTCATTTCAGCTGAAGAACCCAAGAAGATGGCAGTAAAGGCTGAGAAAGATGCAGAGAAGCAGATTGTTCCTGTCCTGAAAAAGGAGCAGATAACTGTCACAAAAGCAGGTAAATAAAAGGTCAAACTGTTTAACTATATGTGAACTTTAAGCTTCAATGTGTGAGATCACAAACAAAACATCTTGATAAACATCAACCTAACGTATCAAGAGACAGATATGATCTCACCATCTTTTAACTGAGTGCTGAAGCTCAGATGAGCTAATAAATTATACTGTTAAATATTCTCCAATAACAGAAGTTCCTGAAGTTCATAAGGTGGAAGCCAAACCAGAACCTGCAAAGAAAGGTATGAAATGGATTAATTTGTAAAAGTAACTTGAAACTGTTATTTATCAGTTAAGCTGCAGAGACAGTGACACATAATAAACACTTATCTTTACATAAATCTAAAACTTAAGATCTTTTTAATTTCATAATTCTCCACCAGTAGCAGCTGTTAAGGAGCCCAAGAAGGAACCAAAGGAAACAATCAAAGCTAAACCTGTAAAACCAGGTAATGCTTTAAATAAAATGTTGTCCTCATCTCATATAGTCTACTCCACTATAGTTATCTAGTTTTCATAGTGTTAACATAACATGTTTAATGTGAAGCTTAGATGAGCTAATTAATTACATTTTTGAATATATTCCCTATTAATAACAGAAGTTCCTGAAGTTCCTAAGGTAGAAGCCAAACCAGAACCTGCAAAGAAAGGTAAGAAATGAATTAATTTGTTAAAGTAACTTGAAGCTGAGGTTGTTTTTCTCTCATCAACCAGGAATTCTGCCAATTGAAGAAGTACAGTAATCATATTCGAGTTTGATATAAAGAATATTTACAGTTTTTTTCTTTTGGTGACACTAAGTTTTTATGTTTAGAACACATAAAAAGTTATAAATTCAGAGAAAGTGTCACATATAATAAACATAATAAACAACATCTTTATATAAACCTAACATTTAGGAGTTTTTAATGTCATAATTCTCCACCAGTAGCAGCTCCCAAGAAGGAACCAAAGGAAACAATCAAAGCTAAACCTGTAAAACCAGGTAATGCAGAATCATAGAGACATACAGAGAGCATGGCTAAAATACTGTGATGATACATTTAGAGTGTTCATGACAATAAAATATTTGAAAGCATTAGTGAAAAACAGCCAGAGTCAGTACAAACATTTAACTTTTAGCTTCAGAGTGTGAGATCATAAACAAAACATCTTGATAAATATCAATCTGACTAATTTAATTCCATCATCTTTTAACTGTCTTGTCTTGTCTCATGGACTCCACTAGAGTTATAGTTTGTATAAAGTGATACTATAACATGTTTATTGTGAAGCTAAGATTAACTAATGAATTATATTTTTGAATATTCTCCAATAACAGAAGTTCCTAAAGTGGAAGCCAAACCAGAACCTGCAAAGAAAGGTAAGAAATGGATTAATTTGTTAAACTAACTTAAATCTGATGTGATTTATCCGTTAAGTTGCTACATAACTTTATATCTCATTAACATTTAATTCATTAAATAATTCAGCCAGTTGAAGAACTAAAATAACCATATACTAGTCAGATATAAAGCATGTTTTTGTTGTCATAATTCTCCACCAGCAGCAGCCGTTAAGGAGCCCAAGAAGGAACCAAAGGAAACAATCAAAGCTAAACCTGTAAAAAAAGGTAATGTAAAGTCCAAACTCACTGATGAATCACAGAGATGAATGTAAAAATAAAAAACATCGTAGCTTAAATAGTGGAAATCCTCACATCAACAACTTTATTCCCCGATGAGGGCGACAGCTCTAAAACTAAACATGATAACTCTCATTAGCAGATGGTTTTATGTAAAATCTAAAATAAAATCATAAAAAGTTATAAAAGAATTTCCACTCTCCTCTGTTTCCTTTTTTGTGACACAGAAGCTCCAAAGGAAAAGGCCAAAGCTGCTCCTGCTAAGAAAGGTAACACACATCTGATTAGTTTATCAGTTCTTGATCATGTTTTCAGATTCACAATGATTAAATATCACAATGGAAATAAAACGATGCTGTAAGTCTGGCAGAGAAAGTTGACAAACATTACAGATAATTTCTTTAAAAATACAGATAATATACAGAAAAAAATCTGAATAAAAAAAAATATTTATACGTGGATTAACTAAAGCGTGTTTTACTTTAATTTGGTGATGCATTTTTGGCAACTTTTGCTGCAGGACTTTTTACCAATTTCTTTTTACATATTTTTTGGCACTAAATATAATAATAGATTTACTGTAAAAAAAAAAAAAAAAAGTTTCCTTTATTTTGCATTATGCAATATAATACATATATATATATATATATATATATATATATATATATTTGATAAGAATCTTTGAGTGTCTAATGTATTATTATTATCCTTATTTATTTATTTGATTTTATGTATATATTATTAATATAATATATACATATTAATATATATAATATATGTATGTATATATATGAACAAAAAAAGTTTCATTTTATTATATATATATATATATATATATATATATATATATATATATATATATATTAGCATTGTTATTAGCATTATTTATTTATTTTGTTTTTTTATTTTATGTATATATAAAAACAAAAAATAAAATAAATATATTATAAATAAATATTATATATATATATATATATATATAATGTCCCATGTATATTAATTTGCAGATTTCAACTTTTATTTTATGGTTAATATTTGTAATAAAATTCCTTCCTTTTTTTTAAAAAACTACAAAAAACAACTATGCTATAAGAAAAAAAAAATGTTTTTGCCACACAGAGGCTGTTGCTCCTAAAGAAAAGACCAAACCAGCTGTCTTGAAAAAAGGTACGACTGGTGCATATTATAATAATGTAAAAAAAATATATAAAAATGTAATAACGACATCTTGACCTGTAACTAAATACTGTATGTGAACTTATTTTTCAAATGTCTGCTGACAGAAGAGGACACTGCTAGAAACGCTTCTCTGGTGAAACAGAGAGTGAAAATAGTGCCGATGAAAAAAGGTAAAAAAATTTTTGTTTTTTTTATGTTTAACAGGTGTTTTAGTGATTTGACTCAGTGATCCTAACAATAAACATGTTTTTGTTCTCAGAAGTCAAACCACCAAAAGAGAAAGTCAAAGCCGTCTCTGCAAAAACAGGTACAGCACATTTTAAATATTCATAAAACCAAAAACATTCATGACATCCAGGTCTGGTTTTGCTTTCTGAACATGATGTCATTCATGTGTTTTCTTTGGCAGCTGAAGTTTCCAGACAGAAACCCAAACCAGTTCTAGCAAAGAGAGGTGAGACGTTTATACTCGCACTGCAAAAACCAACTGACAAAAACAAGAAATAAATAACTAGAATTAAGCAAATACATGCTTGAAACAAGTACAATTATCTGCCAGTGCAATAAGTGAATTTTTCTTTGTAAGAATTATTTAAATAAGTAAAAAAAATATCTAGAAACTGGAAAAAAAACAATGATGGCTTGAAATAAATACAAATATACTTATTTTTGAGCAATTGTGGCCTGAAAAGCCCGACTGTAACATTAAAATAAGCCAGGAATACTTGAAACGAGCACGTTTTAGTGGTAGAAAATGCTTTTGAAATATCATTCAACCTACATGAAACTAAAACTCTCAATTGGAGCCAATATTTTAGGTAAAAACTCACCATAATCAGCAGTTGAATAGATTGAAAAGAGGTGGACAGACTGGAATTTCTGGCCTCGAACAGAAAGCATTTTTGGCAAAACCATAATACCTATCATTGATCCGACTTCACTTTGAGCGTCCTGAGTTCTTCCTGAACGTCTACATATGTTTTTTGTGAAGAAAAATGAAGAAATAGCTTTGTTAGAGCGATCTGAAAAACTGTTAAATATGCTTTTCTCCAGAAATTTTCCTGCGTTTTTAATATGGTAGCCAATGAGTCTGTTGGTGGTGTTGGTGGATCATCTGTGCGTCCTACGCCCAAACTATAACTCTGACAGCTTTACCAGAGGATTGTGAGGGAGAAGACTAATTTTCCTACGTTTCTATGTATAAATTATTTCTGTAGAGTGGAATTTGCGGCCTGGAGCGCAGTTTTCAAATTTATTTTTTGACAATTTTTTCCCTCCCTCTACACTCTGGCGATGATGTCACACACTGTGACACGAACATTCCGTGCAATACACACCCATTATAATCTCAGAATTTCTCCAAAAATGATCATGGTCATTGAACAGGGATTGATAAAAAACTATATGACCTATCGAAACGTGGATTAATACACCGATACACAAGACTTGTGTCTACTGTTTAAAGTTTAAATGGAGTCTCTAGGTGAAATTATGCCGGAGAAGTAGATGTTTAAAAATCTCCAATTATTGTTCTTTTGCGCTCATTTTTTTTCGGCCGTCCCATTCATTTAAATGCAAAATTTTGGGCAGTTTTTCGTAACTTACGTCGTGAAAAATTTGTATTCCGTAGAGAAAAGTAATAGCACACCGATCCCGATCAAACCGCACGTTTTAATATATAATTTGACTAGTAGCGGGACAAAATTGCGCCCGGAAGAGGAAGAAGAAAAAATCCACAGTATAACAATAGTGCTCGGTGTGATTGCCCCGTGGTCCTGAAAAAGCACATAAAAATAATACTAATAATTAAATAAGCACATTAAGCTACGGTAAATTATACTCAAAACAATATAATTAAGATACTATTGCTAGATATAAGAAGAAAATGCTTGGTGAGCTTCATGTTTTTTGCAGTATTTTTCTCATATTCTGCAGTGATTAATATAAAATATTTTCACACAGAAGCTGCTCCTCTCAAGACAAAACCAGCTCCAGTAGTCAAAGGTGAGATGACACAAATCAACATTAATGTTTGTGTTAAAATAAAGAAGAAATTGACTTCCTGACTCATTAACTTTTTTCTTACAGAGGCAGAAGTATCACACAAAAATGTCTCGATATCAAAGGAGAAGGTGAAGGTTGTGCCACTGAAAAAAGGTACGCATAAATGTATACGTTTTGATTTTTAAATGGTGCTTTACATTTTATTTTTCTTATTTAACTGTAATTTTCATTCATTAATATTTCCTCTTTAAAAGTGCCTGTCACTCCAAAAGAGAAAGTCAAAGCAGCACCAACAAAAAAAGGTAGTTATAGTGATCAAACTAGTGAATAATTAACACTATATGTTGCTTTTTCTGCTTATTAAACAATGCTTGAATTATGTGATGTCAGCGTGTAAATAAACTGCATTAGTTGTAACTGAGCTAGAACAAATACTCTCACTATATGTTGAAATAATAATGTCTAGATGGGAATACACAGAGTAGGTTATGTCAACTTTTAGTGTCAATTTTTTTTTTTTTGCTGACATCCAAAAATGAACAATGTTTTCAAAACATAAGTTTCACTAAAAGTTGACATAACCTACTCTTATTTCACTTATTTCACTATAACTATTGAAAAAAATATTCATGTTTAATTACTTTTTTTCTCTTGAAATTATGCCTAATTTTATATATTTGACTAAAATTGACCAATTATAATGAAAAAAAATATGAAAATTATATATCAATGTGTTGGTCATGAGTTGCCTTAAAAGGTGAAAAAAAAAGTTGTTAAAAAATTTTCTACATGTCCTAAAATTAGTCAAATGTCATGGGGTCCTTTTTGACCCCCGAGGAACATGGGTGTTATTAAAAACTACGTAAAAATGTATGAAGAAAGTTGAAATTTATATTATCTATAAAGGATGCAGAGCGCCACATATGCTGAAAATTTCAAGCAATTCTATGAAAGTTAACCTATATTAATGGTATGTTGTGTTCAGGGATAAAAAGCTGACTGGTTATTATTATTATTTGTTTTAAAAGCTGAAGTTGTGAAGGAGAAGAAGGCCGAGCCAGTTTCTCCCAAAAAAGGTTTGTTTTTTTTCCATTTATTTCACAGTTTCCTACTGAATCATTCACATTATAATTAACGTTGCCGTGTATTTCTGTAGCAGCTGTTATCAAAGCAAAACCTAAAGCAGCTGAAAAGAAGAAAGGTATGAGGAGCAGTGTGTTTCTGTTGTGATTTAGTAGCTATATAAACATGTGGCTGCTGATGAAATGCTCCTACTTTTTGCCTACTTTTTCTGCTTTTACATGCTATGGTGCCAAATTATAATAAATCAAAACAGCTCAAAACAGTCATGTTGAAAATATAACAAATATAATTTCAAATTAGCCTAAATTGGTTGGGGGTTTATATGTACAGTTATGGAAAAAAGTATTAGACCACCCTAGTTTTCTCTAATTTCTTGTTCATTTTAATGCCTGGTACAACTAAAGGTACATTTGTTTGGACAAATATAATGATAACAACAAAAATAGCTGATAAGAGTTTAATTTAAGAGCTGATATCTAGACATTTAACATGGTTTTCTTTAGAATGATTTTGGTTATTATCAAGAATGTTTCCGTGACTGTAGATGTAGAAATGATCAAAAAAGACACAAAATGACAAAAAATAGATGTAAAAATTACCAAAAAAGGACGATAGATAGATAGATAGATAGATAGATAGATAGATAGATAGATAGATAGATAGATAGATAGATAGATAGATAGATAGATAGATAGATAATATTTAGAGAAAATGAAAAGCATAAAGCAAAAGAAATGGTCAACCTCAGTTTGGTCTTATTTATTTTTAACTAGCTTCCCTATTTATGTGAATCTATATACTAATAATTTATCCAATTTTTTAAATAAATATTATCTTTTATCTATAAAGATATAAATGCATTTCTAATATACCTATCCTCACTGATCTTTTTCATTTTTTGTTCAAACTTGGAAAAGGAACATGCTTTAATATTTAATATATTTGTTTAAGCTAAAAAAAAGAGCCAAAAAAAAAGAAAAAAAAAAAGTTTGGAAGTGCATGTTTTCACACAGCAGAGCCTATTTGCTTTACCTAAGCTGCATTGTGAGAAATGGCTTTAAAAATGCTTGTAGCTTCCAAATAGACTTCTTATGTGTGTTTTTGTGTCTTTTTTTGTAAAGCTGTTGTGCAAGAAAAGGCAAAAACCGTACAGAAGATGCTGATTAGTTGAACTTTCTGCCTCTAATAGAAGACAGAAGATAGTGTGGGTGCATTCTCCACTTCAGTTAGCCGCTAGCATCAGTTAGCCGCTAGCTTTCGCTAATGAATTTCACCGCTTTCCCGCATTTCCCAACAAAGAAATAAGAGTTATCAGAACTATTGTCCCTTGTTGTGAACCCCAACTTAAAGATATAAGTAACAACAACTCACCAACTTGTTTTTGAGCAGACAACTGGCTTCCTTTATTGTGCTAACTTACACTATTGCCATAAATGTCAATAATTTATATTTCCAAGTTTTACCAACTTAAATCACTGTTTTAGGCCAAAAAATACAAGTTGGCTTTTTTGCAGTGTATGTTAAATATGAATGTTCCACTTTTGAAGTGGCAGAAAAAAAGTATTTAAAAAATGGACAAAAAGGCCCAAGACTCCAAAGGGTTAATAAACTGCAACAAGCAAGCCAGATTTCCATAAAAGGTTGCAAGCTTACTAGCAAATATCTCAAACACATCTTCAAGAAATGCTAAACAATTTCAGTAAATCTATCACAGAATCATCACGCCACTTATTTTTCTCCTCCTTTCTCTTCAGAGCCTGAAGCCAAACCGGTTCTCGCCAAAAAAGGTAACACAGATACACACACATTTTGCTTTTTCTGCACATTTTGCATATAATTTGCACTCTGCACATTCTTCACTTAATTTTCACTAAGTTGTAGGCCTATATAGTATATTGTATATTATAAAATTACTTTTTCTATTAGAGTGTTTATTTTTTGTCTTTATCTAAAAAGGAAATTATTTTGTGTGCAATTTTTGTGGTTGGCTGTAACAAAGAAATTTCCCCGCTGTGGGATTAATAAAGTCCAATCTAATCTAATCTAATCTAATCTAATCTACAATCCATAGTTTTTTGTAATGAAAAGAAGTTGACTATCCTTAACACAAATCATTTTCTTTACACTCTTAAACTTTTATTTGTTTTCTTTTCAATAAGCTCCTTCTAAAACAGAGGCGGAAACAAAGAAGGAAAAAGTCAAATCAGTCCTAAAGAAGAGAGGTAGTCTTTAAGATAATTACGTATTAATAACCAAACTAGATAACCACAGTTCTTATTGAATGTGCTCACATTCTGGTTTTACTCAGAGCCCAAAGAGCCAGAGGACAAAGTCAAACCAGCTGTTATAAAAGGTACAAAAACAACATTTACTCCTCACATTATCATGTTTGGTGACAAATACATGAAGCCTACCAAATATTTTAATTAATTGCATTTTTTCCCAGCGTTGTTGAAGAAAAAGGTCAAACCAGTCCATGTAAAGAAAGGTACTCTAGTGGTGCTTCTGCAGCAGTAATCCATAAAACACTGTGTGTTCTTTAGATTACAGTGACCAGCTGCAACATGTAGGTCACTGTATAGAGTCAAAGCTCTGATTGGATTGACCCGGAGAGAAACAAGCATTTTGCCTATGAGATCAATAATAAATTATAGTTCAGATCAGTATGTGCAGAGAGATTTCTCTGCAGCTGCTCCATAGGCAAACAGCTGTTTCTATACAGTGATGCTGAGAAATACTGTATGCTTTGTTTCACCACATCTGGACATTATCACACCATTTAATGGGCGTTTATCTGCACTTATCACCTGTTACAACCTTAGTTTGAGGTCTAGGGGTCACAGGAAGTAATATACTTGGTAAACACAGAACTATGCAGAAAAATGGCTGCAGGGACTCTAAGTTGAACAATTACAATATTTATTTACAGGCTAAAGGAATAAATAGAGATAAACCAACTAACTAGCACAGAAAAAGGAAGCAACTAAGTCTTCAGGGGCTCCAAGGCCAAAATAAGCCTACCAGCTAAACCTACCAAACAAAACAGACAATGCTAAGCTCGCTAAATAAGCAAAAACAGGAGAAAACGGGTTAATAAAAAATGGCAGAGAACCCGTACCAGGCTTCCAGACACTCAAAACAAACAGGTTGATTCTATATATATGTAGCTGTAACACAAAAACACAGAGCAAGCTACAACACAAACTATATGCAGTCATACTACCATCATCCCATAAATATGAGCAAGTAGAGGCCGACTCTTGTTATCAGCCTAATCAATGGGCTACTGGACCTGCTAGAAGGTGGAGTAGGCCTTTACTCGCTCATATTTATGGGACAATAACTGCTGATAAACGCCCATTCAGTAGTCTGATAATGACTGAATCAGCTGCTTGTTTAAACAGGTGTAGTTTATAGATCTGCAAAGTACTGAATAAAACAGATTCTGTTTTGTTTTGTTTTGTTTTAAAAGCCTCTACCTCATAGTAGGTGCAGTAGGTTGTTATCAGCCCATTCAACGACATTTCAGTTTGGTTAGGTTTAAGCACTGATAAAGGCAACAAAACTAGTTGTCTAAGGGTAGGACAAAAAAGTTAATGGTTAGATGTTATAAAAGTTAGTTTGAAAAGTAAATTAAATGCACGTTAATGCCAAAAGCGAAGCAGTTACAAGGATGACTTTATATCAGAAGTGACATACAAACTGTACGTTGCTTCAAAAAACGTTGCTTACTGCTTCCACACAGGACACAAACGCTGGTCTCCTGCATGAAAGTCCTCTGTAATGTAACTTCCACCTCGGTGTTCTTCACAATTACCACGACCACTAGAGGGCGACGACAACAACACATGTTAATATAGCAGGCCGTTGAATGAGCTGATAACAACCTACTGGACCTACTAGAAGGTGGAGTAGGCCTCTACTCATATTTATGGGACAATAACTGCTGATAAACGCCCATTCAGTAGTCTGATAATGACTGAATCAGCTGCTTGTTTAAACAGGTGTAGTTTATAGATCTGCTAAGAACTAAATAACACAGATTTTGTTTTGTTTTGTTTTAAAAGCAGAGCCTCGTAGTAGGTGCAGTAGGTTGTTATCAGCCCATTCAACGACATTTCAGTTTGGTTAGGTTTAAGCACTGAAAAAGGCTACAAAACTAGTTGTCTAAGGTTAGGACAAAAAAGTCAATGGTTAGACGTTATAGAAGTTAGTTTGAAAAGTAAATCAAATGCACGTTAATGCCAAAAGTGAAGCAGTTACAAGGATGACTTTATACCAGAAGTGACACAGTGGCGTTGGTTACAAAACTCTGTAACGTAACTTCCACCTCGCCGTCATTCATAATCCATCCGTGCAGCTCAGTCCCTAAATGTTTTTAAATCTCACTTAAAGTGCTGGGGAAATAATGTCCCCTAGTATAGTGATTCCCAACAGGGGGGGCCCGACCCCCCCAGGGGGCACCAAAGATCCACTGGGGGGTCGCGAAGCCCTCTTGATTTTAAGGGGTGAAATAAGTATAATTGGTTAAATGGGGGGGGGTCTCCAAAGTTTCCAATGGTAAAAATGTGGGTCCCTCAAGAAAAAGGATGGGAATCACTGCCCTAGTAATCCCACAGTGCTTTTAAAAGTATCCCTTCTCCTTTTAATTCATTTTAAATTTAATGTAGTTTTTGTTTTTTTTGTTTTTGTTTCTTTCACCTTTGTCAATTTTGTATTTTATTGCACTTTTTGCACTTTTATGTGAAGCACTTTGCTGCGGCTCAGCCGTCTGTAAATGGGATATATAAATAAATGTAACTTTGACTTTGACATTCCTCGCTCGTACTAATGGGATGATAACTGCTGATAAACGTCCACTCAGTAGTCTGATAATGACTAAAATCAGCTGCTTGTTTAAACAGACGTAGTAGTTTGAGTTTGTCAGGCTTTTAAAACTCACCAAGATAACAAGAGCTGAGGTACTAAAGTAAAGGTTATCCTACAACAGTAACTATGTGTTGTAAATGTTGAACTGTGTGACATATATTACAGACACTTGGTGCCTTTTGCTCCAGAGAGAAAGATAACTGAAATAAAAAAATAAAACATGCAGAGAATTACACAGAGCCAGAAGCGGAGAAGTGGAGAAACCAACACTGGTTAAGTGGTTTTCTGCAACAAAATATCAGAACTTTATTTTGCAGAAAAAAAAACAAGAAAAGGTCCAAATCTCTTCACCAGAGATTAACTTTCTCACACTAAATGCAGCTTTCTAGTTGTAGATTCTCTGCGTTCTGCAAGCTGCTTTAAGCTTTTAGAGACTAAATGGTTTTTTTTTTTTATAATTCTGCTCAAGCTGCAACATGCATTGTTGGAAAATGAGCTTATTGTGGCTTCACACTGCAAAAAGATGCGTCTAAAAAACAGATAAAACAGTAAATCTGAGGGAAATGATCTTGCTGCATGGACAGATAATTTACCTTGACAAGATTTCTTAAATTAAGATTATTAAATCTAGAAATAAGCATGTTGAACACTTAAAATAAGAAATTAACTCTTAAATCAAGATCAATTAAAGCTGCCAGCAGTGATGAACTGGCCCGAGCAGAGTGACCTGATAATTATTTGGTTCTTACCAAGATAAAAAAAACTTTAGATTTAGAAGTGTTCATTTTGTGTCTCTTTTGTACATTTTTTTGTCTTTTTTGGCCATTTTGTGACTGAAAAAAGATCACAAAGTCACAAAATGACCCAAAAAAAAGACAGAAAGTGAACAAAAAAAGAAACAAGACGTAAAATCACAAAAAGAAACAAAAGACGTAAGATCACTAAAAAAGACATAAAGACAAAAAATTTCCAAAAAAAGACACAAAAATTACCAAAAAAATTACACAAAAACAAAACAAAAAGATGTAAAATCACCCAAAAAGGTTGTTAAATCTAGAAATAAGCATGTTGAATACTTAAAATAAGACATTAACTCTTAAAACCAGATAAATTAAAGCTGCCAGCAGTGATGAACTGGCCCGAGCAGAGTGACCTGATGATTATTTGTTTCTTACCAAGATAAAAAAAAACTTAGATAATTTATCTTGCTTTAGAGTTAATTTCTTATTAAGTTAATTTCTTATTTTAAGTGTTCAACATTCTTATTTCTAGATTTAATAATCTTAATTTCAGAAATCTTGTCAAGGTAAATTATCTGTCCATGCAGCAAGATCATTTCCCTCAGATTTACTGTTTGTATCTGGTTTTTAGACTAAACACCTTTTTTGCAGTGCATGAGTGTCCCGAGTCTAAACCCAGTTTCCTTCTTCTTGCAGAAGTGGAGACTCCTAAAGAAAAGGACAAAGTTTCTGCAGTAAAGAAAGGTATTTAGTGTTCAGATAGACAGAGTCAACATGTAAAATATCTGAAGGTTTTATAGAGTATAAGTGTTTATTATATCAACTGCATTTTCTTCCTGATGAAGCAGCCGTTTCTAGGAAACAGACCAAACCAGTCCGAGTGAAGAAAGGTACATTAGTGCTTCAGTAGCGGCAGCACTAAGTAATCTGATTACATCATCTGACGGCTGAGAATATTTCTCTGCTCAATAACAAAGTGTCTGTGAATCCTTTACAGGAAATATCTGAAATAAGGATTTATAGACATGTTTTTTAATTCAGCAAGAAAATGTTCTGTTCAGATTTATAGACAATCATTTAGAGCAGGGGTCTCAAACTCGCGGCCCGCGGGCTGTTTGCGGCCCTCATGACAATATTTTGTGGCCCCCAGCTTGATATGAAAGTTTAATGTGAGTTTTATATGAATGGCACTTTACTGTGTTGTGTGTGGAAGGTCCCTGTAATTACTTTTTTTGGTAATTTTGTATTTTTTTTTTGGTAATTTTTTGTCCTTTTTAGTAATTTTGCGTATTTTTTTGTCATTTTGTGTATTTTATAAGTAACTTAGGTTTTTGTGTCATTTTGTGTCTTTTTTTGTGTCATTTTGTGTCTTCTTTTAAATAATAATTTTGTGTTTGTTGTTTTTTGGTAACACTGTGTATTTTTGGTCATTTTGTGTCTTTTTTAAGTAATTTAGTGGGTTTTTTCAGTCATTTTGTGTCCTTTTTTTAGTAATTTTGTGTATTTTTTTGTCATTTTATGTCTTTTTTTTAAGTAACTTAGTTTTTTTGTGTCTTTTTTAAAAATAATTTTGTGTCCTTTTTTTTAGTAATTTTGTGTATTTTTTGGTCATTTTGTGTCTTTTTTTAAATAACGTGTCTTTTTTGGTAATTCTGTGTATTTTTTGTCATTTTATGTCTTTTTTAAGTAATTTAGTGTTTTTTCAGTCATTTTGTGTCCCTTTTTGTAATTTTGTGTCTTTTTAAGTCATTTTGTGTCTTTTCTTGGTCATTTTGATACTGCCTCCAGAGGCCCCCAGGTAATTTGAGTTTGAGACCCCTGGTTTAGAGAATCCATTGACATTGACCATTTTTTGTCTATAAATCGTTGGCTTATAGACAATAACTTCGATAATCAAGACTATTTTCATGCATGCTGGTAATTTTAACAACCCCAAGAAGTCTCTTGGTGGAGATGTTTCCAGTTTCTGCTTTAGGCATGTCTTAACAACGTACACATTAAATGCGCCAATGACAACGCTATACTGGCTCACACAAGCAAGAAAAAAACTTTCATTCAGGGGTAAAAATCAAATGAAACATTCCTTTTTTCTTGCCTGGCAATGAAACAGTGACAATGTAGTAACTGTTCATTCCTTATGTACTTGTTTTTTGTTTCATATTCATGAAACAGAAGAAAAGGTCAAACCAGCTGCAACAAAGAAAGGTACTGCAGCTCTGAGGAATGTTTGATTAAATACATAAAGCTACAATATGCTGGACATTTAAAGAACATTTTGGATTTATTGTAGAGGACAGAGTTCACAAAGAAAAACCAGAGCCTGTAAAGAAAGGTTTCTTGATTGTAAAGAAGAGTTCAGCTGCTACTGAACACTGTACCTGAATTATTTATGGTGAAAAATAATCTTTTTTTTTTTTCTTAATTTAGAAAAACCAGTCGAGAAGAAAGCAGCCAAAGAAGTGAAAGCTAAAGGTACATTGTGCAATCAACATTGAACATTAACTGAAATTTATATAACAAGCACAAATTCACAGAAGCTTTGCCCATTTTTTAATGCATTCAGACACACGTACCAAGGTTATTATAGTTAACGAAAACAAACGAAATAATGAAAACTAGAATTGAAAAAACATTTTTGTTAACTGAAAAAAAAAAAACAGAGTTAAAAAAAAAAAAAGGATAACTAACTGAAACTGTATTTTGTGGTTACAAAACTAACTAAAACGAACAAAAATTATAGTGAAAATGTCCTTAGTTTCCTTTTGTCTTTGTCAACTTTTTTCATCCGTAAACCTTTTTGGTTGATATGAAATCTATTTCATCTATCTGGTTTTATGACTTAATAAACTTATTGGGGCTGAGATGGATCAGACAAAGGAAATAAATAAATAAATAAAACTAATAAAAACTAAACTAAAACTAAGCATTCTACAAAAATAATAATAATTAAAACTAGCAAACTCACTCTAAAAACTCATTAAAACTAATTGAATTTGAAAACAAAAATTGACAACAAAATTAAAACTAAAACTAATGAAAAATCCAAAACTATTATAACCTTGACACGTACACAACCTAATAAAAAAAAATATCATCAGCAGTTGTTATCTTCTTTGCTGGCAGAAGTTATTATTATTAATAAGTTATTAATCTTGTTTATTTACAGAAGACAGAGTTCTGAAAGAAATACAGCCGTCTGCAAAGAAAGGTAAAACTGTTTCATACGCAATTAAATTCTGAGTGTTTTAAATACATCACTGGAGATTTACACACAAAAAATCTGTCATTTTTTCTGCAGAAAGACCTGCAGAGAAGAAAGTGGCCAAGGAGGAGGAAATAAAAGGTACTGATTAATTTATGGTTAACACTGTGTTCTGGTTTATGGTTTTATTGTTAACTTGTTTTGTTTTTTGGTAACACTGTGTTCTTAATTTGACAGCAGAGTCTTCTGTATCCGACAGCTTTCAGATGGAGGGTGAGTACAAATTCCTCTCTCATAACCGAAATATCACACAAATGTGCAAATTGCACGCTGAGTCTTCTGGAACATGTCGTACTGAACTCTACCGTCATATATCAATCAGACTTTATTTGTATTTAGCACTTTTCATACAGGAGAGATGCAACACAAAGTGCTTTATATTAAAAAGGAGAAAATAACAGTAATAATAATAATAAAAAGATAACGAAACATAGAAACAAGCAAACACCCTCCATCCTATTAAAAAAAAAGCACAAACTGAGGAAGCTCCATCTCAACGTGGAGCAGTGAGGAAACACTGGAGGCAGGTTAGAAATTAATTAGATAAAAAATAAAGTAAGATAAGATAAAATAAAATAAGATAAGATATATTATATGACTTTTACTTTTTTATTTATTTATTTATTTTATATATATATATATATATATATATATATATATATAAATCAAAAAGTAAAAGTCAATAATTACAATGGAAAGTAAAAAAATAAAATAAAATAAAATTTTAAAAAAGGTAGATGAAAAAGATAAAACAATAAATAAATAATTAAGAAATACAGCATGATAAAAAAACTATATATATAATAGTAGCAAATAAATAAAAAAATAAAAGAGAAGATAGTATAACACTAAGACGCATGAGCAGAAAAAATGTCTATGAAAAAGATAAAACAATAAATAAATAATTAAGAAATAGAGCATGATAATATATATATATATATATATATATATATATATATATATATATATATATATAGACTAATAAATAGTAGCAAATAAATAAATAAAAGAGAAGATGTTATAACACTAGGATACATGCGCAGAAAAATGTCTAAAAATGTTTCAGGTAAAAGCCAAATTAAAAGTCGTAAATTTGCTCTTAATCTGTCCTTTCCAGAGGAGATGCCGTACTTCCAGTGTTTCTTCGTGGACGAGGACGAGGCCCAGTTTCCTTTCTACGCCTTCTCACCGCTGCAGATTTGAAGCTTCAGTCTGAATCCAGTCTGAGGTTTTAACATTTTAGTCAATTTTACTGATAACGACGAGGTCTCGTCACGCCCGGCGCTGCTGGGACGCTGCTGTTGCTGGGCGGTTTATGTGATGGACCGATTTTATTTTTTACTTCCAGATTTGGTTGAGCTCTCGTACCAAACACATGCAGCCAGTGTCATTCCTTTCCATTTTTTTTATTGATTTATTTTTGTGTTTATCTGTTTTGGAAGGTGGATTTTATGAGAATGATGGAACAATATAGTATATTACCTCTGTGGATCATTCATTCTGATCCTCACAGCAACACATGCAAAAAATTTTATCATGGTGCATTTTTTTAAAGAAGAAGAAGAAGAAGGAACATAGTGCTATAAATGGGGTACAAAAATGGCCACAATTGCAGATTAAAGGCGGACAGGGGTTTAATTCCCACATGTACTTGAAAGTTTGTACAGTAATCGTACTTACATTTTTATGCACCATAATCTGTAGCTTTTTCCTTCACTGCATTGTAGATGGCAATTTTTTTAAATGCTCAACTTTAAAGCCCTCGAACCAACAATTGGGGAATAATAGTGTTTGTGCATAATTCCATAATTCTTTCTTCATTTCAAGGAGATTTACATTTATTCCTCTTTCTAATGAAAGGAAAGGTATTTTTCTGTTTCTGTCTGTTTCTGTGTCTAAAGGAATGACCACGCCATGTATATGATGAGAGCTCCCAAACATACCGATCAAACGCTACCTTTAATGTCTTATAAACTGCCCACGTGCACCAGCTCCTCATTCTCACTTTGGTGCTAAAAACAAGCGTTGCATTGCCTGTCAGAGTGACGTTTTCTGTCATATTTATACCATCGAGTATCAGATTCATTGGAAAAGCTGCAGTAGCTGCAACTAGTTGCAGGAGCTGCAGTAGTTGCAATAGCTGCAGTAGTTGCACTAGTTGCAGGAGCTGCAGCAGTTGCACTAGTTGCAGTAGCTGCTCTAGTTGCAGGAGCTGCAGTAGTTGCAGGAGCTGCAGCAGTTGCAGGAGCTGCAGTAGTTGCAATAGTTGCAGTAGTTGCAGTAGCTGCACTAGTTGCAGTAGCTGCAGCAGTTGCACTAGTTGCGGTAATTGCAGTAGCTGAAGTAGTTGCAGTAGCTGCACTAGTTGCAGTATTTGCAGTAGCTGCAGTAGTTGCAGTAGTTGCAGTAGTTGCATAGTGCACTAGTTGCAGTAGTTGCAGTAGCTGCAGTAGGTGCACTAGTTGCATAGTGCACTAGTTGCATAGTGCACTAGTTGCAGTAGTTGCAGTAGCTGCAGTAGGTGCACTAGTTGCATAGTGCACTAGTTGCAGTAGTTGAAGCTGCTGTAGCTGCAGTAGCTGCAGTCAGTAGTTGCAGTAGCTGCAGTCAGTAGTTGCAGTAGCTGCACTAGTTGCAGTCAGTAGCTGCAGGAGCTGCAGTATTTGCAGTAGCTACAGTAGTTGCAGTAGCTGCACAAGTTGCAGTAGCTGCTCTAGTTGCAGTAGCTACAGTAGCTACAGTAGTTGCAGTAGTTGCAGTAGCTGCTCTAGTTGCAGTAGCTACAGTAGCTACAGTAGTTGCAGTAGTTGCAGTAGCTGCTCTAGTTGCAGTAGCTACAGTAGCTACAGTAGTTGCAGTAGTTGCAGTAGCTGCACTAGTGGCATAGTGCACTAGTTGCAGTAGTTGCAGCTGCTGTAGCTGCAGTCAGTTGTTGCAGTAGCTGCAGTAGTTGCTCACTCTTTTCCAACTCTTTTACTTCAGGCATTTGAATTTGATGCAACTTGTTTATGTCAATGAGTAGAAGTTGAGTAAAGTCTTTTCTTGCACTGTTATCAAATGTGTTTTACAAGCTGGAACATTAAACGTTGGGCACATGTGATGGATTTTTTGTCAGTCAAAAGGGAAGCGACTAACACTTGATAGACCAAAAAAGTGTCTGTTTGTCTGTGTATACAATATACAAACATGATATATTTTAAGCAACCTTTTGAACTGTTTTTTTATAAACTGAACAGAAACATCATGCTAGGAAAAATCGTTCCAAGTCTTTGAAAGTGTCATCTATTTCATATTTTTTTTAAAACATAAATAACATGATATTAATGCATATCTAATTATAACGCCCATTTGAGCGTGCTCTAAAAGGTCACAGGGTTCATATTACAGTTTATGAATATCCTGTGCATGTGATGCACGGTATGGGTTATGATTTCAGATTGATTTCAAGTATTTGAAGTCTCTGGAGAGTGATGGAGGATGATGCTGTGAGAATCAGCTGTTGAGCAGGTTAATGTGACAACCTGAACGTTGTTGTTAAAGTGTCGAACATTGAAGTTAAACATTTACATTTATGATTATTTCTGCACGTCGTGTAATAACTCTGTGCACCGAGGCAGATGGTGCAACAGGATGATCTCACATGTAAACTGGTGCATTATTTCACAGCTGTTGTTTACATACAGTTCTTTAAATTTCGCTCCATATGCTGCATAGAGGACAGTTATTACAGCTTGTGGCATTAATCCCTCAAGTAAATCCACTTATCTTTTATTTTATTAGAATAATAGAACTACTCTTTATTATATATATATATACACTGTAAAAAAAAGATAAACAATAGCTACTCAATAAAATTTAGGCAACAGATTGCACACAATATTATTTATTAAATCTAACTACGTTACAAGTTGAGTTAATAACAACTTAACAGGAAGTGCCTGTCAATTAAAAACAGACTTATTCTATTGTGTTGGATTCATTCAAAATTCTCTTAGAATTACATACACATAAAGATTATATTTAATGTGATCAAAATAAGTAGATTCTATCTCAACATTTTTATATTAAAGTTACCTAAACAACTGCCTCAAAATCAAGGATATAAAGGATAAAGTATATTAAGTAAAATGAAATGACTACAGAATCATTTATTACAGCTTGTGGCATTAATCCCTAAAGTAAATCCACTTATCTTTTATTTTATTAGAATAATAGAAGTACTCTTTATTATATATATAGTCTGTTTAGGGCTCAGGCTGCAGCAACTGTTGTGTAAGCTGGAGATTTATTGTGGAGATTTATTTATCACTGATGAGGTTTTGTTCCCAAAATGACAGAAAACTGTCTTTGAATGTTTGTTTTTAAATTTCTGGATTTCAAAGGAGATTTTGTTTTTGATTCGTGGTGACAAAAGATGAATATTTCTTTTAATTATTTAAACTAAAGATGTGCAATACATACATTTTATTGAATATCCCAGTGATGTTTGTCTGATTGTCTATAATGAAATGTGCATGATGTGTGTGTGTTTAGTTTTGTGCTCATTAATGTTTTTGTGATATTTTTCCCCTGAACTTTGAGAATAGTAACATTAAATACTTGAAGTAATGAATCATTTAAATGCCAATAAGTGACATTTGTCTCTCAGTGATGTTGCTAATAAGTACAAGTACCCAACCATTCATATTTAAAATGATCTCATTGTAAATAGTCAGTTTTAGCCCCTGAAGCATTACTAGTGATAAAACTGCTCTTTAACTGCAGTTAAACCCACATTATGTATCATTTGTCAATTACATCTTCTTATGCTTGTGAATAGAAGCAATCTGACATTAAAACAGAGCAAATCAAGTCTTTCTTTGGTCCGTCTCGTCTTTCTCTAAGGAGCCAAACACAACTTTGTTTAAATCTATCTATCTATCTATCTATCTATCTATCTATCTATCTATCTATCTATCTATCTATCTATCTATCTATCTATCTATCTATCTATCGTCATTTTGTGTCTTTTTTGATCAATTTGTGTCTTTTTGATCATTTTGTGTCTTTTTTGGTCAATTTGTTTCTATTTCGGTCATTTTGGGTCCTTTTTTGATAATTTTTACATCTATTTTTGTCATTTTGGGTCCTTTTTTAGGTAATTTTTACATCAATTTTTGTCAATTTGGGTCCTTTTTTAGGTTATTTTTACACCTATTTTTGTCATTTTGTGTCTTTTTTGATCATTTTTACATCTTTTTTGGTCAATTTGTTTCTATTTTGATAATTTTGTGTCCTTTTTTGGTCATTTTTACATCTATTTTTGTCATTTTGTGTCTTTTTTTTTAATCTTTTTTTGGTCAATTTGTTTCTATTTTGATAATTTTGTGTCCTTTTTTGGTCATTTTTACATCTATTTTTGTCATTTTGTGTCTTTTTTGATCATTTTTACATCTTTTTTTGGTAAATCTATCCATCTAAACAAATGTATATGCAGGAAACCTGTAATTGTGACTCCTATTGACTCCATGCTTTGATTTATTCATTTTGCGTCAGTAGTTTTCCTGATGGGACAATAATGGTGAGATAAACAACCACATTTTAGGATTACATGACTACAACTTTTTTTTTAACTAAAAACTCAACATGTTTAACATATCTGTAATCACAGAATATACTATATACCTGCCAAATGACCAGACTTGTGGTCTTTTAAACCAGTAGTTCTCAACCTTTTTGAGTCGCGACCCCCAATTTAACATGCATGTTGTCTGCGACCCCCGCTCACTGAACACAATCTCACACTCAGTTCAGATCACCCAAAAAAGAAACAAAATGACCAGAAAAGGAAACAAAATGACCAAAAAAGACACAAATCCACCACAAAATGATTAAAAAAAGACACAAAATGGCCAAAAAAGACACACAATGACCAAAAAAAGGCACAAAATGACCAAAAAAGACACAAAATGGCCAAAAAAGACACACAATGACCAAAAAAAGGCACAAAATGACCAAAAAAAGACACAAATCCACCACAAAATGATCAAAAAAAGACACAAAATGGCCAAAAAAGACACACAATGACCAAAAAAAGGCACAAAATGACCAAAAAAAGACACAAATCCACCACAAAATGATCAAAAAAAGACACAAAATGGCCAAAAAAGACACACAATGACCAAAAAAAGGCACAAAATGACCAAAAAAGACACAAATCCACCACAAAATGATCAAAAAAAGACACAAAATGGCCAAAAAAGACACACAATGACCAAAAAAAGGCACAAAATGACCAAAAAAAGACACAAATCCACCACAAAATGATCAAAAAAAGACATTAAGTGACCAAAAACACATTCACACATCAACACTTGAACACAGTGGAGACAGAGCTGACTTGGCGACCCCCAGAAATCATTTCGTGACCCCAAGGTTGAGAATAGCTGTTTTAAATGACATTAGGACCAGTTTCCTCAGTGATTCCTGCAGCCCTGATGAGTGTTTGAAGGAGAAATATTAAGAAAAGGGAATCAAAGTGAAGGGGAGGGGATGTACAGTAAGTAGGGGGTCTGTACTTCTGTAACGAGGCCAGAGAAAGGTTACTACTGGTCACTTTACACTGCTGACACAGATTCACACAAAGAGGAAACTCCCTGTGCACCCTGGGAAGCTGCTGGGAACACAAGAAGCTACACTCACATATTAACTCTCACGCTTTCTGCAACATGGAATGTGATTATCTCCCTTTTTCTGCCTTTCCACTGTGATTGTGCTGCTGTGAATATTGTCACATAAACTCGCCTTGTAGCCGTTTTCACCCCTGAATACTTATGCAAATGATTTAGTGAGAAAAGAGGTAATTTTTTGGCAATCTATAACTGGAGCATAAAGACGGATTTTGATTGGAATTAATTCAGTGAGCAGCAGCCGAATGAGTTCCACTCCAGTTACCAGGGTTTCTTTGTGTCGTCGGCTATTCAGAGGAGCCAGAAACTTGGCAGGCTGCGTGAGGAGATGAGAAGAATGGCCACTTGTAGTCACAGTGTTCAGTAGGCGAGACACAGCGCAGGGCAGCAGAGGACAGGGACGCTTTAACTGGCTCCTTAACCCTTAAGAGGACACTCACTGAAATACTTGCTGTCAAGTTCTGTCTTCTTTTTGACCACAACTCTGCCCAAACTTGAAAAACTGCCTGATCAATATGCAAAGGATGCAAAGGAACAACTTGTTTTCCACTTTTTCTTTGTTTGTTTTTCAAAAATGACCCGCAGTTATTCCCCATGTTATTTAATGCTGCTGTGTGTTTCTGTGCTCTATCTTTTGATATCAACTTATTTTACGTTTGAATATTCCAAGTATTCTTTAAATATCTTGTTTTTGATAACAACAGATCATTATTTCCATTTTGCCGCTCATACTTTATGAAGAAAAAAAGTTTTTGTATTATTACATAGCTAACTAGTTGGCTAAGCTAACTACTTAGCCAAGAAGTTAGCTAACTACTTAGCCAAGAAGTTAGCTAAGTAGTTAGCTTAGCAAGCTACTTAGCCAAGAAGTTAGCTAAGTAGTTAGCTTAGCAAGCTACTTAGCCAAGAAGTTAGCTAAGTAGTTAGCTTAGCAAGCTACTTAGCGAAATACTTAGCCAATAAGTTAGCTAAGTAGTTAGCTTAGCAGACTACTAAGCGAACTACTTAGCCAAGAAGTTAGCCAAGAAGTTAGCCAAGAAGTTAGCTAAGTAGTTAGCTAAGTAAGCTACTTAGCCAAGAAGTTAGCTAAGTAGTTAGCTAAGCAAGCTACTTAGCCAAGAAGTTAGCTAAGTAGTTAGCTAAGTAAGCTACTTAGCCAAGAAGTTAGCTAAGTAGTTAGCTTAGCAAGCTACTTAGCCAAGAAGTTAGCTAAGTAGTTAGCTTAGCAAGCTACTTAGTTAAAAAATGGACATGGGTCATTTTTGACCCATGTTGTGCATCAGAAGAGTAGTGACACAAAAAGGGATTTTATTAAAAAAATAATAAAGGAAAACATAAAATTAGGTTGTATGATGATCAAAAACAAACTAATTGAGGAAAACCTGGAATACTGAATGATGAAAATAATTTATTGCAAAGATATAGAATATAAAAACTCAATTATATCAGGTCACTTTAGACCCATGTTGTGCATCAAAGGGTTAAAGAACACCAGGTTTGAAACACAAGGTTCGTACACTTTTTCAGTTGTCAAATTCAAGCACTTTTTAAAGGAGGTAAAAGGTCCATGTTCAAGCTTTTCCAGGATTTAAACTACTGGAAATGGACTTTTCCATCATATTCTAATTTATTGTATGTATGTTTTTATGGAACAAGTCACAGCATTAAACATACAATTTGTGTGGTTTTACATTGAAACAAACTATTTCAAATAATTGCACAACGAGTTGTTCACTTTAAGGGATCAATAGGTCATAACAACCTGACATGCAATATTTCCTGATAATGAACACCTTGAAGGGTTATTAACCTGGTTATACCAAGTTCACTTGCCAAAGCAAACAAAAAAAAGACAAATATGGTAGAGGTGGGTCTGTATAACCATTTATTAGTATTGAGGGAAGCATTGAACTTAATAAAACAGATGGAATTCTGAAGAAACTTTGATTTTGATGAAATATGAAACTCTGATATTGATGAAATTCTGAAATTGCTATTTTTTTTAATTTTTGTTGTTTTGATGTACTTCCTGGTACCTAATTATGACGACCCACAGAAATTAATAAAATAAAATACTTTTTTAAAAAAACAATAATTTATATTTCATGCAAACACAATACAAAAATGTTTTGCATTAGGCACAATTCCCTAATAACACCCGAGGGTTTGGCTAATGCCTGGAACGACCATTCCCATCCCATAATGGTTTTATGGATTGATAATATTGTTCATTGTTCCAGAGAGTAACAGACAGTAGGTGTCCATTGATCCTGCAGCCAATCAGAGTTGATTATTCACCCAGAACACGGTATAATATTTATCTAAAATTATCTTTATTATCCAGCTACTACAATGTTATTACTGAGCTATAATGCTACATGCTAACACACTGTAAAAAGGGTGTCTAAAAACACTTTCTAGATTTAATCATCTTAATTTAAGAAATCTTGTCAAGTGAAATTATCTGTCCATGCAGCAAGATCTTTTCTTTTTTTAGGTCATTTTGTGTGTTTTTTTTGGAATTTTTTTGTCTTTTTATGTCTTTTTTGTGATTTTACGTCTTTTGTTTTGGTTTTTTTGGGTCATTTTGTGTCTTTTTTTGGTAATTTTTCCATCTTTTTTGTGTCTTTTTTTGTCTTTTTGTGATTTTACGTCTTTTCTTTCTTTTTTTGGTCATTTTGTGTCTTTTATGTCTTTTTTGTGATTTTACGTCTTTTGGTTTGTTTTTTTTGGTCATTTTGTGTCTTTTTTTGGTAATTTTTGCATCTTTTTTGTGTCTTTTTTTGTCTTTTTATGTCTTTTTGTGATTTTACGTCTTTTCTTTCTTTTTTTTGGTCATTTTGTGTCTTTTTTCGGTCACAAAATGACCAAAAAAGACAAAAAAAATTACAAAAGTGACACAAAATTAACTTGTTTTAAGAGTTAATTTCTTGTTTTAAGGGTTCAACATGCTTATTTCTAGATTTAATAATATTCATTTGGTCAAGGTAAATTATCTGTCCATGCAGCAAGATCATTTCCCTCAGATTTACTGTTTTTATCTGGTTTTTAGACTAAACACCTTTTCTGCAGTGCAGGTTTCGTGACTGCCTCTAATTTAAGACTCTAACTGTGTGATATTGGATTGCTGCTGACTGTCCCGTCCAGCACCGTGTCCTCTTAATGTTCTTAATGTCCTTTGTCCCGTCATGTGTCATGCCATCGGAGCGTTCAGCCTGGGTTGGTCCTCTCACCATCGAATGATGCCTCGACGTAATCACACCACAACTAACACCAGATTATCCGAGGTGAGTGACATCACTCCCCCCTCCCGCTCCCGCTCCGTGTAGTCTCTGACCATCTGCGGGTTACTACAGGACGTTCATTCCCACCGGGTCAAAGGTCACTCTGGCTGCTGCTGCTGCTGCTGCACGGCCGGCTCTGAACCGGAGCGTCACCCTGCAGCTGTCACCTGGAACCGGACCAGCACAGGGACGCCTCTGTTCCTCTGTTCCCACAACCACAACTTCACAGATTTAAAAAGATGGAGGAGAGCATTGAAAGTTGCACTGAAAAGACAGCAACCTAGATAAAAAAAAAGTTTAAATAAAAGAGGGAGCTCTGTTCCCACAACTTCACTTGACAGATTTGAAAAGATGCACACTGTAAAAAATTGGAGTGACATTTTTTCCACACAGAAAGTGTTTATGTTATTAAGTTTTTTGTGATTTTGTTGTTGTTGTTCTTTTTCTTTTTTTCTTTTTTACTGTGTTTGTCCATTGGTGATTTATGTTGTGTTTTGTTTAAATAAAATAAAAATAAAAAAAATATATATATATAAATAAATATATATATATATATATATAAATATATTTAATAAATAAATAAAAATATATATAAATATTTAATATATATATATATTTAATAAATAAATATATATATATTTATATATATTTAATAAATATATATATATATATATATATATATTTAATAAATAAATAAATATATGTTTATATATATTTAATAAATAAATAAATATATATATTTAATAAATAACTATATATTTAATAGAACCACTTATTTTTTATGAAAATACACAAGTAAATTGCAGATTCACTGATGTCCCTCAATTACATTTTACTTGGAAATATCAACTAATGAAGCCATTGAACTGGTTTATTAATGAATATTACTTGGAACGAATGATTCAATTTACAGACAAAACTGAGGACACATAATAACAAACAATCACTAAGTAATGCACGACATGAAAAACTGATATTTTAAAGTAAAAGCACTGAATTCGTATTTCGTTGTAGAATTTATATAGATGATTGAAATAATAATTACAGGGCCAAAAAAATCTCTCTTTTGTTTTCAGTGTAGGAGTGCATTGAAAGTTGCATGAAAAGACAGCAGCCTAGATAGATAAAAAAAAAGAAAAGAAAAGAGGGAGCTGTGTTGAAATAAAGTGGCACTGATGGAGCTCTCAGGGTTTTAGTCAAGCTCAAGTTTATTTTTCCCTTTTTTGATACACAGAAAAACAGTTTTAGGGCCTTCACAGTCTCAATTTCTTACAAAAGATCTTACAAAAGATTTCCCAAAATATTTATCTCAGGTTACAAGTGCACAAATCACTGCATACTGTAAAAATGTTTTTTATAAAAGGAGAACACCTTGTTGATCGTTTGCAGTGCAGGATGATTTGCTCAGTTAATTCAAGTGAATTAGGCTTTCTCATAGGAGCGCACGGCCTGGACTCCTTCATAAGTCAAAGTCTGCAAGGAAAAAAAACAAAAATCAGCTTGTTTTACATGATGCATGCTTACATTTAGTTGTGATTTTAATGCAAGGTCTAGAAATAGTTTATAGTGGATGTAAAGTAAGTTCAACTAGGTTCGTTTGGCTCATATGACTTCAGTTATTGCACCATTGCAAAGGTGAGGCAAGATAATTACTACAACACATTTTAACAACTGTAACTCAAAGTGTTTTACACTGTAAAAAAAAAAAAATCTGTTGTTTTTACGGTAAAAAAACAGCAGCTGTGGTTGCCAGAACTTTACTGTAATAAATACGATGCAACTTTTTTAAATATTACGGTAAAAAGATATTGGCAAAAAGATATTTCACGTTTAAGATTGACATTTTTTTTTTTTTTTACTGTATAAATCATAGGTTTTTCCATTAAACGAAATGCTGTTTTGCCATATAATTGAAAAGAAAATACTTTATAAATCAAAATGCATAAATTAAAGATTTTACCATTAAATATTAAAGTATATTTTTGTTAGAGATATGGTGTTTGGTACATTTAACAGTGAGAAAAAGTATTTTTTTACAAAAGATAAATGCAAAAATTACAGTGTTTGCTTGTATATATTAAATACATTTTACAGTGTCTTTTACAGTGGAGTAGTATATTTTTCAAAAAACAAAACTGTAAAAATAAAATACTGTTTTGGCTGTTATATACATTTACGGTGTTTTAATTAACCCATTTATCATTTTACGGCCTTTTACTGTTGTGATTTAGCAGTTTTTCACTGTAAAATCTACAGACATTTTTTACAGTGCAGGATCAAAATGTATTTAAAGTATCAAAAGTAAAAAGTACTTGTTATGCAGAATGGACCCACTCAGATTGTTAAATTTATCATTTTTATTTTTTTTAAAAAGCTGTCAGCTAAACATACTGGAGCAAAAAGTACAAAATCTGTCTCTAAATGTAGTGGAGTACTCCAGTAAAGTACTTTAAAGTCTTTCACCGTCAAATCTACAGACATTTTTTACAGTGTACAGAACCACTTTATAATGCAAAAGGCTCCATAAACTAATGATTCACATTCTTTATATATCATACTGTTATTTACTTACCGCCACCATCTTCCCATCCTTGATTTCTCGAACAAATTTGGTCTCCTTGCCGTCCCATTTCTGCACTTGCACCAGTTTGTCTCCTTCCATGGTGAAGGTGGACTGCAAGCACACACAGAATAATTTTAACCAGGTCTAAAGTCAGAGCACAGTTTAGATTACAGCCGGACTTATCTTACTGACTTTGACGTGTCGGTCATCAGCTGTGGTCTCGTCAAACTCCTCTCCCAGTTTGGCTCCGATCTCCGTGTTCCTGAAGGTGCTCAGGGTTTTCACCACCACCTTGTCTCCGTCCTGGCTGATCACGACTGTCGGTTTGGTCACATTGCCCACTTGTCTTGTGGCAAAACCAACACCTGTGTAAAAAAAAAAGATGCATTTAATAATGCATTATGCTGCACTGTGAAAAATGATTGCAGAAATTACAGTAAAACAGTGTCAAATTGCATTAGAAATAAGGTGTGGAATTTAAAATTGTACATTACCGTAATAGACACTTAATTACCGTAAATGAAGGAATAGTGCACAACTTAAATTGTAAAAATATTTTTTTAAATGTATTTAAAATTAATAGAGGAATACCATAATGTCACAAAGACACAATTAACCTGGAAAAAAAAACAGGATTATTCAGTCTAAATAACAGTTTTTTTCCCCTCTCACTGTATTTTTTACAGTGAAGTTCTGGCAACCACAGCTGCCGGTATTTTACCGTAAATTAAACAGATTTTTTTTTTACAGTGTGGACACAAACTAGCACAACTATTTGACTTTTCCCCCCTATTCTAAAAGTGAAAATATGAGCAAAATAAGCAACTACTATCCCATAAACTCAACATTGCACACTGTAAAAAAATTAAAATGAAAAACTGTTGTTTATACGGTAAAAAAACGCAACAGCGCTGGTTGCCAGAACTTTACCGTCATAAATATGGTGCAACTATTTGTAATATTCAGTAAAATGATATTTGCACAGTTGATTTCAAATTTAAGTTTGCCATTTTATTCCATATTTTACTGTAAAAAAAAGTAAAAGTTTTTCCATCAAAAGAAACGCTGTTCTGCCATATAATTGACAAGAAAATACTTTATAAATGCTGCATAAATTAAAGATTTTACCATTTAATATTACAGTATATTTCTGTTAGAGATATAGTGTTTAGTACATTTAACAGTGAGACATTTTAACAAAAAATAAATGGCTTGTATATATATTACAATATATTTTTGTAACAAACATGGTGCTAGTGTATCTTACAGTGGAGTAATGTATTTTTTAAAAATTAAAAAATGTGGAAAAACCCTGTTTTGGCTGATTTATACATTTGCGGTGTTTCATTGTTACTGAAACTGAATTAACCCATTTATCATTTTACATCTTTTACTGTCATGGTTTAGCGGTTTTTCACAATAAAATCTACAGACTTTCTTACAGTGCACACTGCATCTTATTTCTAGGAGGTAAATTGAATTATCTTACCTAGTGCCTTCATGTAATCATCAAAGTTCTGGCTGTCCACCAGTTTCCATGTTCCGCAGAAAGCATCGACCATGTTTGCAGGTTATTATTGGTCCAGTTCACTATCAAACTGCCACTCAGTCTGTTTCCAGAGCACTTAATAAATGCTGCAGCGAGTCTGCCCGCAAGTTACTCTGACAGGGGGGCGGGACTAAGCGGGGCCCAATCTCGAATCTGATTGGACGTTCCTTCGTGGGCTGTGATTGGTCAACGTGAAAAAAGGGGCGTTAATAGCCCACACAACGGCAAATACTCCAAAACTCCACCCAACTTTTGTTTCTATGTTGTATTGTACATCTCATATCATATATTACTAGATGAAAGTGTCTTTTTTAATTTATCTTTGATTTTATTGTTATTTATTTATTTATCTTATGGATTTTTTGTTGTTATTCATTTATGTAAAGCACTTTGGTCAACAAACAACAAAAATAGCTCATAAGAGTTTAATTTAAGAGCTGATATCTAGACATTTTCCATGTTTTTTTTTTTTAGAATGATTTTGGTTATTATCGAGAATGTTTTCATGACTGTAGATGTAAAAATGATCAAAAAAAGACACAAAATGACCCAAAATAGACAAAAAAATAACCAAAAAAGACACAAATTGACCCAAAAGACTCGTAAAAATAACCAAAAAAGACACAGATTGACCAAAAATACAGTCAAAATGACCAAAATTAGATGTAAAATGACCACAAAAGGACACAAAATGACCAAAAATAGATGAAAAAACAACCGAAAAAGACACAAATTGACCAAAAATAAATGTAAAAATAACCGAAAAAGACACAAATTGAACAAAAATACAGTCAAAATGACAAAAAAATAGGTGTAAAATGACCAAAAAAGGACACAAAATTATTGAAATGGAAACAAATTGACCAGAAAAAGATGAAAAAATGATCAAAAGACACAAAATGGCCCAAAAAAAGACACAAAATGACAAAAAAAAGACACAAAATTACCCCAAAAAGGCCAAAATGACCAACAAATTGACCAAAGAATCTGGGGTAAACTGAAATTGGAGCTGATATCTAGACATTTAACATGGTTTTATTGATAATAACCAAAATCATTATCATTAAAACCATGTTAAATGTCTAGATATCAGCTCTTAAATTAAACTCTTATCAGCTATTTTTGTTGTTATCATTATATTTGTCCAAACAAATGTACCTTTAATTGTACCAGACATTAAAATGAACAATAAATAAAAGAAAACAAAGGTGGTCTAATAATTTTTTCCATGACTGTATGATAAGTATTTGATTTGACCTGTTAATAATTAGGTTATACCCTTAAAATGATTAATCTCTATGACTATTGTACATGTCGGGGTTTCTGTTTACATGATAGTTTTTGTGGTTGACTCATAATTGCATTTCACACATTTAATTAATTAGTGTGTGAATTTAATTTCCACACTAACAAACCACAAATGTTTCAGCATATTGGTGTTACAAGAAAACGAGGTCAACATTATAATTAAGCTTTATGATTATGATTTCTGTGCCAAATTCCACAGCAGTGATTTTGGTGAGTGGCTTCATGTTTTTATAGCTTTGGATTTATGTTGTAATCTCTTTTATTATATTTTTATTGTCTTTATTGCTTCTATCAATTTTATTTGCATATTTGTGTTTGTGTATCTGGATTTATTTGTTTATTCTGTTTATTCTTTTGTTGTAACATTTTGCCTTTTGACTTCTGATCCTATTGGCTTTGATTATTTGTATTATTGAATGTGCTTGAAAAAGCACACTATATGTTATTCATTGAGCTTCTTCCTCCCAGAGTTTTGATCTCACAAACACTAAAAAGGTGTCAAATCGACCGGCTCGGCCATGACAAGTCAGCTGTGACTTTTCTAAGGGTTTCACCAGATGGTTTTCAAATTATTCGGCAAAAATACACCAAAAAAATCCCCCCAATTTTTTGCATGACTTCCACTTTTTTTTCGTAACTTCCACTTTTTTTCTCATTTTGACTTTTTCTCATTTTGACTTTTTTCGTGAGTTTGACTTTTTTTTCATTTTCACTTTTTTCTTCTCATGTTGACTTTTTTTTCCTCATTTTGACTTTATTTCGTGACTTTGACTTTTTTTCTCATTTTGACTTTTTTCTTGTGACTTCGACTTTTTTTCCCCTCATTTTGACTTTTTTCGCGACTGGCTTTTTTTTCCTCATTTTCACTTTTTTGTGGCTTATACTTTTTTCTTCTCATTTTGATTTTTTTTTTTGTGACTGACTTTTTTTTTCTCATTTTCAATTTTTTTTCTCATTTTGACTTTTTTTCTCGTTTTCACTTTTTCTTCTCATTTTCACTTTTCTCATTTTCACTTTCTTTTGTGACTTTGACTTTTTTTTCTCATTTTCACTTTTTTTCTCATTTTCACTTTTTTCTCGTGACTTCAACTTTTTTTTCTCATTTTCACTTTTTTTCCCCCATTTTCACTTTTTTTCCCTCATTTTCACTTTTTCGTGACTTTTTTCCCCTCATTTTCACCTTTTTTCTCATTTTGACTTTCTCATTTTCACTTCTTTTTCTTGACTTTTTTTTCTCATTTTCCCTTTTTTCCGTGACTGACTTTTCTCATTTTCTTCTCAATTTCTTTCGAAATTTTCTAGTTATTATTATGATTATTATTATAGTCATACTGCTAAGAGAAACTGTTAGAATCAGTATAAAAGCAACAGTAATTTATACCTTCAGCTCTATTATTATCATTATGAAAACAACCAACAGTTACTACTGTATTCCTTTATTGTCGATAAAATATTTCCTGCAGATACAATCTGACACGGATTACAAAGAGATTTCCACTGTCATAATACAGCAGAGCAATCTGTATCAGCAACACCAACAATGTCATCAATAACACTAAGAAATGATACAAAATTAAATTCACTATTGCTGACTATATTGTCAAAAAAATATTAAATGTACTACCTGCAAACTCTTGGCACTGATCAAGGCCAAATTAATACATGAAACAAAACATGCAAGCAGCATAGAAAAAAAAATCAAAAAATCAAAAATCAAATCCCCCCTGAAAAAAAACACACAATTCATACAGCAACAAAATTATTTTGTCACTTTTTTTTCAAATAAATTATCCATAAGGATGCTTTTCCTTCCCTGAAGTCCACATATAGTGCATGCAAATGAAACATTAAATGTTCCACAATGAAAATTCACAGAGCAACTCAGGGATCAAGAAGAAAAGAGGATTTAAATGTTTTACAGTATGTTTCTGAAGCAGCAAATTCATCTGGTTACATAACACGATGATGATGTTTGGCTCCGTACAGTTATTCCTTTAAATGTGAAATGATAATCTGAAGACAGTCTGCTTTTATTTCTATCTGTATAAAGGGTGAATCATGTCCAATAAAAGCCAGTAAAGTCATTTAACAGTTATTGTGCCATGTTACGCCTTAAGTGGAAAATACAGAGAGCAATGTGAAATGTACAGGTGCATCTAAATAAATGAGAATATAATGAAAAGTCCATTTTAAATAGTCTTAACCAAGTATTGAGTCATATAGATGGACATATTTTTAACATTTCCATATTAAACACTTTTTAAAATTGGTCTTTTGTAAAATTACTTTTTTTTGAGACACTGAATTTTAGGTCATACACTGCAAAAACATGAAGCTTACCAGGTATTTTCTTCTTATATCTAGTGGTAGTATCTTAATTATATTGTTTTTAGTATAATTTACCTACTGAGCATAGCTTTATGTGCTTATTTTATTATTATTATTATTATTATGCGCTTATCTAACTATCTTATTGTTTAAAGACTTGGTTTTAGGAATGACAAAATGACAAAAAATGACACAAGAGGACCAAAAAAGATACAAAAGGACAAAAAATTGACACAAAATGATCAAAAAAGCTACAAAATGACAAAAAATGACAAAAAAGAATAAAAATTATAATTGAACTTCTGACCATAGACCAAGTATTTTCTTCTTATATCTAACAATAGTATCTTAATTATATTGTTTTGAGTATAATTAACCTACTGACCATAGCTTTATGTGGTTATTTAATTATTAGTAACATTATTATGTGCTTATTTAATTATCTTATTGTTTAAAGACTTAGGATTGACATTGTGAACTTTTTCATGCTTTTCAAGCTATTCAACTGTTGAATTTGGTGAGTTTTTACCTAAAATATTGGCTCCAATTGAGAGTTTTTGTTTAATGTAGTTTGAATGTTATTTCAAAAGCATTTTCTACCACCAGAACGTGCTCATTTCCAAGTATTTCTGGTTTATTTTAATGGTATAATCTGGCTTTTCAAGAGAACTCTTACAAAGAAAAATTCACTTACTGCCTGTTTCGAGCATGTATTTGGTTAATTCTAGTTATTTATTTCTTATTTATTGTCAGTTGGTTTTTGCAGTGTAATCATTATAATTATAAATTAAACAAATTAGGCCATGAAATGTTTCATTCTGTGTGTAATTGATCTATATATATATAATGTGTTATTGCCACTTTTTGAATTGAATTACTGACATAAATAAACTTTTCTATGATATTCTAATTTATTGAGATGCACCTGTATCAAACTGTGTGAAACAGTTTTTAACTGGGTAACACTTTAGATGGGAACACATATTAAACATTAATTAATTAGTTGCTTATTAGCATGCAAATAAGTAACATATTGGCTCTTAAGGGTTGAGAGCCAATATGTTACTTATTCGCATGCTAATAAGCAACTAATTAATGTTTAATATGTGTTCCCATCTAAAGTGTTACCTTTCACTGATTAACTGAGCTTTAGGGGGCTTTAGGTTAGAAAAACTGGTAACACTTTACAATAACCAACTAAATTATGTTTATAGACCAGTTATTAACCAATTACAAAGTGTTATACATATTTAATCTTTAAATGATTTCAACCAATTTCTTAAAGGTATATGAATCATTTCAAAATCATTAACATACTTAATATGGTGTTAAAATGTTATAACAAGTGCAACTAAAACTATTAATAAACTAATAATTTAAATCCAATTGTTTGTTAATGGTAAAGTAACTATAATCTTACATTAATATACCATCTATTTGCCATTTATAAATGATTTAGTTAGTTAAACATATGTTTAACTAACTAAATATGATTTAGTTAGTTAAACAACAAAAATATGTATTTACCATTCTAAATGGCCTCTATACGGTTTATAAATGATGATTAAACATTAATAATAATCTGTTTACCATTTATAAATGATGGTTATTGTAAAGTGTTACCGAAAAATGTAATTTTAGGACTACAGCGAGACGTTGGGGGGTGAAAAGAGAGCGAGCAGCAGAGGTAGAGAGAGAGGAAGAGAGTGAGGTAGGAGGAGGAGCAGAGCGAGGCTCCTCCTCAGTAAGGCCTATCTCTCCTCTCTGTTATAACCTAAAACAAGCCCACAATATAACACACATCAAGCTTTGTGTTCCTGGCGCACAGTGACAGGTTTATATCATAAAAACGAGCATCACTTAAACACCTTATAGCAACGATAACACCAACCAACAGCAGCTGGTTTTCTACTTTAGTGGCTTGTTGTTCTCAACAACTTACTAAACAAGTAGAAACTCTGCAGCCACACACTGCTGGCTGCTGCTGCATGTTTCACCCTGATTGCTTTAGTTTATATAAAACAGTATAGGAAAAGAAACATACAGGCTTCAGTTTGTAACTGGCAGCCTGGAACAGCAAACAGAAACACTTTACTCCGGCTTTTTAGTACAAGGTTATAAATCTGCTACTGATCCGTGTAGCTAAGAATCTGCTTTTACTGGAAATCACACTGTGCCTTTGTCTCATGAAATAAAAAACAGTAATGTAATGAAATAAATGTGGTGGTTAGAAAATTTTAAAGAGAGGAAACCAAACAAATATGGGGCATCTTATATTAAGAAATCCAGTAATAATGCATAAAAATAATGCAAAAATGATGGTTCAAAACAGCAAATCAAAAATTAAATTCCTTCTTTTCCTGTTAACAAAAAGTCTTAGATTTGAGAGTAAAATAAGAAATAATGGCACCAGACTGAAAAAAAATAAAAACCAGTAATGTGATCAAATAGGGCTGCAACTAACGATTATTTTCATTCTCGATTAATCTGTTGATTATTTAAACGATTCATTGATTAGTTGATTGGTTAATACAAGATGACGTCCTCAAATCTCTTGTTTTGTCCACAAACCAAAGAGATATTCAGTTTATTGTCATAAATGAACAAAGAAACCAGAAATATTCACATTGAAGAAGCTGAAATCAGAGAATTTGGACTTATTGCCTTTAAAAAAAACTGCTGAAAACCAATTATTCGATTATCAAAATAGTTGTTATTGTTTGATTAAACAAATACTTGTTGCAGCTCTATAATATAAAGGGCATGTGGTTTTAACTTAGAAAATGGTAAAGAGAGGAAACCAAACAAATATGGGGCATCTGATAAGAAATCCAGTCATAATGCATAGAAATAATGGTCAATTGGTTCAAAACAGCAAATCAAAAATTAAATTCCTTCTTTTCCTGTTAACAAAAAGTGTTAGATTTGAGTCCGTTTCCAAAGATTGGTGGAGAAAAACAGTGAAATAAGAAATAATGGCACCAGCCTGGATTGTCCTAACTGCATCATGGCGTCTGTGTGGTTTATATTTATATTTATAGGTAGTTGTAAGTGTCTCTGCTGCAGCAGGCTGCTATCTGAACGACCCCACGTTGATGGACAGTGCTACCTCTGGTTTCCTGGATTTGTTGGGTCCACTCTTCTTCTGTGGTCCGACACCATCAGAGCCTGTAGCCTGCCCTCTGAGAAGAAACAGAGGTAAAAAAAATAATTAACCAAAGAATCTCAGAGATGGGAGCCAATGAGGCTGTTGGTGCGTGTTGGTGGATCATCTGTGCGTCCTACGCCAAAACTATAACTCTGACAGCTTTACCAGAGGATTGTGAGGGAGAAGACTAATTTTCCTACGTTTCTATGTATAAATTATTTCTGTAGAGTGGAATTTGCGGCCTGGAGCGCAGTTTTCAAATTTATTTTCTGACAGTTTTTTCTCTCCCTCTACACTCTGGTGATGATGTCACACACTGTGACACGAACATTCCGTGCCATACACACCCATTATAATCTCAGAATTTCTCCAAAAATGATCATGGTCATTGAACAGGGATTGATAAAAAACTATATGACCTATCGAAAAGTGGATTAATACACCGATACACAAGACTTGTGTCTACTGTTTAAAGTTTAAATGGAGTCTCTAGGTGAAATTATGCCGGAGAAGTAGACGTTTAAAAATCTACAATTATTGTAAAATTATTGTATTGTATTAATCTGGTAAATCACATTGGACTGCTATTATTTTTAACACTACTGTATATCATTTATCGATATTCAGCCTAAATATATCAGGATATGACTTTTGCTCCATATGACCCAGCCCTGAGTAGGTATTTTCAGTGCAGCTGCAGTGTCCCACCCTTTCCGGCGCTGCTCCGTCTGCTCTCTGAGTCTCTGCTGGCCTCGCTCGTCCTCTGGAGTCAGGAAGTCCCTGTTGTTGTCGATCAACAGATTCTGGGAAACAAAAATACCATGAAAGAATTCAGCGTTTCTCACAAATAAATCAAACCAAAACTGACATTCATTTAAAAAACAAACATGTTTTTTTTTATCGATACCTTGATGCCGACTGTGTCTCCGTCTTTGAGGTGAAACGGAGCTCCCAGGAGAGATTCTGCCTTTCTCTTCTTCTTCTTTTTGGAAACCTGCTGGCTCTGAAAATAAAAAGGTATACAGCATGTTTTAATGTGATTAACAATCACAAGAACACTGAGATTTTTCTTTTTTTCCCCAAAATTGTCTTTATTGGGTTTTTTCCTTTCATTCACATACAAAAATAAAGAAGAAACATGTTAATTTATGCTTCAAAGCAACACGAAAGAACATAATGATAGTAGAGAAATAAAAGCAATGAAAAACAACAACAAACTAACAAAAACCTAGTTGGAGACAAATCAAATACAAATAAAAGAAAGAGATTTAAATAGTAATAATACAACTTGGAGGATGTCAAGTGTTCTAAAAGTTACAGTTGTTCATTTTTCATGGGATTATATTTGGTATAATAGTCCATAAATGGCTGCCATATTGTGTAAAAGGTATTTATCTCACCTCTCAGGGTGAATTTTATTTTTTCTAACTGCATTTTCTAACTGTTTCATTATATCATTAATTAAAGCTTGATAGACTGGAGAATTTTTTTGTTTCCAGTTCAGCAGAATAATTCTTCTCGCTAACAGTGTCACAAAACAAATCACATTCTTCTGGTTGTTTGATAAAGAGAGCTACATTCTTTTCTGTTGAACCCAAAGATCGAGGTTGATTCTTCTATTGTTTCGCAATATATAAATCTAAAACCTTATATAAGATAGATAAGATAGTCTATGTTTATGGGAAAAGTTCAGTATGCATGAAACAAGATTGGAAGCACTCAGTGGAAACACGCCTATAATAGATTCCACGAAAAACCTAAAACTTGTTCCTTCTCAAGAAATGACAACAAAAATCTCACCCAGTTGGATATTTCCTCCCAGATGTGTTTGTCCGGCTGGTGCTTGGCCAGCAGCAGAGAGTCGGGGGAGAGGCCGTAGTGAGCAGCCAGACAGGAACGGAGAGAACGAGGAGAAGAATCTCTGGCTGCGTCCCAAACCAGCTCCTCTGGAGGGTAGTAGCTCCTCTCTCCTGGTACTCCCATCTTCACATTCAGCAGCACATCTTTAGGCCTTAGACACACAAAGACAGAAGGAATTTAACCTGCCCTGAACTTAAATAAGGGGCCAATATTTTAGGTAAAAACTCATCATATTCAACAGTTGAAAAGCTTGAAAAGCATGAAAAAGCTCACAATGTCAATCCTAAAAACAAGTCTTTAAACAATAAGATAATTAAATAAGCACATAATAATAATAATAATAATAATTAAATACGCACATAAAGCTATGGTCAGTAGGTAAATTATACTCAAAACAATATAATTAAGATACTATTGCTAGATATAAGAAGAAAACTTTAACACCACGTCACTGTGTTCATTTTATGATGATTTTATGATTTTTTGTTTTTATTTGTATACATGCATATTTTATTTTGTGCGGGCAGTACATTTTACATTTTATTTTATTTATTTGTAATTTATTTTATCTTATTGCATTTTACAGTTCTATTGTTTACTACTTCTCTTTGTATTGTGTTATCTATTAATTAGGGCCGGGACTCGATTAGAAAAAAATAATCTAATTAATTAGAGGCTTTGTAATTAATAATAATAATAATTAATAAATCGAAATTAATCGCATTTTAATCGCATATAAATATTTGACCTGAGAACAGTGAGAAGTAATTTTTTCACATGGATTTTTAGTATACCATTGAATAATAACTGAATACATAAGCTTAAGCAACAAAAATATTGTTTATTTTTGTTCAAGTCCAACAGTCCAGTGCAATTTTTGCCATTAAGTGTAGCAATAGCATATTTATAAATATAGTACATTTCATAAATCCAGGTAGCCTATAGGTAGGTAGACCTTCTGTAAACTAGAATACTTTGGTTTTTTAAGTAAAACACAATCCACGCTAGCTAGCACACTAGCTGCTAGCTGCTATATGTTTAGCATTGAGGTGATAATTGAGGCTGGATGTGCTGCTATGGTGATATGTGAATTCCTTGTTGCCTAGCAACACAACCATGCTCTTATGGACGCTTCCATCCGTTGGTTTTTAGTAACTAAATGTCCCATCATCCACGGGGCCAACCAAAGGTCTCACCAGCTTCTTCCTTCATGTTCACTGTGGTTTGTTGTTGTCTCAACTCATCAACGCTAGTTGGTGCTCCAGTATAATCGGTCCGCCTGAAACTCATCCAGTGAGAAACGTTCCGCAGTGCAAAAATAAGTGCAATTAAAATGCGTAAAAAAAATTTTAACGCATTCATTTTTGTGTAATTAATTAATCTTAATTAATGCGTTAAAGTCCCGGCCCTAGTTATAACATTTTCTATAAAACTTCTGATGGTCCAATCTTTACCCCAGATCTTCTTCTTTAAGTAGCAGTTGCACACAAAGGTCTGTCCCACTGGTCAGCTTCAACTTCCTGATGACAAAGAAACCAAAGAACAAGAGATTTACAGATAATAAACAGGGTACAGTAGCTATCACATTACACATACGTAGGAATAAAACGCTGTGAGAGATCAAGTGTTCTACTTGAGAGAGAGCTGTGGTCCTCTGAAGATCCGAGCCAGCCTCCGTCCCTCCAGCTGCCACACACGCATGAAGGCCGTGGTCGGCACACACACATCCTGGAGGACAGGTAGCGTCAACACCTGAGACACAGGTAGACCATAAAGTAGAACAAGGAGAGGAGCTTCTGGTTAGAGCCAAGGTTATTATAGTTAACAAAAACTAACGAAAACTAGAATTGAAAAAACTTTTTTTTTAAAACGATAACTAACTGAAACTGTATTTTGTGGTTACAAAACTAACTAAAATTATAGTGAAAATATCCTTAGTTTTCGTCTTTGTCAACTTTTTTCATCCGTAAACCTTTTTGGTTGATATGAAATCTATTTCATCTATCTGGATCAGATGGATCAGACAAAGGAAATAAAGGAAGCATTTATTGTGACCTTATTGAATCTGCACCCAACAAATACCCCATTACAAAAAAACTAACACTAATAAAAACTAAACTAAAACTAAGCATTTTCCAAAAAATAAAAACTAATTAAAACTAGCAAACTCACTCTAAAAACGCCTGGAGCGCAGTTTTCAAATGTATTTTTTGACAGTTTTTTCTCTCCCTCTACACTCTGGCGATGATGTCACACACTGTGACACGAACATTCCGTGCAATACACACCCATTATAATCTCAGAATTTCTCCAAAAATGATCATGGTCATTGAACAGGGATTGATAAAAAACTATATGACCTATCGAAACGTGGATTAATACACCGATACACAATACTTGTGTCTACTGTTTAAAGTTTAAATGGAGTCTCTAGGTGAAATTATGCCGGAGAAGTAGACGTTTAAAAATCTCCAATTATTGTAAAATAATTGTATTGTATTAATCTGGTAAGTCATATTGGACTGTTATCAGCCATCAACTAATTAAAACTAGCAAACTCACTCTAAAAACAAATTAAAACTAACTGAATTTGAGTGTATTAGACCTTTGTTTTCTTCAGTTTCTTGTTTATTCTAATGCCTGGAACAACTAAAGGAACATTTGTTTGGAGAAATATAATGTTAACAACCAATCAAGTGGATTCATCTGGAGTCTTTGAGAATTCAACACTAGAACAAACAGCTCTCATCTCCTGTATAAACAGGTGAGCTTCTGGTGCTACCTGAGTCTTGAGATCCTCCAGCGTGGCTTCGTCAGAGATCTCCACCTGTCCTGCTGCTCTCAGCTCGGCCACGTTGCCGGAGCACAGAGCAGGTGAGTTACCGGAACCTTCTCCTGCAGGTAAAACCTCCAGCAGCTGATCCTCCGTCTGGCTGCTGTCAGTGTGATTAAAGTCCTCAGAGAGAGTCGAGTTGTTTCTGGGATCCAGACGGAGCCACACAGAGAGCTTCAGGAAACCCTGAGGGAGGACGGGACAACAAGAGATACAGACGGAGGTAAAGTTATAGTATAGAATTTATTTATTTATTTATTTTATTTGCACAGTTAGAATGACATAAAATGGCAAAGATAACAAATAGTGTAAAGTGCAGGGCAAGGTTATTATAGTTAACTAAAACAAAAACTGGAATAGAAAAAATGAGAGTTTTAAACGATAACTAACTGAAACTGTGGTTACAAAACTAACTGAAACTAACAAATTATAGTGGAAACGTCCTTCGTTTTCGTCTTTGTCAACTATTTTCATACATAATCCAGTGTTTCTATTAGAAAGAGGATTCTGTTAGTGAACCTGCAGGAACACATGGTAAACATGTTTATTGAGATTGAGATGTTTACACTAGAACCAAAATTCAAAACTCCTGGAACTGTAAGAGTTAATAACCTTATTGGGGCTGAGATGATAAACCAAAGGAAATAAAGGCAAAATTTATTATGACCTCTTTGAATCTGGCACCCAACACATAGCCCATTACAAAAACACTAAAACTAACAAAAACTAAACTAAAACTAGCAAACTCACTATAAAAACGAACTAAAACTAACTGAATTAGAAAACAAAAATTCACAACGAAATTAAAACTAAAACTAATGAAAAATCCAAAACCATTATAACCTTGGTGCAAAGAGAGGCAGAAATATATATATTTATTATAATATAATAAAGTAATAAACTGATAATAGAAAAAACATATGTATAACATCAACAACAAGTTATAATGACAATAACAAAAATATAAAAACTAAAAAAATGAACATGATATAAAAGTGTATTAGTGTCTGAATTAGAATTTTAAACAGACGTTAAATGGGCTTTTAGACATTTTTCTAAACATTTTATAGGGATGGAGTTCTTTGCCAGATGGGAAAAGGTATTTATCCATAATTTAGTCCCTAAATTGAACAATAAATTGACATCAGATGAAAATTGACAGATGAAGATCTAAAGACTGACACGTTGACTGAGAGAGAAGAATGTGTCTCTAAACGTTTCCGTACCTTTGGAGGAAGTTGTCCTTCTGTGACGACTAACGTCTCTCCGTTGTTTATCATCGCCGCTGACAGAGAAACATCCTGAGGATTAAAGGTTTTTAATTATTAATAATAAATAATAATAATGTTCATAATAAAAATAATAATACATTTTATTTATAGAGCGCTTTACATGGTACTCAAAGACGTTTTACAGTTAAGACACAGTGAAAATGCAGTTACAAATTAAAGAAACAATTTAAATCAACAGCATTGGTCATTAAATTAATATGTATATATATATGAATGCATTTCTGTCAAATATATGGCAGAAGTTTGTAAAATTATCTCAAACACTACCCAACGTTTTTTCTGCTTTTGGTTGTAAATTTTCGTTAAAATATAAGTTAAATTTAAGACATTTAAGACCTGGTTATTGCAATTTAAAACCTGTTTCACATCTATACAGACAAAAAAGTTCAAAGTACATGAAGGAAAATTGGAATCCCATAATTATGAATTTTGTTATTTTCAGCCAGATTCAACCGAGCACTAAATGTGCTGTTCTTTAGCCAAAATACATTTAGAAGAGAGACTGAATCTAAAGCTACTTTACAAACTTCACAATAAACTTCATATTAATCATTTTTAAGACCTGTCAAAAACATATTTCCAAATTCAGCTAATTGGATTTTTAGACTTTTCAACCCTTGTCTTAGGGGTCAAAAATGACCCGCCACTATGTTTAACAGAAGAGAAACGCTTCTTAAAAATATATTTTTTCAACTTGAAAATCAATTACTTTTCCCAGAATGAGCCCAACATGAGTCTAGTTTAGGTTTAGTTAAAGCATGTTAACTCACCTCGTCCATCAGAGGCTCTCCGACTTCTTCACACCAGTCGAGCTTCCGTAAGTGCCAACAGGTTCCTGAAAACACACAATTAAATGACATTAACAACTAGATATTGCACCGAAGTACTACAGTAAAACCTCTGTTGGGTTACAGTCTTTTAAGAGCAGAAATACAGGAACATCTAAAAAAATTAGAATATTGAGAAAAAGTTCAATATTTTCTGTCAATTATTTCAGAAAGTGAAACTCATATATTATATAGATTAATTACAGAGTGAAATATTCAAAATATCAAGCCTATATTTCTTAATTTTGATGATTCTGGCTTAGAGATAATGGAAACACAAAACTCAGTGTAGAATATTACATAAGATCAATAAAGAAAAAGGATATTTTAAACACAAATGTCATGCTTCTGAAAATGATCTTCATTTCTATAGATCAATACTTGGTTGGGCTCCTTTTACATGAATTACTGCATTAATATGAGCATGAGTTTCACTTTCAAAAATGATTGACAAAAAATATTGAACTTTTTCATTATATTCTCATTTTTTGAGATGTACCTGTAGAAAATGGGGGGAAAAACTTAATTAATAATGAGTCAACTCAGTACATGCAAGTAATATACAGTAAAATAAACAGGAAAACAACATAAAAACTGTAGTTTTACCATCAAGCCCAACAGCATCCAGCATTGCCTTTAGACACTGCAAATAAAGATTAAAAATTATAATTTAAAATAAGTACACATATATATGTCACATAAACACATGATGAATATTTGACAGAATAAAGAGTCCTCACCTCTTTAACAGTGCAGCTTTTCTCCACTATGATGTCCATCTCCATGCCAGCAGAGGGCGCCGTGCCCACAGAGAAGTGCAGGAAAAGCTGCAGAGCAAAGAGAAAATCTCACATCAATCAAAAATTATTTTAGGTGAGGTCTATTCTGCCCTACAAAGCTTAACTGCAGGAACTAAATTAATATTAATTATATAAAAAAACACAAAATCCAACTCAAAACCAAGCAGTAATTGCACTTACCATGGTCTGCTTTGGATATATATACACTAATTTAAACATAAAAATAATAGAAATTAGAAGTTTATTTGAAAGGGAAATTATTATCTAGATAGTGATGAAGTAAAAAAGTGAGATAAAATTATATTAAGACTAAATCACTTACTTTCCTATAACCCATTTTGCTGGCCAGTTAAAAAACATTACAATTGTGTAGTTACTGCAGTGAGACTTTGTAGGGCAGTATATATATAGTCTATAAACTAAAAAGTGATGCATCATACACCTGTGCAGCTGCAGGTACAAAGGATTTATTGAAGATGTGAAATAAAAAGACCCACCTGTGAGGCCTTGGGGGCGTTTCCCAGACACAGAGTCAGTGTGGTCATGAGTCGAACGCCTGCATCCCGAACACTCAGCTCCTCACACACTGCAAAACAACACACTCAGTCAAATAAACGTCTTCTACAGCTTCAAAGACACATGATGAGAGGAAACACTACAAGCAGGGGGGAGTACCTGTTAAACAGGGGGGCAGTGTAAAGGAATGTCTATGTTAATATCTGGTTAAAATGAGGTTTAGGGGGGATTCCCAGCTCCATTAAAGCAGATTCAGTACCTGGAGGAAGGAGTTTCCCTGAGCAGTCCACCTGCCTCAGACAGAACGCAGCACCTGGTCAGCAAGACAGAAAACTGCTGATTTAATAGATAGACAGACAGAAAACAGCTGATTTAAGAATACAAATACAAAAACATGTTGTTATTGCCTAAACCAGGGGTAGGCAACCTGCGGCAACGGAGCCACATGTCTTCTTTGGTCCAGTATTGAGAAACATATACAGTATGAATTTAAATTGACATTATCCTCTATCCAATATCATATCTGTCTAAAAAGCACATTTTATACACATAAGACATTGGTCCAAATACATTAAATGTACTTAAGGTGGGCTACACTGGTGAATAAAGATGATAACCAGGAAATCCCTGCAGACACATTAATGTTGAACAGAGTTTCTAACCTGGAGGTGTTTCCTGTAGCTGCAGCTCCTCTATGGCTCTCTGTTTCACCTCACACAGCAGCTGATGGACACAAATAAACACATACATTATTTTTAGAAGAATATGATATTATATATATATATATATATATATATATATATATATATATATATATATATATATATATATATATATATATATATATATATATATATATATATATATATAATAAATGAATATAAAAAAAATACAAAATAAGATTAGGAAAGTAGAATAAGGATTAAGAAAATAAATAGAATAAAAATAATAATTATAATGGTATTTCTTGTTGTCTGGTTTTGTTGAGAAAAGCAATAAACAAAGTTGGGAAAATAAATAAATAAATAAATTAAAAAATAAATAAATAAATAAATACAAAAAAATATATATATATATATAATAAATATAAAAAAATACAAAATAAGATTAGGAAAGTAGAATAAGGATTAAGAAAATAAATAGAATAAAAATAATAATTATAATGGTATTTCTTGTTGTCTGGTTTTGTTGAGAAAAGCAATAAACAAAGAAAAAATAAAAAATAAAAAATAAAAATATATATAATAATATATATATATATATAATATATAATAATTATGGCGACAGGCCTAGTAATGACTGACCATATTTCCTGTAGCGGGGACTTTAATCTTCCTCCTCTCCTCTTCTTTTTCTCCTCCTTCTCCTCCTCCATGTGGTCGATGCTCCACCTGGAGCCAGCGGCAGTCAGACGGCGTCGTCACGGTAACGACGTCTCCACTCAGAGTAAACATGCTAACGGAGTTTTTAAAAAGAAACAAAAACAGTAGTAAAACAGAAAAACCTGGAGAAAACAACACACTGACAGTGCTTCCTGTTAGTACCTGCAGTCGAAGGAGTGCGGCTCCAGCACCAGCAGAGCGTCTCCGTCCTTCAGCTGCAGCTCCTTCAGCGTCCGCTGCATGTCGTCAGGAGGAAACACCCTCCACCCGCTGGCTCCTCCTCCCTCTCCGGCCCCCTGCTCTCTCCTCTTTCCTCCTTTATGCTCCTGGCACAGCAGACTCTCCTCCGGCTCCCCCAGCGCCTCCTTCACCTCCCCGAGAGTCGAAGCTCCTGCAAACCCTCTGGCCTCCTTTTTAAGTCCTGCTCCCCCGTTTTCAAAATCTCCGGCTGCCTCCTCGCGCTCCGGCCCGTCCACCTCCTCCTGGTCCACCTCCTCCTGGTCCACCTCCTCCCCCATGAAGGGACGCACCACGTTCAGGAGAACCGGCTCCCACTCGGCTCCCGTTAGGACGGTGGCTCCGCAAACCTGAAGGGACAAAAACACGTAAAAAGAAAGGTCGGCCACTTGGAGTCTTCTCCAGTGAGAACACTGCAAAAAACATAAAGCTTACAAAGTATTTTCAATCCATCCACTTTATTTATATAGCACAATTTTAGCAAACACAAGGTTTCCAAAGTGCTGCACAATCAATAAATAGTAGGGCCGAGACTTTAATAATTTAAAATAATTGACGCCTTTTTATCTCACTTATTTTTGCACCGCGGAACGTTTCTCACTGGATGAGTTTCAGGAGAACCGATTATACTGGAGCACCAACTAGCGTTGATGAGTTGAGACAACAACAAACCACAGTGAACATGAAGGAAGAAGCTGATGAGACCTTTGGTTGGCCCCGTGGATGATGGGACATTTAGTTACTAAAAACCAACGGATGGAAGCGTCCATAAGAGCATGGTTGTGTTGCTAGGCAACAAGGAATTCACATATCACCATAGCAGCACATCCAGCCTCAAGTATCACCTCAATGCTAAACATATAGCAGCTAGCGGCTAGTGTGGTAGCTAGCGTGGATTGTGTTTTACTTCAAAAACCAAAGTATTCTAGTTTACAGAAGGTCTACCTACCTATAGGCTACCTGGATTTATCAAATGTACTATATTTATAAATATGCTATTGCTACACTTAATGGCAAAAATTGCACTGGTCTGTTGGACTTGAACTAAAATAAACAATATTTTTGTTGCTTAAGCTTATGTATTCAGTCATTATTCAATGGTATACTAAAAATCCATGTGAAAAAAATTACTTCTCACTGTTCTCAGGTCAAATATTTATATGCGATTAAAATGTGATTAATTTCGATTAATTAATAACAAAGCCTCTAATTAATTAGATTTCTTTTTTTTAATCGAGTCCCGGCCCTAATAAATAGATAACACAATACAAAGAGAAGTAGTAAACAATAGAACAGAAAAATGCAAAAAATGTACTTACTGCACTGGCAGATAATTTTACTTGTTTCGAGCATGTATTTGCTTAATTCTAGTTATTTATTTCTTATTTTTTGTCAGTTTGTTTTTGCAGCACACCATCACTCATTATAAAAAAAAATAATGATTAAGGGGAATGGTTGGTACTCACCTCTCTGCCGTTCCATACAAACAGCTCAGAGTTTGTACAAATACCTGCACTGTACAGGGAGACACCGTCATCTGCAAAGAAACCACAACAAGAATGTAATTTTAAAACTTCTTCTGTCCTCTTTGTGAATTTTAAAATTTGGTTTTTAGCATCATTATCAATTTCACTCATTAATTCCAGCCTGATTGCATGCAGGAATTGAATAAAAATGCTCCATATTTCCCTTCAGTTATTTGATTTCACTCTGATCACATTGGATAATTTTTCCAAAGCAAAGCAGGACACCATTTCTCATAACCACATTACACATTTAATGTTTTTCATTCTTTTCGGATCCAATGCAATCACTCTCCAAGCCCACAGTAGGGCTGGGCGATATGGACCAAAAGTCATATCCTGATTTATTTAGGCTGAATATCGATATAAATCCTGATATTTTTATCGCAAAGTGAGAGCAAATGTTCAGTCAAAGTCAAATATGACATGTCACAAGTCCCTGTCCCTGAAACTGTTTATTTAAGTGAACATAAATACCGTATAACAACAGGAGAACCTTTTTTTTAAATCAAAGCTCCATAAAGTGCACATTTAAATAAAAAAAATATCTTAAAAATAGCCTAGGGAATAAAATAGGCCAATTCTTTTCTGAAATAAATCTAAAAAATAACTAAATATGACAAACCCTAGTAAGGGCAGCATTTATATAAAAGAAAGATAAAAAAAAATTGAACTATAACGAGATATGCGATATGTTCTAATTCCATATCACATTTAAAAATATATCAATACATTTTTTATATCAATATATCGCCCAGCCAAAGCCCACAGCAGGCATTTTATTAATGAAGGACCCTGCAGCCTGATGCAAAGTCATCATGATAAATGCGTAATATAATTAGCCTCTTGAGGGATCTCTATAGCAGCTAAACATGAGATTAGATTGTCTATTTCTTTCCAGAACAGCTGATTTTTTTGGATTTTTGGGGTGATGATATTTAACAAGTGTCACAAAGTTCCTGAACAGCCATTTATATTGAATCCGTTTCAGTACCGTGTTGATAGTCCGTGTTTTTCCTTTAAACAATAATTTCCCCACTCATTCATTCTCTGCAGGTATTTTGCATTGAATCACTCACCTGTCAGAGTATTGTAGAGGTGCAGACCTGCAGGTAGACCCCTGGCCACAGTCAGAGCCATGTCTCCTTCCCACTGTTCCTGTTTCTATGGAAACAGACGACCCCAAAAACAACTTACTTCTATTGCTCTTTTCAGTTTTTTTTAGCAACACAACAGCTAGTTTTTAATAAGCAGTTACCTGGTAGATAGCTAACCGAAGATCTCCCACAGTTTTCCTGCGGTCGAAGCTCAGAGCGGTGCTCCCGTTGTGCTCTTTGCTGATTGGTTGCAGGGCTCCGTTTTCTAGCCTGTAAAACGGCGCCAGGTGGAGACGCAGCTCCACGGTGTTATTAGAGGCTTCAAACTCCTCGCTGCAACAGAAACAATATCAACTGCTGTTAATTATTCATGTAAGAAAACTAATTCCACAAAACTTCACAGATACAGAAATTACACAGGGAAGCAAACCAGGAAGTGCCTTAAGCTGCCTTCTACCAAAAATGCCAGCAGGGGGTGCTAAGTTTGGCTGCAGAAACATTTCTGTCCATTCATTTCAATGCAAAATGAGAAAACTTCTCACTTGATTTATTACCTTAGAATGTTTTTTTAGGACAACACTATGGTCTCAATCACTAGTAAAAAATATTCTTCAAGACAATTTGATGTCAATAGTTCTAATAATGGCCCCATTTAGAAGAAAATAGAAGATAAAGAATCGTATGATTTGGGGCGGGGCTACCTTTGATTGACAGGTCACTAACAAGGCGAGCCGTCATCAGGAGAGAAGCAGAACAATGCGTATCCACGGCAACGTGTCAAAAAATGTATATATAATGTTATATAGATAGAAAAAAGGACGTTTAGCGGTTTGGTCTCATAACTTTGACCCTTTCACTGTATTTTCACTTAATGACAGTTTATTTGAACGTTTTGTTCATTAAATGTCTTGTTCAGTGTTTGGTTGGACTAACAGACACTCCAAGGAGTCGCTGCTCAGTTTTCTGAGGTCAGTAACCAACGTTTTGTTTTTGTTTTTTTGCCAAAACTAACATCCCAGGTAATGCTCCAGTTAATGCAGAACTTACTAAAGAGCTAAAAGTGTCCTGTGTTAGCAGTGTAATATTTGTTTCTTTACCGCAGTTTCTGCACTCTGACGTTCTCCTGCTGAGCCATCTGGATGAGGTTAGGAGGGACTTTATATTCTGGATTATTCAGAGCTGAAAATGAAGAAAGACAACATTTTAATAGGATGATAAACTAAAAATATATTATCAAAAATAAACCAAATTGTTCCCGCTGCCTCAAAAGAGCCCAGACCATTACCAACGCCACACCTTTTTCTACCTGTTACCTTCAGCCAGGTGGTATACAGGACAATGAAAACACATACAAATAGACTAAAAAACAGCTTTTATGCAAAGGCCATTACAGCTTTAAATGATCACATGAAGTAATTCATGAAATGGTGTATGAATGTGGACGTGGATGTGCTCTATTTATTGTTTGTTTTTAATTCTCCATGTTTTTGATCCCTTTTATCTATTTTATACTATGCGTTTTTACATAGTACATATTGAGTATTGCACTTAATTTTGTTAAGCATTGCATAATGACAAACAAAGATATTCTATTCTATTGTTTCACTGAATCAAATTACCCCATTCCAACTTTAAATCTCCCTACTAAACGTGTCCTCCCGTCGTTCTCTGATCTTCTGTTCCAGTACAAATGTAAAACAGGGTGTCCGTTACCTTCGCAGGGCCGGTGCAGCTGTGTTTTCCTGTAGAACAGCATGTAGGCGCTCTCTTTGCCCTGGAACTGCTTCTCTATGTCAGACTCCCTGATGGAAGTCACCGTGGAGTCGTTGAGGTCGAACCAGTGGCTTCCCTGCTGACAGACACACAGGAAGAGACACCGTGAGAAAAAGAGTCAGAGTACTCACAAGATGTCAACCAGCAGATTAAAAACAGAATTAAGTACCAGTAGGTGTATTTTTTCCCTTCAAAGTCTCACAATAGCTGTGTTTCCATTAGGGGGAAGAGTGGCTGCCGGGAAAGTATCAGGCCACGCCCTCTCAAAAAGTTTGCTGACTCTGAGTGTCTCCACAACAAGAAAAGGGCTCCAGAGAGATTTAGAGACTCTGGAGGTGACATATGGTTTGAGATCGCCGCATAATCGCTAAGCAACAGTTTAAAGGATGACGTCACATACCCGACGGATTAAATACAGGAGACGCAACTGTGGCCGCCTTCGCTAACTGTACACAACGTCAGCAGCTGATCATAAACAAACGGGCATGGCTAACTGTGCACAGAGTAGTCGCTGATCATAAACAAATCCGGTGCTTGTTGTAAACAAACAGAGATCGCTAAGTGAACACCTCCTGCAGCTGCAGCACATACACACTGTACTGCTACAGAGCTAACTGTTAGCCTGTTAGCACATACACACTGTACTGCTACAGAGCTAACTGTTAGCCTGTTAGCACATACACACTGTACTGCTACAGAGCTAACTGTTAGCCTGTTAGCACATACACACTGTACTGCTACAGAGCTAACTGTTAGCCTGTTAGCACATGCACACTGTACTGCTACAGAGCTAACTGTTAGCCTGTTAGCACATACACAGTGTACTGCTACAGAGCTAACTGTTAGCCTGTTAGCACATACACACTGTACTGCTACAGAGCTAACTGTTAGCCTGTTAGCACATACACACTGTACTGCTACAGAGCTAACTGTTAGCCTGTTAGTATATACACACTGTACTGCTACAGAGCTAACTGTTAGCCTGTTAGCACATACACACTGTACTGCTACAGAGCTAACTGTTAGCCTGTTAGCACATACACACTGTACTGCTACAGAGCTAACTGTTAGCCTGTTAGCACTGTGCTACTGTGCACCTCGTTCTGCTCTATGAAAGGGCAGAAAATCACTTTGCGGGATCACTATGAACGCCCTAAGGCGAAAAGCCAGCACAGATCTTTCCAGCAATATAGCGGGGATTTGCGGGACCTCACTATGAAAGGGGCTTATGTTTCTTGTCGCTTGTGACTACTCGCTACTTCACCGGCTTTTAAAAATGGAGCGAGTTCTATCCAATCAGTAACCAGGCTTTTTTTCAGGGGAGAAAAAAGACCCTGCTCTTCTACAGGGACGAAAAAAGTCCAGTCAAAAAAACGCTCGGGGCGGCTCATATTCAAATTGTGGCCGTTTCGGAGAGTGAGACCCGCCTCATAGCGGGTATTCGACTGTAATGGAAACACAGCTAATGTCATTTTTAGACCTTGTTGTTCTTGTTCATGCAGCTGGGGCTTTACAAACCTTTTGTTCAGGCTCTGGCTTCTGGTCTGGTCCTGGCTGTGGTTCAGCAGCTCCGAGGTCTGAAGCTGTTGAAGGATCAGAGTCAGGGGTCTGCTCTGCTGGACCGGGGGGCTCGGCACCAGGACTGGGAGGGTTCGCCTTCAGAGCCACTCGAGTTCCACTGGACACCAACATGAAAACATCACTGTTTGACTGTAGGAACTAGACAGGAAGAGAAAAGAAACAATTATTGATATAACACATATAATGATGTGAGCCACAAAGGGTACCAGACCAGTGGTCATTAACCGTTATGTTGTCTTATGGTCAAAATGACCCACCACTGTGTTTAACAGCAGAGGAAACCTCCTTAATAATCTTTTTTTCAACTAGAAATTCGATGACTTTTCCTAGAATGACATGAGGAAAGTAAAACATTGCTTTTCTTCATATTTGCTTGAAAGCTGTACACCAACAGGTGACAAATCTTGATTTAGGGGTCATTTTTGACCCAGCAGCCATAAAATCCTTTTTAATATCACAAAAACTCATGTGTGTGTGCATGTGGGCATGTATTCACGCATCCTTGCTAAAAAAATATATATTTACACCAATGGGAGTACTTTAGCAATAAAAAAAATTAAACCCCTTTAGTAAAACCAGTTATGACAGGTGTGTTGTGATAAAAAACGAGTGGATTCAACTGATTGAACAGTTTTTCTGCACTGTAAAGAGGGAAACCCTGGATATTCACAAGGTTTGTGACTAATGGCAGGTTGTTCTTCAAGCAAAATAGATTTGGATTTTAAAATTCAATCCAGCTGTTATATTTAAGAGGTTTAGTGAAGGTGGGTCATTTTTGACCTTTAGGACAAGTGGTGCATACAGAAAGTTAAGACAACACAAGAGTTTAAGATTGAAATAATACACAACAACATAATAAAAAGAAAGACATACCTTTCCTATGGGACCGTAGTGTTTCCTGAACTTTTTGCTCCAGGACGAACCGATCTTGTCCATGAGTTTCTGTCCCAGCTGGTCCAGCAGGACGCTCTTTGATGGCTCCTAGTGGACGAGACATGAACATCAGCTGATTAACTAGAGACTACAGGGATCTCTGGAGAAGATGTGGTGAGAATACAGGATGCTGAAAATGTATCAATATTAGGGTTGTCAAAAGTATCGATACTCAAAAAAGTATCGATACTAAAACGTTGTATCCGGATACGATACTCATTTTCAAAAGTATCGATGAAAAGTGTTATTTTCTCTCTAGAAGTCCCAGAATGAAGCAGAGAAAAGTCGACTTATCAAGCTTGCCTAATATTGTGCACAGCATAAAAATATTGTTCTAATTGTTATTTTTTATTGTATTTATTTATTTTTTGCACTACCTCAGACCTGAAGCTTGTTATCATAGTTGCAGTTTCTTTTTGCACAACTGTTTTTTATTATAAATATTTAACCTGTGGTTCTGTTCATTTTTACATGTTGCATTTTTCTTGTTGTTAAAAATATTTCTGTAAAATTTTGGGGTCTTTTGTCCTTGTGGTATCGAGAATGGTATCGAGTATCGAATATTTTCCTGAGTATCGGTATCGAGTTGAAAATCTTAGCATCATGACAACCCTAATCAATACTATATTGAAGGGATATTGAAGATAAATTGTGTCCATAATGCATGAAAGATGTAGAATATTTTTAGGTTTGACAGAGGTTTGTAGCTGAAGGTATGCATGAGTGTGCACATGTTTACATTTAAACCATTTTAACCTGCATTCAACACCAGTTAAAGGCTGAACTACTGACTCAATTAATAAAAAAAACTATGAACCAAACAAAATCCAGATTAAGGAAGCTTTAGACGCTGTTGTTGTTGTTGTTGTTGTTGTTGTTGTTGTTGTTGTTGTACCTGGGCAATAATAGCCGTGATGACAGACAAAGGATCGTCTTCTTGCAGTTTTGGCTCACACATCTGCTTGACCTCCTCTTTGACTTTCTTCTGAGTCTTGGGTTTACATTCTTCCTCCTGACAATAAAAAAAACAACAAGAGGTGATGTCTTTCATAATGCACACATATTAAATAAAAAGCTTGCAGGTTGTGATAAACATATGTGAAAGACAGCAATAAAAATCTAAAAAAAAACATTTTTGACCACTGCTGGTGACCCATAATCTTAAAGTCAAGTAGATAAAACATGTTTTCCTCACCGGCGGCTCCCATCGGCCCAGCTGGTCAATGTCCCTGATATAAACGTGGTAATGGCCGCCGTAGCAGCCGCCCTTATGGATGATGACAGAGAAGAGCTCGTAGGAGTAATCAGAGTCCTTTCCATCAGTCTGGAGGGAAGGAACACATAGTAGTTAATAGAGCTACAGCATGATATAGTGATATTCGTTTTTGGCCGTAGCGGGCTCACTTTTAGGAATATACTGGAGACACTGGTATCATATGAAACTAGAAGATCTAATAAAATCTATAGGCACTATGTGCATCAGGATATCGTGTCAGGAAGTTGTGGAAAAAACTACATGCTACATGCTGAAGAAATGGAACCAGGTATGTGACTCCGTTGTGACGTTATTTCAGACACATTGCTATACACTGCAAAAAGTTGTGTCTAACAACAAGATAAAAACAGTAAATCTGAGGGAAATGATCTTGCTGCATGACAAGATTTATTGAATTAAGATTATTAAATCTAGAAATAAGCATGTTGAATGCTTAAAATAAGTAATTAACCCTTAAAACAAGATAAATTATCTAACACTTCTAAATCTAAAGGTTTTTTTTATCTTCATCGCTGCTTGTGGCTTTAATTTATCTTGTTTTAAGAGTTAATTTCTTATTTAAAGCGTTCAACATGCTTATTTCTAGATTTAATCATCTTAATTTAAGAAATCTTGTCAAGTGAAATTATCTGTACATGCAGCAAGATCATTTCCCTCAGATTTACTGTTTTTATCTGGTTTTTAGACACACCTTTTTTGCAGTGCAGTTAAACAGTTAAATCGCAATATATTGTATCACAATACTCATTATATCGCAAAATGCTCTCAATAATATCGTATCGTGACACAAGTATCGGCATTCAATCATATCGTGGGTCCTCTGATAATTCCCACCTCCAGTAGTTAACTTATCAAGATGTTTTAGAGAATGATTCGTGGATGAACTTCAGAGAAAATGGAACAGAAATAACATTTACGAAAATTACAATTCATCAAAAAAGAAGTGAGGCGAGTGTTAAAACGTGTCGGGTACCTTCTCACAGAACGGCCGTAGGTTGATGGTCAGAGGGAAACCGTAGCGTCCCGTCTCTTTGTAGCGCTCACATTTGGCAAAGTCGAAGCTGAATCTCAGCAAAGACATGGTCATGAATGGAGGAAGCTTCTTCAGCTTGGCAGACTGAAAAATAAGAAAATAGGAAAAGAAAGAAATCTCATAAAAAGATGTTCCTAACATGTAGTTTTAATGATCCTTTCTTCTCAATTATTTACTGTGATTTACTGCATTATAATCAGTGTTGGAAGTATTCAGATCCTTTACTTCAGTAAAAGTACTAATACCACACTGTGACATTACTCCACTACAAGTAAAAGTCCTGCATTCAAAACTTACTGAAGTAAAAGTACAAAAGTATCAAAATGTACTTAAAGTATCAAAAGTAAAAGTACTCTTTATGCAGAATGGATCCACTCAGATTGTTTTATATATTCTAAATATATTATAAGATTATCTGTATTGATGCATTTATTTAAGCAGTGTTTTAATTTCCTCAATATAGGGCTCATTTTAACTACTTAATATGCTGTTATGAGGTATAATTAAAAAAAAAAAAAAAAGATCCTATCACTTTAAATTTATCATGATTTTCATGTCGAAAGTAACTAAAGCTGGCAGCTAAATGTAGTGGAGTAAAAAGTGCAATATTTGCCTCAAAATGTAGTGGAGTAGAAATACAGATGCATCTCAATAAATTAGAGTATCATAGAAAAATTAATTTATGTCAGTAATTCAATTCAAAAAGTGGAAATAACACATTATATAGATCCATTACACACAGAATGAAACATTTCATGTCTTAATTTATTTAATTTCTTCTAATGTTAATGATTATGGCTTAAATTTAATGAAGACCTAATTTTAAAAAGATGTTTATTATGGAAATGTTGGTCTCCGAAAAGTATGTCTTCTATATGACTCAATACTTGGTTGGAGCTGTTTGACTTGAACTACTATAAATGGACTTTTCAATGATATTATAATGTATTGAGATGCACCTGTATAAAGTTACATAAAATGGAAATATTTAAAAAAAAGTATAAGTACCTCAAAATTTTACCTAAGCAAATGTACTAAGTTACATTGTCCCACTGATTATAATCTGTGTTATTGTCTCTAACCTTGGCAGCAGTGACCAGTCTGTCACATTGTGCGCAGCGATAAAGATTATTGCCTTCAAACAATTCTTCCTCCACAAACATGTTCCACAGAGCCTCCTCCAGGCTGGACACGCCACACACACACACTGTCAGGTCCAGGAAGTCCTCCTGGAGAAATAACACGGAAAAAAGAAAACTGGACATTTGATCCGGTATTTCATCACTCCTAAAATCAGAGTTGTATCAACCTAGCAGCCATGCTGGAGATGATGTGGACTCATGGATATATTTTGGTCTTGCGAAAGGATAAAACGATATTGGGACGAAATATGGCAGACCTTAAAAAAAATAACAGGATACGAGATCTTCTTGTAAGGTACTGTATTTGGGACATTTGACAAGTGATGTTGTACAAAAAGAGGATCTGTATCTAATTAAAATATTGTTATCAGAGTTGTATTATTAATATTTAAATCTCTCTCTTTTATTTGTAAACCTTATTTTTGTTTTGATATTTGATTTGACTCCACCTAGGTATTTGTTTGTTTTTTTTGTTTTTATTTTTATTTTTCTACTATCATTCTGCTCTTTCTTGTTGATTTCAAGCATAAATTAACATACACCTTCGTTATTTTTGTATGTGAATGAAAGCAAAAAACCCAATAAAGAGAAGTTTAAAAAAAAATATATATATATATATATATATATTGTTATCAGCAATCAGCAAGTAAAAAGTAAATCATAAGACTATTGTATAGGCCAACACCCCCGTTGTGGAAGATATTTCTTCAAGTTCAAGTCACAATTTGATGACAAATGGGAAAAATGGACAAATTACAGAAGACAGGAAGAGGACGCCACCACTTCCACTATTGGAAAACAAGGACATGTTGATTAATTGCAAGGTTGACTTATGTATATGTGTTACACCCTCCCACTGTAATTGTTCAAGAAAACTTTAATAAAAAATAAGTTAAAAAAGAAAGAAAACTGGTTAATTAGTCATCTTTGTTAGAATTCCCCCTTTTTATAATTCGCAGAGTGTCAGTCTTTGATGTTATTGAGAAAAATGTGTTTCTACTAGTTTCATTTCATTAGAAAAGGAGCCTGTGAGATAGAGCTGTGACTCACCTGTCTCTGGCTGACGTTCCCACAGTCCCTGCAGACGATGCTGTTGACGATGGTCCCGTGGTACAGCTGCTGGATGAACGAGCTCCCAGACGTCCCCACTAGAGAGTGCTCCAACGCACTGAACAGGATCCGGTTCAGCTCCTGCACATCGTGCTGATTTGTTCCCTGAGAGACAAACAAACAGAAAAAAAGGATCAAATTATGAACAATAAGTGGGTCTGCTGTGTCCCAGTTCAATCCTATGAACTTAGAGAAAACATTGTAAATTACACTTTTAATAGTTTATTGTACATTTGACTGGAGTCACAAGAACTATCTCCTACTGAACACCTCAAAGACTAAAAGATGATCATAGATTTCTACAGGTTCAAGCCCCCCTTCAGCCAGTGAATACCTGTGGGGTGGACATGGAGGAGTTGCTAAGTTCTAAGTACCTAGGTGTATACCTGGATAATAAGCTGGAACTTGAAATACCCAGATCATCCGCTACTCAAAACCTTTATGAACCAAAAAAACAGCAGTGGACGGCTACTCTACAAAAGATCTTCTCTCCTACAGACATCAGGCTGTCTAATTCTAACAGAGTTACCAGGCTAACTGAATTTCCTCTCAGGGATAAATAAAAGTAATTTTGATTTTGATTGATTTGATTTTTGCCTGCCGCCCAACTCACTATGCACCTGACCCTTAAGCCCCAATTGGGGTCGCGAGATGATTTCTGGGGGTCTCCAAATCATTTTGGAAGTCAGCTCTGTCTCCACTGTGTTAAAGTGTTCATGTGTTAATGTGTTTTAGTCTTTTTGATCTTTTTTGGGGTCATTTTGTGTCATTTTTTGTCATTTTGTGTCTTTTTTGGTCATTTTGTGTCTTTTTTTGATCATTTTGTGGTCAATTTGATTCTTTTTTTGGTCATTTTGTGTCTTTTCCGACAAATCCCAAAGTATCAAGTTGTTACTTTCCAAGGAGTCTCTGGCTTGAAGCTGACTGTTACACACTCAGGAGGTCAGAATGGACCTTTAGACTGATAGCAAAGGACTTAGATTAAACGGGCGCCTCCCGTTAGAGGAGTTCCAGGTCCAACTGGTAGGAGGCCCCGGGGAAGACCCAGAACACGGTGGAGGGATTATATCTCTCTCCTGGCCTGGGAACACCTCGGGGTCCAGGAGGAGCTGGACGTTGTGGCTGGAGAGAAGGACGTCTGGAATGCCCTGCTTATCCTGCTGCCCCCGCGACCCGGCCCCGGATAAGCGGACGAGAATGGATGGAATGGATGGATGATTTGATTTTCTTATTATCATTAAAGAAATCAATGTATTTTACCATTTACATGTTTACATTTAAGTGACACTTTTCTCTTTTGATTAGTTCTGGAGATCTGCTTCCTGTTAAATCACATCATCATTATATATTTGCAGTCTTGACCTAGAAAAGGCGGTTCTGCGTGTCCTGTGGCACATTCTGTGCATGTTTCTCCCTCTTCATGTATTAGTTTTGCATGAGTGCAGCTCGGAGGCCTCCAGTCAAAATGGAATTCAAATCAGGTTGCGGTCTCGACCCGAGCACGTTTGGAGATCCAGTGTTGTGAGTCTCAGCGTGCGTTTCCTGTCTGTATGAGTGGAAGGTAGATGAGAAGTGTAACCTGAGCTTCTCTCTCTCTTCCTCCACTAATAAACAGAGATAATGGACACTGACCTCGCTGCTGTTCCAGCCGAAGCTGTTGGTGAGGTCGGCGGTGGAGGCGCTCTGCTGGTCCACCAGCAGCAGACTGGTGAAGAGCCTCTGCAGCTCCAGAGGGATCACTCTGACCTGAGGAGGAGAAAGAAAACCTTGTTACACTTCACAGAAACATACAGATATTATATCTGAGGTTAGAGTTTCAGGTATCACTTACTTTGGCCCCTGGTTTGTCTTTGTCTTCCAGGCATCCTAACTCCTCGGCCCCCAAACCAAACAGCTCCTCTGGAAGGAAACACACCAAAAAAAACAATGAAGTAAACAGTGATTGGAGAAATATTTTGAGATGTGTCACCCCCAATGTTTTAGGTGTCAAGTGAAGAGGGAACACTATCCCACTTATTCGTATCATGTCATAAGCTACAACCATTGTGGGGCTCTTTGAGTTCACCGTGTTGTTTGGAACGGCTAATCCAGATAGTGGGAAAAGTAGTTATGAAGCTATTAAAGGCTATCTCCCTTTCAACATTGTTAGCCAGAAAGTTAATTCTACAGTCTTGGAAATCTGAAAGGGCTCCTACATTTGAAATGTGGTTGAGAGAGCTGGGAAATGTATTACACTTGGAGAAAATCAGGTACATCATATCTGCTAAAGAGGATATCTTTTTTTTTAAAAATATGGCAACTTTTTCTTGATTTAATGTCTAAAAACTGAATTAGTGCTATTCCGTTGCTGTGCCATTTATGTTATACCCTTGTTTTGTTTGTCTCATGTCAAAAACTCTGTCAAAAAAAGCAAAACCATGTAATGTTCTGTGTAGCTCCACCAACTATCTCTAATTTGTATATATTTTTCTGATATGAAAACAATAAAAATAAATACACAAAATAAAAAAAAACCATGATTGGAGGATATTTGATTTTATTGTGGATCACAACAGAAAACTTACAATAAGTTGATTGTGGTGACTTTCTGGATAATCATTGAATATCATCATGAGTGACTTGAAAACTCTTCAAAAGTCCTCTTTTTATTTCCTGATTTACGTTAAATTGCCACAAACGTTATAATGTTAGCCCTATGCTGTAGAGGAGGGAATCAGCAGAGGCCCCACAATACGATTTTACCCCGATACTTGAGTCATGATACAATATTATTGCAATTTTAAGCATTTTGCAATATGGTGAGTAATGCAATATAATATATTGCCATTTAACTGTTTAACTGCATTTTGTGTCCACAAAATTCAATTCAATCAAGAATTTTTTTGTTTCTATAAATTCCTTAGATCTTCTACTTTCATATGATACCAGTATCTCCGGTATATACCTAAAAGTGAGTCCGCCGGCTGTTGGAACCCTAAATATCAATACTTGGCAGCCATGAATAGATATATTGCGATTTTATGCTGTATCAATATTTTTCCCACACCTCTCCTGTGCTGTGTGGTCCCTCTCATCCTAACCTATACCTGGCTGTTCTCACCAGATACGATTGGAGCTATGGTCTTCAGATAATTGATAATTGACAGTTTGGTTTTTCTTATAACTGCAATATTAATTAATAATCAGAGGCGATAAGTACGGTGGCCCTGAAGTGTAAACCACACCAACAATTCATCACATGCTGGCGTGTTATATGAATTGCTGGTGTGGTTTGCACTGTAACCGTTTCAACCAAGTAGAAATTATTTTATTTTACATCTCATATTATATTTTTCAGTTCCATTAAAAGAGTTCTAAGCATATTTGATGATTACTGGGACAATACATATATAAACATGAAAACAACAAAAATAGCTGATAAGAGTTTAATTTAAGAGCTGATATCTACACATTTTCCATCGTTTTCTTGATAATAACCAAAACCATTATCAAGAAATCCATGGAAAATGTCTAGATATCAGCTCTTAAATGAAACTCTTATGAGCCATTTTTGTTGTTGCATTATATTTGTCCAAACAAATTTACCTTTAGTTGTACCAGGCATTAAAATGAACAATGAACAAGAAATTGAAGAAAACAATTGGTGGTCTAATCATTTTTACATCTATTTTGGTCAATTTGTTCCTATTTCGCAAATTTTGTGTAATTTCTATCTATTTTAGGTCATTTTGTGTCTTTTTTGATCATTTTCACATCTACAGTCACGGACACAGTCTTGATAATAACCATAATTAAAGAAAACCATGTTAAATGTCTAGATTTCAGCTCTTAAATTAAACTCTTATGAGCTATTTTTGTTGTTATCATTATATTTGTCCAAACAAATACCTTTAGTTGTACCAGATATTAAAATGAACAATGAACAAGAAATTGAAGAAAACAATGCGTGGTCTAATCATTTTTACATCTATTTTGGTTGATTTGTTTCTATTTCGAAAAAAATGTGTCATTTTTTCATCTATTTTAGGTCATTTTGTGTCTTTTTTTAAAGTCATTTTCAGGCATTAAAATGAACAAGAAACTGAAGAAAACAATGGTCTAATATTTTCTTCCATGACTGTATAACTGCCCTCTGGTTGTCTGATGATCCCAGCAGATTCATTTTAATGTCTGGTACAACTAAAGGTACATTTGTCTGGACAAATATAATGAAAACAACACTTATTGATGCACTAATAGCTCTTATTGCACTATACCTTGATTGTTTATTCTTCCTGTAAGTCGCTTTGGATAAAAGCTAAATGACTAAATGTAAATGTGAATGTGTGAGGAGCAGTGTTGTGGTCTCACCTCTGAACTCCGGGGAGAAGTAAATATAATGATAACAACAAAAATAGCTGATAAGAGTTTAATTTAAGAGCTGATATCTAGACATTTAACATGGTTTTATTGATAATTATTTTGGTTAATATCAAGAAAACCATGTTAAATGTCTAGATATCAGCTCTTAAATTAAACTCTCATTAGCTTAGTTTGTTGTTATTATTATATTTGTCCAAACAAATGTACCAATGACCAAAAAGGACACAAAACTATCGAAATAGAAACAAATTGAACAAAAAAAGACACAAAATTAACCCCATAAAGGGCAGAGCAGCGTTGGAGTTGGAGCTGATATCTAGACATTTTCCATGGTTTTCTTGATATTAACCAAAATAATTATCAATAAAACCATGTTAAATGTCTAGATATCAGCTCTTAAATTAAACTCTTATCAGCTATTTTTGTTGTTATCATTATATTTGTCCAAACAAATGTCCCTTTAGTTGTACCAGGTATTAAAATGAACAAGAAACTGAAGAAAACAAGGGTGGTCTAATAATTGTTACATTATTATTATGACCATTATTGGTCATAATAATTGTTACATCATTATTTTGGTTGATTTGTTTCTATTTCGAGAAAATTGTGTCATTTTTTCATCTATTTTAGGTCATTTTGTGACTTTTTTTAGTCATTTTCAGGCATTAAAATGAACAATAAACTGAAGAAAACAATGGTCTTATAATTTTTCCCATGACTGTATAACTGCCCTCTGGTTGTCTCATGATCCCAGCAGATTCATTTTGATGTCTGGTACAACTAAAGGTACATTTGTCTGGACAAATATAATGAAAACAACACTTATTGATGCACTAATAGCTCTGATTGCACTATACCTTGATTGCTTGCTTTTATGCTTCCTGTAAGTCGCTTTGGATAAAAGCTAAATGACTAAATGTAAATGTGAATGTGTGAGGAGCAGTGTTGTGGTCTCACCTCTGAACTCCGGGGAGAAGAGGAGGGTCTGCAGCAGGGAGTTGAGGTAGCAGGTCCCTCCCTGGTTCTTGATGCCGCACAGATTGCTCCTTCCTCGGGGTGGAGGTGGCTCCTCTCCCCCCTTTGCAACTCTCCCCCTGGAGGAGGAGGAAGAGGAAGAGCAGCCCTCCTCCTCCTCTTCCTCGAAAAGATTCCCAAACATGCTGCCTGCCTGAGTGGTTTTATTCCTTTTTCTCTAGATTATTCCGTAGTAAATCAGGTGTTAACCCTCTTGCTATCTCATCTTGGTTTTGCCGAGTTCTCTGTTAACAATGGCCGGACTGACTCTGAAATAAGAAGACTTGACGGGGCTGAACATAGCGACTAGCACCGGATACTGCATAGATTATGTTATTGGGCTCGCTGTGAAGTTGTTTTACTAGTTTAACTCGGTTTGCACGAAGCCAAATCGATCCTCAAGCAGCCTGACAGCTCAGCGAAAAAAAAAAAATCAGGCTTCTCTGTTTCTGTCACAATAAAAGGAATAAAGACGTTTACCAACCGGAAGTCTAGCGACTCATTTAACTAAAATATTACACAATAAAGCTCCTGACACTGGCTCGTTCCTCTCCCGCTTGTCTTAAAACAGATAACAAACCAAACGTAAATAAAAATACCGTCGGTGAACAGTAGGCAGCCATGTTTCTCCCTGGCAGGAAAATGGAGCGGTGCATTCTGGTACTTGTAGTATCACCTAGGCAACGGCTCCTCCAAATTAATTTCACTGAGGGTATTTTCATTACTTTGCTAATGTGTATAAACAACTTAAGTGCGGTTTATTGTGATTTTTTTTACTGTCAGTTTATGCCACAGACATAATAACATGTTTACAGACATGTTTTTTTTTCACACACATAAATTATAGCAATAAAAACTACATTTCCGACAAGTCTAGGCTTGAAGTTATGGGGCTTGTAGTCTTCCAGAAGGAACATGTTTCAGTGCAGGGATGAGCAACTTGAATGCTGCAGGGGGGCCACAATTTTTTTTAATCAACACTACCGCATAACATGGTTCTAAAGTGACCCGACTGAGATTTTATTTTCTATATCTTTGCATTAAATTAATTTCATCATTCATTACTGCAGGTTTTCCTAAAATAACTTTCTTTCTTTTCTTTTCCTTTCTTACTTTTTGAATAAAAATTGTATCACTACGCTTCTAATGCACAACATGGGTCAAACATTTCATTATGGGGTATTGTGTGTATAATTTTAAGGAAAAATGAAATTAATCAATTTTGGAATAAGGCTGTAACATAACAAAATGTGGAAAAAGTGAAGCGCTGTGAATACCTTCCAGATACACTGTATGTGGGGCAAAATGATACATAACCATGTTAAATGTATTAAATATATGAGTGTTTGGCCCCTCTTACTGCTAAAGTAACTATTTTAAACAAATTACTATTATTAAAGTATTAGGCTATTTAATTTCATATCAAATTTGGATGAATGAGTCATTTTTAACCCATGTGTCTTTTCTTCATAAAGTATGAGAGGAAAAATGGATATAATGATCTGTTGTAATAAAAAAGATATTCAAAGAATACTTGGACTATTCAATTATAAAATAAATAGATTTAAAAAGAGCATTAAAGGGGTTAAATATGTTTACAGTGCAGCAACTTAACATATTTCATGCTCAAATGCATGTTTAACAGTATAAATAGGAATACAAAAGGTTTGAAGCAAATAAAAAACAAACACTTACTGTGATTTCTTTTTTTTTTTCAGTGCAAGAACAGCAGACCAACATTAATTGCAAGAAGTAATTTTGTGCATTTTTACACTGCACTTTTAAGATTTCATGCTCAAATGCATGTAGTTGTACTGAGGGCCACTTCAAGTGAGGGTGCGGGCCGTATGTGGCCCCCGGGCCTCCAGTTGCCCATCCCTGTTTTAGTGTTTATGGAGGTTGGTATTTCTGTGCCCAGGGCCATGTGTGCAGGTTTGCATACCAGTCAAAGACCTCACCAGGATTTTGATTAACCATGAAATTAAGTAAGTATGATCCTGCAGGGTATGTTTACCACCTGTGTTGCCCACCCACTTGCTCTAAATACATAAATACAAATGCTAAAAATGATCCAATGCATAAACAACATGCATATAAACATATAAAGTCTGGTTTGTTGTAATTTAAATAATTTACTGTCACTTTTTATATCAATTTCATGCAGTCAAAGGCAATAATCAGTCTGTTTTTTTATGAGAATACACATCCCAGTAAGTAAACAAATGTTAAATATCATTAATATTAAATGTTTTTACAGAAAGATAGAAATCTCACAGAGGCTGTCTTGAGCTGCAATCATTTCTGTCTTACAATGCACAGAAATAGACAGATATAATCTCATAAAAAGCTTGTGCTTGTTATATTGCTGTTTAAATTAGGAACATTAGCTGATAAAGTGATGTTGAGCATGCAGAGCTGGCACAAACCAGGCAGTTGAATTTCTCTGGTGAGTATATTTCCATTTAGTTTGCAGATAAAAAGGAAAGGGCCATGTGTGCAGGTTTGCATAACAGTCAAAGACCTCACCAGGATTTTGATTAGCCACAAAATCCTGCAGGGTATGTTTACCACCTTTGTTGCCCACCCACTTGCTCTAAATACATAAATACAAATGCTAAAAATGCTCCAATGCATAAACAACGTGCATATAAACATATTAAGTCTGGTTTGTTGTAATTTCAATAATTTACTGTCACTTTTTATATCAATTTCATGCAGTCAAAGGCAATAATCAGTCTTTTTTTTATGAGAACACACATTCCATTTAGTAAACAAATGTTAAATATCATTAATATTAAATGTTTTTACAGAAAGATAGAAATCTCACTGCTGCAATCATCTCTGTCTTACAATGCACAGAAATAGACAGATATATTCTCATAAAAAGTTATATTGCTGTTAACATTAGGAACATTAGCTGATAAAGTGATAAACCAGGTAGTTGTATTTCTCTAGTGAGTTTCACTTTGCACATAAAAAAGGAAAGCTACACAGTTAGCTGTTGGACTGTGCATGCAGAACCCGCTACACAGGTGCACCATGCTTTTTTTGCCCAAAACAATTTCCCAAAACAATTTTTTTTTAAGCAGCCATGTCAGTAGCGACCCATCTTGTTATGATCTGGGCCTAAGAAATATGAGAATCATTCTTCAAAACCCATAATGTGCAAATCTCTGTGATTTTAGAATATAAAATCCTCCTCCAAATTCCCAGGACATATATTAAGGTTATGACTAGGGCCGGGACTTTAACACAAAAATTAACGCGTTAAAAAAATTGACGCATTTTTAATCGCACTTATTTTTGCAGCGCGGAACGTTTCTCACTGGATGAGTTTCAGGAGGACCGATTATACTGGAGCACCAACTAGCGTTGATGAGTTGAGACAACAACAAACCACAGTGAACATGAAGGAAGAAGCTGATGAGACCTTTGGTTGGCCCCGTGGATGATGGGACATTTAGTTACTAAAAACCAACGGATGGAAGCGTCCATAAGAGCATGGTTGTGTTGCTAGGCAACAAGGAATTCACATCCAGCCTCAAGTATCACCTCAATGCTAAACATATAGCAGCTAGCGTGTTTTACTTTAAAAGCAACATGGTCTCACAGGAATCCGTGAAATAGCCACGGATTTCGCTTAACCCAAAATCCGTGGAATAGCCACGGAATCACTCAAATTTCCGTGAAACTGACACGGATTTCGCTACAATGCAAGTTAATGACAGTCATATCCCGTGGCTATTCCAACATACAAAGTGATTATGTACATTCACTGAGTGAATATTTAGAAAATAAAACATATATTTCTCGCTAGATATGTGATCAAAATCCATTTTTATGCAGAAACGAAGTCAAAATATTGATTTTTTTTTCACAAAAAATGAGAGAACGGTCCGCCATGTTTTTTGTTCTGACTGCCGGAACCTTGAAAGTCACGTGACTTGGAACAAACCAATAGGAACAAATATCCATGGAATAGCCACGGGAGATGACTGTCATTAACTTGCATTGTAGCGAAATCCGTGTCAGTTTCACGGAAATTTGAGTGATTCCGTGGCTATTCCACAGATTTTGAGTTAAGCGAAATCCGTGGCTATTTCACGGATTCCTGTGAGACCAGGTTCTTAAAAAACCAAAGTATTCTAGTTTACAGAAGGTCTACCTACCTATAGGCTACCTGGATTTATGAAATGTACTATATTTCTAAATATGCTATTGCTACACTTAATGGCAAAAATTGCACTGGTCTGTTGGACTTGAACAAAAATAAACACTATTTTTGTTGCTTAAGCTTATGTATTCAGTCATTATTCAATGGTATACTAAAAATCCATGTGAAAAAAAATTACTTCTCACTGTTCTCAGGTCAAATATTTATATGCGATTAAAATGTGATTCATTTTGATTAATTAATTACAAAGCCTCTAATTAATTAGATTATTTTTTTTAATCGAGTCCCGGCCCTAGTTATGACATTAACAGTTGCTACGTCCCTGGCTGTATGTAAATCGAGAACAGGCACAGTATTATAAAGGCACATTAAAGACTTAAACCCACTCACACGTTTAAAATATTACTGCAAACATTTTCACACACATAAACACAGCACACAAACAAAGCTATGTGCCTAGTAGGTTTTCAGCTTAAACACTTTGGAGAGAGGTGCTTTGGCACTGGAGTAGATCAGATATGATTCTCCTTTAGAGCTGAAAAACTCCCAGTCACTGCACCCGATGGTCGGGAGCCAATGAACAGGAACAAATCCTTCATATCCTCGCCACCTGAAAACAAACAGAGAAGAGGAATAGAATCAAATGCCCATTTGCATCTGTTCAACAAAGGCTCTAAAATTAGATAGTTCCTTATTATGTCTCACATGTCAAAAGCGCCTGTATGCTTTTGTTATATATAGATAATTATAATGCTGTGTAGATTGTTATATATTGATAATTATAATGTTGTGTACACTGCAAAAAAAAGAAAAGTTGGGTGAACTCAAAATTTCAAGGCAACAAACTTCGATAAAATTTTAAGTTGGACAATTAAACTAAATATTTTAAGTTTTGTTTTTGAGTCTGCTCAACTCTGAATTCAGATTTTTGTCAACTCAACTGTAAGTTGTACTAACTTATAATTTTACATTGTAATAACTTTTAATCCTTACTACTGCTAACTTCTGCAATGTGCTGAATTGGCACGATTGTAACGCCGCTATGAAATGTCAGCTAATGTTGCGACCACAATTTTGAGTTAGCATTGATACGCTAATGGCTACTCTTGTAGTTGTAACAAGCAGCGCCGCTAGCATCAGTTAGCCGCTAGCATCAGACAGCTGCTAGCTTTCGCTAATGAATTTCACCGCTTTCCCGCATTTCCCAACAAAGAAGTAAGAGTTATCAGAACTATTGTCCCTTGTTGTGAACCCCAACTTAAAGATATAAGTAACAACAACTCACCAACTTGTTTTTGAGCAGACAACTGGCTTCCTTTGTTGTGCTAACTTACATTATTGCCCTAAATGTCAATGATTTATATTTCCAAATACACAAAAACAAGCAAATAGAGAAAACATCATCAATTTAACAACACAAGCACAGCATTTAGAAAACACACTGCAAAGACGACAACACAACAGAAGTGTTTCCAGAGGACGCTTAAAAGTGATGCACACGTCTGGACACGTATGTGACATTATCAAGTTATTTCACGTTCATGATAATAATATTTTCATGTTATAACGTGATATATAGCGTTAGCCCTCTAGCCTGTATCAATCACATTGTGGTTAAACAAATCAAATAAATTAATTATACACGTTTTAGTTGGTTTCTCTCAACGGCACCGAGATGGTTTTGGTCTTGCTCGCCTGCTAACGTTAGCCTGGTATCGATCGCCGGCTAACGTTAGCATGCTATTGATCGGCCATTAATTTTAGCACACTATGATGTTTAACGTTATAACATGAAATTATTAGTATCTTGAAATAACTTGATAATATCACATGTGTGTCCAGACGTGTGCATCACTTTTAAGTGTCCTCTGGAAACATTTCTGTTGTGCTGTGGTCTTTGCAGCACGTTACTTAAAAAAGTAATTAATCTTAATCACGTTATTTCATGATGATGATATTTTCATGTTAGAACGTGATATACAGTGTTAGCCTGCTAGCCCATTTCAATCACATTGCAGTTAAACAAATCAAATGGCCGGCTAACGTTAGCATGCTATCAAACGCTGGCTAATGTTAACATGCTATCGATGGGCCGTTGACGTTAGCACGCTATGATGGTTATAACGGTATAACGTGAAATTATAATTATCTTGAAATAACTTGATAATATCACATGTGTGTCCAGACGTGTGCATCACTTTTAAGTGTCCTCTGGAAACACTTCTGTTGTGTTGTGGTCTTTGCAGCACGTTTTCTAAATGCTGTGATGTTTTCTTAATTTTTGCTTGTGTTTTGTGTATTTGCATGTGTTTTCTTAAGTTGCAGCGCTGTGAGCTCTCAGGGCCACCGTAGATTCTGAGACCAGATCTGCATAATTTTACCTGTGACCAAAAATAAAGGCCGGTATTGCAGTGTGTGTTTGCTTCAAATCTACCAACCAGAGTGATATTTTACACTTTCACGAGTCCGGTTCACAGGAGGGGAAATAAATCTACATTACAACAGGCCTAAGTTAGAGAAGTGCATCAGGACAGACAAAGTATTTCACACTGGGAGGTGTTGCTGACAGGTTGAGTACCTGTAGAGAATGCTGTTGAGAGAGTAGGATTCTCCGTTAAAGGAGTTCGCCACAACCAGAAAATATTCCTCCCCGAGGCTGAAGAACTCCCAGTCCACTGCACTGGAGAGACAGAAAGGTATGCAGCGATGACGAGCAGCAAACAGGTTATTACACAGGAAGTGTTCTTGTAATCTGTCTGTATGTGCTGAACGAGCACCTGGCGTCCTCGTACCTGTAGGTGACGATGTCCTGGAAGCGGACGAACAGCTGTCCGATCATGTCGAGTTCGTAGATGGTGGAGTTGATGGCGTACTGGCTCGGCCCGTTGCCATGGAGTCGGTGTCCGTTAGCAACCACTAGGAAGACTCTGCTGCCAATCTGAAACATTTCCCAGTCTGTGGCGCAGTACGTCTAGATTAACAATGAGAGAGAAAAAACATGCTGAAACCATTTTTTTTTTAAAACTCAAATAAAAGCTCTTCTTTGACTCTTGCTTGTTTGAACGTACAGAGAGAAAAGCTGAAACATAAACAGCTAAGAAAGTAATACATGTAAAAATGCCAAAATTATATACTGCCCTACAAAATCTAACTGCAGTAACTAAATTTTTGGTTGAAATTGAGTTTTAACTAAAAAATGAACTCCTTGATGTCTGTTTTATCTTGTGACAAAGTTTTAAGATTTAATTGTGCTTTATTTCAGAAAAATATTTATGTAAAAATTGCAGTAACTACAAAATCCAACTGAAAACCAACCAAATATAATCCCATGAAAAATTAACAACTGTAAATTTTAGAACACTTGACATCCTTCAAGTTGTATTATTACTATTTAAATCTCTTTCTTTTATTTGTAAACCTTATTATTATTGTATTGGTATCTGATTTGACTCCACCCAGGTTTTTGTTTGTTTGTTGTTGTTTTTTTAATTGCTTTTATTTTTCTACTATCATTCTGTTCTTTTGCGTTGATTTGAAGCATAAGTTAACATGCATCTTCTTTATTTTTGTATGCGAACGAAAGGAAAAACCCCCAATAAAGAGAAGCAGAAAAAAAAAAAATCCAACTTAAAACCAAAGCAGACCGTGATATATTTACACATTTAAACATAAAACAAAAGCAGTGTAGCCTTGTATTTCTTCATTGTGTTGAAGCCCAGTGAATGGTATATAGTATGGTTTTTCAAGCATGCTCAGTTATAATTTTATTTGTTGAGGAAATTATTATCTACATAGTGATTCAGTAAAAAAGTGAGATAAAATTATATTAAGACTAAAATATAACATTACTTTACAATATTAAGTCTAAAATACACAAATCTTTGAATAGAGTTGTTAAACACTTTCAAATACACTTATAACAAAATCAATTTAGAAATGTTTATTCACTGAAAACAAAATATAAAAGCTTGTTTGTTTGTACATTACTATTAGAACCTATTAGAAGTGCAGTAACTACATCTTTGGGGTTAACGTTCAAATAAATCGCCATGATTTTTGAGCATAAAAAAATTCCTCATCAGATTCTTACTGAAAAATCAGGAAAGAAAGTTCTATAGAATTTGGCAACCATTTATTGATTATTTTAACCAGAACACATAGTCTGAGGGCAAGTTATATAAGTGCTCTTAATAAAAGGAAAGAACTTTTATTTTTCTATTTTTTTTATTCCTCTGCTTATTTTTTTTTTATTTTTTTTTACTTTTAAAGAGTGGATACATGTTTGGGTATAATCTTTTTTAATTTTTATTTTATCTCCTACATCTCTCTACTTTTCATTTTGAGATACATACGTCAATACAACTTAAATTACCTTTTTATGTAAACGTGTACTTGTAAATGTGTCTGTAGTGACTGATATGTTTTATGTTCAAAATGAGGAAAATCAATTAAAAGAGTTGGAAAAAAAATACAACATCAATACATGTTTATTTGTGCCTAATAATGTTTGTAGTTTGATATTCTGTGCAAATTTGACTATTTTAAGCAATAGCAACAAGCTACGACACTGGTTGCCAGAACTTTACCGTAATAAGTACGGTAGAACTTTTTAAAATATTACGGTAAAAAGGTATTGGCACCGTTGATTTCACGTTTAAGATTGCCATTTTATTCCATTTCTTGCTGTATAAATAAAAGGTTTTTCCATCAAAGGAAACTCTGTTTTGCCATATAATTGACAAGAAAATACTTTATAAATGCTGCATAAATTAAAGGAACAGACTTTTACTATCATTCTTTAAATAAGAGGGTGTAAATGTAAGGAAATAAACAGTTTTATACACTGGCGAATTAATTGTGTTATACAGTAAAATTAACCCTTTTTTTTTTTTCAAAAACTACTTCCTGTTCAAAGACAATGCTTGTTTTTGTACTTATCAGATCCTACTGATCCAAAATATCTAGGAGAAACTAACAACACATACCAAACAAAAGCTTGGGTCTCAGGAGCTTAATATAATTTTATCTGACTTTTTTACTTAATCACTATTTAGATAATAATTTCCCTATCAAGTATAAAGTATAAAGTGTTACAACATCAATACATGTAGAAATAAGTGTCACTTAGCTACCTATAACCCATTTGGCTGGCCAGTTAAAACACTTTAAAGCAGTTTTTCTCAGTTTTACCCCTTTGCGTAATTACTGCAGTTAGACTTTGTAGGTGCTGTATACATTTCTGGATGATTTTACATGATTAATTCCCAGCTGCCCCAAGGTGTTTAGATCCTCACATCCAGCTGTGGAGTTCCCCTAAATCATCTCCTTATGGTTTCTCATGTGACTATCAACGTGTCAACACCGTCTCCTCAAATGTGGCTGGATTCAAATATATGATTCACTATCAGCGACATGTCAAAGCGCTGCTGCTGCTCAAGCAAATCACGGCAAACCGCACACTATTTCTGTCTTAAACGCACGGCCACGCCTATTCTTTCACACCGTCTCTCTGTCATTAAAGCTTTTATCTCCTGTGTTCTCTTCCCTCTGTGCTCACAGACAAGATGGTTTTTCATACTCAAAGATACGGATCTCATCAGAGGAAATCAAAGCCCAGCTGGAGAGAGATAAACGACGCTATGGAAATAGTGCAGCAGAATGCAGCTTTAAAGAAGTGCTATTAAGTCTAATGTAGACCCAGGCACAAGTTTACACCTGTCAGGTTTACTCTGTATTGTGGCTCAGCACCAAACAGATGTTTTAACACTTTCATGTTGTTTTAAACTGCTGGAGCACATTTTGAGTCATTATATCTTATTGAGAAATGCGTTGAACTTTGATTAGCCATGAAATTAAGTAAGTATGATCCTGCAGGGTATGTTTACCACCTTTGTTGCCCACCCACTTGCTCTAAATGCATAAATACAAATGCTAAAAATGCTTCAATGCATAAACAACGTGCATATAAACATATTAAGTCTGGTTTGTTGTCATTTCAATAATTTACTGTCACTTTTTATATTAAGTTCATGCAGTCAAAGGCAATAATCAGTCTGTTTTTTATGAGAACACACATCCCAATAAGTAAACAAATGTTAAATATCATTAATATTAAATGTTTTTACAGAAAGATAGAAATCTCACTGCTGCAAAAATTTTTGTCATGCCAAAATGCACAGAAATAGAGAGATGTATTCTCATAAAAAGCTTATGCTTGTTATATTATTGTTAAATTTAGGAACATAAGCTGATAAAGTGATGTTGAGCATGCAGAGCTGGCCCAAACCAGGTAGTTAAATTTCTCTGGTGAGTTTTAGTTTGCACATAAAAAAAGGTCTAATGTACACCCAGGCACAAGTTTATAACTGTCAGATTTACTCTGTATTGTGGCTCAGTACCAAACAGATGTTTTTAACACTTTCATGTTATTTTAAACTGGTGGAGCGCATTTTGAGTCATTATATCTTATTGAGAAATTTGTTGAACTCTCAATACACATACAATAAAAAAGTATGATTGTTTTACTGTCTACAAATTGTCATTTAGTGATGAAGATAGTGATGGTAAAATAATACATTTTAATCTAACTAAACAACATTATGTCAGTACGATTTTTCACTATTTCTAAGATTTTTTTTTAAAGTAATGTAATGTTAAATATTAAGAATATCCCATACTAACATATTGACATATGTTGGTATAATAACAATAATAATATTAATGTTTTTTTATTGTATTTAACCTTGATTTATAAAGGTAATCTCATTGAAATTAACAGCTGTGGAATCTTCTAGCACAGTGACAACAGCTGGGGACAGACTGGAATTTCTGGCCTCAAACAGAAAGCATTTTTGGCAAAACCATAATACCTATCATTGATCCGACTTCACTTTGAGCGTCCTGAGTTCTTCCCGAACAGCTACATATGTTTTTTGTGAAGAAAAATGAAGAAATAGCTTTGTAAGAGCGATCTGAAAAACTGTTAAATGTGCTTTTCTACAGAAATCTTCCTGCGTTTTTAATATGGGAGCCAATGAGGCTGTTGGTGGTGTTGGTGGCGCATCTGTGCGTCCTACGCCCAAACTATAACTCTGACAGCTTTACCAGAGGATTGTGAGGGAGAAGACTAATTTTCCTACGTTTCTATGTATAAATTATTTCTGTAGAGTGGAATTTGCGGCCTGGAGCGCAGTTTAAAAATTTATTTTTTGACAATTTTTTCTCTCCCTCTACACTCTGGCGATGATGTCACACACTGTGACACGAACATTCCGTGCAATACACACCCATTATAATCTCAGAATTTCTCCAAAAATGATCATTGTCATTGAACAGGGATTGATAAAAAACTATATGACCTATCGAAACGTGGATTAATACACCGATACACAAGACTTGTGTCTACTGTTTAAAGTTTAAATGGAGTCTCTAGGTGAAATTATGCCGGAGAAGTAGACGTTTAAAAATCTCCAATTATTGTTCTTTTTCGCTCATTTTTTTTCTTTGCTCCTCGGTGCGATTGCCCCGTGGCCCTAATAATAATTATATTAGTAATGATATAACAGTGCATGATAAGTTATTTGGAATTTTTTTTTCTTTCTGTTTTACAAAGACATTTATTGTTGCTATTAATGGCCCAAGGCAATAAACATGCAATTACATTTTTATTTTCAGTTTTTCTTTTTAGTTAGGACAGTGAAGGGTTAAAAAGTCTCATCAGGAATTTTCAAAGACAGTTCTACATTTCTTTTTTTTCCATTTTATTTTCACCACATACCTTAATAGTCTGAAACACGTGGAAGCTCCCGTTGACCCAAACGTAGATGACAGAGTCTACGGAGGTGGTGACTCCATTAAAGGCGTTGGCCACCACCAGGAAGTGGTACGGTCCCACCGTGAAGAACTCCCAGTCGTAGGCTCCCGCCGTCGGCAGCATCTGGTGAACCTCAAAAGACTTTGTGGGCTTGTTCCATTTGTAAATCACACTGTCTATCGTGTGATTATTATCACCTGAAATCAAACCACAAAGAGAGAAAACAAAACAGAGTTGAGGAGCAGTTTGTGAATGACATGGCAGGATTTATGGAAGTTAACAGGTGATATATTAGGGCTGGGCGATATATCGATAAAGAAGATATATCGATAAGACAAGTTTTAAAGTGATATGGAATTAGACCATATATCGATATATTTCAATTATATTGTTCTTTATCCCTCTGGATTCTCCAAAAGCACCAAAGCATGGCTTCTTCATCATATCCAGACGTAAAAACAAAGCAGACCACAAAAAGACAAAATGACCAAAAAAAGACAAAAAATGACCAAAAAAAGACACAAAATAGCTAAGAAAAAGACAAAACAACACACACAAAATGACCAAAAAAGACACAAAAAAGACACACAATTACCAAAAAAAAGACACAAGAAGACACAAGTGACCAAAAAAGACACAAAATGACTTACAAAGACATGAAAAGGATTCAAAAATGGACAAAATATAGTTTTATATAAATGCTGCCCTTACTAGGGTTTGGCATATTTAGTTCTTTTGTAATGTTTGTTATTTTAATTCATACATGCGCGCAGATGGCACTAGAGACAGGGGCGGATGTCCCCCCCAGATTCAAAGTGATCCCGAAGAAAGCGATCGGTAAGAACGTGTTAGACCCGCCTTCAAAATAAATCAAACATATGTAGCTTTCAAAATAAGAGCACATGGATGTGTTAGCAGAGTCCACCACAGAATTTACAAGAAGACTGTCAAAATATGACGCCTTAAATAAAACATAGAAGAACCCTTATTCTTCTTTACAATAATTCATTAAAATGATTCAGAATAGTGGCATTAGAATGTGCGAGAGACACCAAATTTAGGCTTTTAGGGCAAAAATGTTCTCTGGGGAAGCATGCCCGGAAAATCCTGACAGACAAGGAATTGCCCAGCAGTATGTTCACGGTAATGAAAGAGGAGAGATGTTTTTGGGTCCTTCATTGAGTCAGCTTCAAGTCAGTAAATTTGTTTGGCTGCACTGGGAATTTCATGCACAAACTTCCATTTATTTATGTTAATATGTTGGTTGTTGTTGACACTACAGTTTATTTACATTTTTTTTTTTTTTTAAATAAAACATATTTGGGTTAAGGCATGGAGTGGAAAAAGTTGCTGACAGCTTTGTCCCCCCCAGTTCAAAAATCCCATCTGCACCCCTGATTTCATAAGTTATTTTTATTTAAGATATTTTTTTTATTTAAATGTGCACTGTCGTGGCAATTTTAACAACTGCACTAAGTTAATGGGTGAGCTGGCCAAACACAAAGCACTCAATACTCTTTATTAGCACATTCGTGTTCCATACACCGCACAATTCCGAATGGCTATTTTACAATACAACAAAGCCCCGTACACCGCTCGACTTATGACTGTTGCACTTTTCAGCATTGGCTTTTCAGCAAGACTCAATGCGGTCCTATCTTCCTGCCCTATACATCACATCAGTGCAGAGCCCACTGGTCTACATGTTCCCCTCTCTCATGGTGTTATCAGAGTTAAGTTCACAGAGTGAGTTCCCACAATGCCTTGCGTCTTGAATATCAAGTAGGTCGCCGCCTACTTCATGTCCCACCATGCAGGAAACACCAAATTTCCTTCACAGCACTTTATGGAGCTTTGATTTTTTTAAAAAGGTCCTCCTGTTGTTATACAGTATTTATGTTCACTTAAATAAACAGTGACATGTCTTATTTGCGATAAAAAAAAATATTGCGATATTTATCGTATATCGATATTCAGTCTAAATTTATTGGAATAAGACTTTTGGTCCATATCGCCCAGCCCTAGAAGGATATTTAGTGTTTTTACCTTGTCTGTGATTGGCCACAGCCAGATAGGTCTGTCTGTTGATGGTGAAGGCCTCCCAGTCCCGAGCGCAGTGTGTCTGCACCGTCTGAAACCGCACGAACCGTTTCCTTCTTTTGCTCCATTTGTAAATCACAGAAACGTCCATCTCAGATTCTTTGCGCTTGTCTGAGCCTCCTCCAGAGTTAGACACCACCAGGAATATCTAGACCAGAGGAAACAGCAGGAACATCAGCCAACTGACCCAACTGACAAAAAAATGAGAAATAAATAACCAGAATTAAGCAAATACATACTTGAAACAAGTAAAATTATCCGCCAGTGCAGTTAGTACATTTTTCTTTGTAAGAATTCTTTAAATAAGTAAAAATATCTAGGCACTGGGAAAAAAAAGAATCAATGATGTATTAAAATAAGTCCAAAAATACTTATTTTGAGCAATCGTGGCTTGAAAAGCTCAACTGTAACATTAAAATAAGCCAGTAATACTTGAAACGAGCACATTTTTTTCTCATTTCAGTATCTGTGGGTAGATACTGGTGGTAGAAAATACTTTTGAAATATCATTTAAACTACATGCAACTAAAACTCTCAATTGGAGCCAATATTTTAGGTAAAAACTCACCATATTCAACAGCTGAATAGATTGAAAAGCATGAAAAAGCTCACAATGTCAATCCTAAAAACAAGCCTTTACACAAGACTGAAATCCCTGTGAAGAGGTTATTCACTCATTTTTTATTACAAAAAGACACATGTTCTTAAAATAAGCACATAAAGCTATGGTCAGTAGGTAAATTATCCTCAAACCAAGATAATTAAGAAACTATTGCTGGATATAAGAAGAAAATACTTGGTAAACTTAATGTTTTTTGCAGTTGATTCTGATTACATAACCCGTCTGATCCTGTTGGTCGTACCTTCTTGCCCATACTGAAGTGTCTCCAAGCCAGAGCTCCGTGTGTGCTGATATTCTGGTAGAGATGGAAACCAGTTTGACTCCAGAGATACACAGCAGAGCCGGAGGACGACCTGTGAGCCATAGCAGCCATCAGACCCACGCCAGGAACCTTAAACACCTGAAGATCAGAGTAAAAAACTTTAATTACATTGTACACTGCAAAAAAGGTGTTTAGTCTAAAAACCATATAAAACAGTAAATCTGAGGGAGATTATCTTGCTGCATGGACAGATAATTTCACTTGACACAATTTCTTAAATTAAGATTATTAAATCTAGAAATAAGCATGTTGAACACTGTTTTCTTTAGTGCCTTTATTTTCCTAAAGTGTAGGTAGTTTACTTTTATCTCACATATAAACAGTATAAAAAACATAGATGATAACACATAAAAGTAAATGTTTGGGTGCAGCAGAAAGCTGTAAAGGCTGATATGAAAAACATACCAAAAAAACATTTGAATAAGAAAAATCCAAGACAAAAAAATCAAAACAATACAGAAATAATCAAAATCATAAAAAGAAATACAAAACAATCAAATACATATGTTTAAATATATTACAAAACAAATACAAAATAATCAAATGCATATATTTAAATCTATTACAAAGTATACGTGGGGTTAACATTAACTAGCAATACGTACAGTGATGATCCTAGTAATCTGACACAAGATATATCTCTAAATATTAATATTTTATAAAAGTGAAAGAATACCTCTACATCATGTGTCTCTGAGCTGGTGGAGAGGACCTGATGCTCCAACACGTAGTCCAGTCGTTTATGATCTAAGTAGAAAAACATCCACTTAGGTTTGCATGCTTTGCGTCTAAATTGCACATAGGAGTGAATGAGCGTGTGATTGTCTCTCGCCCAGTGTCAGCTGGGATTGGCTCCAGGACAAGGATAATGAACGAATGAATGAATGTTGGAAGCGGGATCACTAAGAACGGGACATCCGGGCAAATTGGGATATTTTATGTCGCGCTGACGTCTAACACACACCTCCCACTTGGTCTGACAGTCATCCAATCAATGTTCACTGCAGCCGCTGTTGCTAACTGTGCAATTGTATTGTAAACAAACCGGCATGCTAACTATACACGTGGTGTCCGCCGCTGATCATAAACAAACCGCCGTCGTTAACTGTGCACAGAGTGTCTGGTGCAAACAAACGGAGGTCGCTAAGTGAACACATGCTGCTGCAGCACATACATACTGTACGGCGGGGTCATCCCTATGTTCCTTAAATTTGCACAGCAGCTACTTTCTGCTTACTTTGCAGTTAATTTTTGGGATTTTTAAATAGGGTTAGTGTCTGTTAGGGTTAGAGTTAGGGTTAGGCCTATTTGCCATGGAATTTGGCAGTAATGGTGGAAAAAGTAACAGACCGGGGAACATAGGACCCTTTTTGGGAAAAGCGGGGAAAAGGGTCCTAAGTTCCCCGGTCCAATACAAAGAGGGGAACATAGACACGCTCCCCTATGGCTACCAAGCTAACTGTTAGCCTGTTAGCACTGTGCTACTGCGCATCACTGCTGCTGCTCTGACTATCGTCTCCTCCCAACTCATTCCGCGACACATGACTGCACTATGAAAGTGCACGAATATCACGTCTTTGCGGGATCACTTTAAATGCCATTAGGCAAAAAGCTGGCACGGATCTTTCCGGCAATACAGCGGGACATTTGCGGGACGGCACAATGAAAGGAGCTTATGAGTTTGTCAAAGCCAAAGCCACCAGACTGCACTGGCAAAAAAATATATTTTACCAGAACATGCAAGTTGTTGGTCTACTGCTGCCTCAGTCAGTTGTTTGTGCGACTCTGCAACTTTTGTAAATCTGAACTAATCCTTTAAAACTCACACAATAACACAAACAAACTAATCGATTGATTAGGTTTGTAACTCCTGTGACCTGCAGAGGGAAAATTATAGTTTTTGTCACTGGATTCTGGTGGCATTCACAAGAGCAAAGATAATAGTTTCAGTTCCCCGATGAAAACATAAACAGGGCTGTCTGTCTGCAAGGTAAAGCTGTGAAAATATTCTGAATATAGCTCCTGCTTCCTGCTTCTCTAAACAGTGAAGTTTGGACCATTTCCTCCATTCTGGTGTAACACTGACTCTGCATATAACCTCATGCAACCCCACTTCAGATAGTCTAAACTATCCCTTTAAGCTCAGTAAAACTGAGCTTTTGAGCAGACGGTTGGATGTTTGATTCTCACCCTCCAGTACAGTGATCCACACCGTCCCGTCACACAGGTAGAGGCCTTTCTTCAGAGGGTTGAACCACATCTGGCCCTGCAGCGGCTCTGAGCACCGACGCTCCAACCCCACAGACACTCGCTCCTCTGTCTCTGACACAGGACACAGGAACAAGCAGACAATCAGAGAGGCAAAGGAGCAGGAAAACATGTATACAGTCATGGAAAAAATTATAGCTGTTTTCTTGCTAATAACCAAAATCATTATCAAGAAAACCATGTTAAATGTCTAGATATCAGCTCTTAAATTAAACTCTTTTGAGCCATGTTTGTTGTTATCTTTATATTTGTACCTTTAGTTGTACCAGACATTAACCCTTTAGAGTTTGGGGCTATTTTGTTGGTTTTTGACTCTTTTTCATTCTGCCTGTATTTATCACATAAAAAATGTTTACCATGCCATGTTGGTATCATTTTTTTCAGCAAAACCTCACCATATATATATATATATATATAAATCACAAAAAACATTGAACACAAAATGTTGCATTAAAAATGCTGAATGCACACTGCAAAATTTGAAAAACCTCAGCAAAAACTTCAGTAAAATCATGTTACACTTCTGTCAACTTCTGGAAAAGCTGACAGCAGAGCTCCATGCTGCTTCGTTTTTACGTTGTGAGGTCATGAAGAAGTCTTGAAATTCTCATCAGCTATTTTTGTTGTTATCATTATATTTGTCCAAACAAATGTTTGTATTTTGTATTTTTTGTAAATTGTACCAGGAATTAAAATGAACAAGAAATTGAAGAAAAGGGTGGTCTAATCATTTTTTCCATGACTGTATATCATGTATTTTATCATCCTATTTCAAATGTCTTATAAAATGCAAGTTACCGTAGGAAGTGACGAGGTTGTCCCGCCCCCTCCCCGTGACGGGCAGGTCTAAGAGAAGTGGTGGAACTGACAGAACTGCTAGTTTTGGGTCTGAAGAGGGGCAGATATAATGGGTGGCATCTGAACCCGGCACCAGAACCAGCTGCCGCAGCAGACCCTGTTCATGGGGCAGCAGATATGAGAGAAAAGATTAAATTAATGATAGTTTAGTGTCTTATTATGGGCTGAAATATGTGCCACCAGAAACTGAATTTGAATTATTTATATTTGAATTGCTTAACTTGATAAATTGCATTGAAAAACTGAGCGCAGAAAACGGAGGTGCTGATTGGCTGAAGAGGCACTCTGTGTATCTGTGCTCGATTGCTCTTCCTCAACTACCCGGAAGTTCGTTGCAGAAAATTGAAATTTAATTTTGCGAACTGAATTTGAATTGTGAGAACTGAATGTTCAGTTCCAAACTAATAAATTCAATTTCAAATTACAATTCAGATTCAGTTTTTCAATGCAATGATTCAAATTGAACAATACAAATTCAAATCATGTGATTCAAATTCAGTTGAGGCAGAGCAATGGAGCGCAGATACACAGAGCGCCTCTTCGGCCAATCAGCACCCCCGTTTTCTGCGCTCAGTTTTTCAATGCAATTATTCAAGTTAAGCAATTCAAATTCAAATATAAATAATTCAAATTCAGCTTATTCTTTTAAAGTTAGTGATGAGGGAACAGAAGTCTTACTGAATATAATCCTTTCCATCTCCCCCGACTGCCGATGTGGAATCTGGACCCCTGAATGTTGAGATCTGAGGGGAACGGCCTCGAAGGAACACTGAAATAAAAAGACATAAATAAAATGTACATAGCTATTTGTACACCAATAGGAATTGCACTCTAATTTTGTTGTATTATAAACAATGACAATAAAGGCTATTATATTCTATTGTAATTATTTCTAAAAGCTGAAGTAAGTTGTTTTTCTTCTATAAATGAACTTAAAGTCACTGAAATCAAAGTATACTGTATAAATCTGAAAAATGTGAAAGTGTCTACTACGGTGATATACAATTTCTATTTTTACGCCCTATTTCTAATGTATTTTGACAGTGTTTTACTGTAGTTTCTACAAACATATTTTACAGTGTAGTCTCAACCACTCTCCTGTTTATAGCTATAGTAAGATAATACATTTTTTAATTAACTAAACAACATTATGTCAGTATGATTTTTCACTATTTCTGAGATATTTTTTTTAAAGTAAAGTAATGTAAGTAATGTAAAATGTTAAATATTTAGAATATCCCATGCTAACATATTGACAATATTTTTTTTTAATTTAACCTTTATTTATACAGGTAATCTCTTTGAGACCCAGCGTCTCATTCTCAAGATAATAATATAATAATAATAATAATAATAATAATAATAATAATAATAATAATAATAATAATAATAATAATATAAGTAGTATTATAACAGTGCATGATTAGTAATTTTTTTTTCTGTTTTATAAATACATTGAGTGTTGAAATAAATGCCCTAAGGCAATAAACATGCAATTACAAATGTATTTTATTATTTTTCAGTTTTTCTTCTTAGTTAGGACAGTAAAGGGTGAGTTTTCTACTGTAAATTTAAATGCAAATATCAGGAAAAACTGCAATTTAGACTGAATAATCCCGTTATTTTTAGGGCAATTGTGTCATTGGAATGGTATTTCTCCGTTCATTTTACACGACAATTTTATACTTGTACAGAACAACTAAATGTTACAGTTTATGACAATAAAAGTTAAATTTTTGTGCTATTCTTTGATTTACGGGAATTAAAAGTGTCCACTACGGTGATATACGTTTAGTTTTACGCCCTATTTCTAATGTATTTTGACAATGTTTTACTGTAGTTTCTACAAACATTTTTTACAGTGTAGTCTCAACCACTCTCCTGTTTATAGACAGGAATATTATTATATAGGCTCCGTACGGGAGCTGATATTCCTCCCTTCTGTGCGCCAGAGGGAGTTTCCACCAAAACACCATCTATCACAGACTGTCAGGCCACTATGTTATGGCTGCAGGCTGGAGCAGATCTGGAGCAGTGCCATTGTCTTGTGGTGAAGGATCTACTATCCCTGCAGGGACTTCAGAGGCAACAGGAAGAGGAGACCCACCCAGAGAGCACAAAACAAGCAAGAAAAGAGAAAAGACTCCTACATTTCCAGAGGAGAGCTGCAGTCCACGGTGAGCCTGGCGTGGTGACTCCCCACCACTAGAACCAGTGTGTGCCACTGGTTATCAGCCAGTCTGGAGCCCCGAAACATCCAGTGCTCCACGACCCCGCCGGGACCTCTGAACAGGAAATGGAGACGTTTTCTGGAGAACCTCAGCCCCAGGATGACCCGGCCACGCTCCTTCTCCCTCTCTCCGTCTTCTTTAATCTCTTCCAAAATGTCTCCTTTGTTGCTCTTCTCTTCCTCTACGTCTCTTTTCTCTGCAGTTTTTGGCTCCATCAAGGAGAAGATGTATTCATTTCTCTGAAAGGGTTAGAAATGGAAAAAACAACTTAGACACTTGGCAGGTTGCACAGCTTCATAGTACTGTAGCTGCAACATTTCAAAATATACAGTCGCTATGAACTTTATGTGTTTTTATGCACCTTATTTGTCTCATGGCACCTTTATTCTTTATCTATCTATCTATCTATCTATCTATCTATCTATCTATCTATCTATCTATCTATCTATCTATCTATCTATCTATCTATCTATCTATCTATCTATCTATCTATCTATCCATCCATCCACCCATCCATCCATCCATCTATCTGATCTGCAGATTAATCGATAATGATAATGATAATGTTTTAGCGTGCGTGTGCACGGAAAACGTGCCCCATACGTTGGAGGTGTGGGATGTTACAGTCCTGGTTTACAGAACTGTTTAAAAACGCCCTGAAACAGACAGAAACAGAGAGAACTCAGGGCTTTATTGGAGTCGGGACTCCTCTTTTTTGTTCTCCCCGCTGTACCTAGGCAGTCTAATTTGATGTCTGATAACAAAGGAAACGCATCTACGTGCTCTTTGATTCATTTTCTCACTCAAGAGAGGTAGTAATTCCACTACATGTCGCAGAACTTTTTACGTAGCATTCAAACTCTGTTGGTTAGCCGCTACATAAGTACCTGTATGGGAACAGAGGCCTAGGGCAGGGGTCGGCAACCCTTACTAACAGAAGAACCATTGTTGGCCAAAATAAGAGAAAAACAGTTGGAATGGAGCCACAAGCCTTATTTTGAGCCTTAGAATGAAGATAAAACAGCCTAAGTCTACTACTAGGTCTAAATTAGTCTACCAACATTAATATCAGGTCATAATTTATTCATATGATTTTGTCAGAATGCGGCAAGTGTAAATCCGAGGCTGGAAACCGAAGAAATATCTCTTCAGGAGATTTGTAATCAAAAGCTTGCCTAGTGAGGGAAATTCATAACAAGGCTCAAAGTTAGAAAATGTAGCGGTTACAGCGCCGGGCTGTAGACTTTTATAAGCTATGAAGCACATTGTAGTTGACTAAAATGTTTTGAAACATTTTTACTGGCGTATATCAGCTACACATTTTTACAATTGAGGAAACAAATTGCTTTGGGCCTACACCAATGATAAATTACATTTAAAATGTAAAGAAATAAACATTTTGTATAATTTTAGCCAAAACTGCTTTCCAAAAAGTACTCAATGGAAACAGGCCTGTTACTGGATCCTTTCACCTGATCGTCTCCTGACTCTGTATCCAGGAAGCTCACCTTGGGGGCAACGCTGGTGACTTTTAGAGTCACAACGATGGAGAACTGTGTCGGGAAGAGATCACAGTCGACCAGCAGCTGGGAGGACGGGAAGCTCATGGAGGTGTGAGGGTTGGAGAAGGTGACGCCCCTCACCCCTCCAGCCTGCTTCATGTGGACCCCCGGGACCAGTCTGGAGGGGTCCCTCTCCAGGACGAAGGACAGGAGATCCAGAGGGAGCAGGTCTGCACACAACAAGCACAGTAACAGTCTTTTTATGGAGAGACTACGACACTATAACCCAAATGTTTCTAACATTATGGTCTGGACCCCCTGAAGAGGTCACAAAATAAACCTGCAGGGCCCTGAGAGGGTTAATGGGAGAGCAAAGATCATCTGCTTCCAAAATTAAGTTCATTTTTCAGACTTTTCTGCAGGTTTCTAAAAAATATCCAAAAATGAAGTCATCTTTAAGTCCTGTATATTTATTCATGTTTCATCCATATTTACGTACTTTGAAGGGAATTTTCACATTTTTTTACATTTATCTGACGACTTTAGTTACTTTACAAACCAAGATTTATTTGCCTACAAAACATATGAAAAGGTATAAAATGTGTTTAATTATTAATTAAACACGTAGTTGTATATACAAGTTCAGCTTAAATGGTAAGAAGAAAATACATTTTGATGATTTTAATGATTTTATTTTCTCCATGCAAAATATTTTAAATAACAATAATTATGAAGGTTTTACTTTGGGCTACAATTTTTCAGAATTTTTCTGAACCAAACAATCAGTCAATTATTCTAAAAAATAATCAGCAGATGAATCCATAACAAAAATAATTATTTGGTAGTTGCAGACCTGCAACAACAACAAGCTGCTTCCACATGAATGCATCAGTAATAATAATGTAATTACATCACATATAGTATTATTATATCAGTCACAGGGGAAGAATACTATAATGTGTAATACTTGATGTACATCTTTCTGATTCCACTTGCATATTTCTGCTTAAATAAGAGACTTTGGTAACACTTTAGATTAGGGAACACATATTCAACATTAATTAGTTGCTTATTAGCATACAAATAAGTAACACATTGACTATTAATTAGTCATTATTAAGTAGTTATTAATGCCTTATTCTGCATGGCCTTATTATACAACCAGTGAGTCCACGAAAGCACCAGAGCACGACTTCTTCATGACATAAAGTTTTGGCTTTTCCATAAGTTTCCATGTCCAATTTAATGCGACAACTCTTTTTCAGCAAAGGTAAAAAAAAACACCTTGACCAAGTGAAGTTACATGATTTTACATTTTTCAAATTTTGCAGTGTGCATTCAGTATTTTTAATGCAATATTTTGTGTTTAATGTGATTTTTGTGTTTTTTTAATGTGTTTTTTGTGTGTTTTATTTTTTTGCGTGTGTTTTTTGTAAATTTGTGTGTGTTTTTTATATGTGTTTGTGTGTTTTTAGTGTTCAAAGTAATCCACTAAGTCAAAATGGAAAAATAATGATCAGGTCATAAAGGTGAGGTTGTGGTCAAAAAAATGATACCAACATGGCATGGTAAACATTTCCATGTGATATATATAAAATAGCCCCAAACTCCAAAGGAAAGAGGATTCCCTCAATAACCTCAGAATTATTGCTTATTAATAGTAAGTAAGGAAGTTGTTTTATATGAGTTATGATCTTTATTTGCTTTACTTTGTATGGACTTTATAGTCTCTACATAGCGCTGAAGGAAACCATGGAAACGGAAAATAGCAAACACCTTCTCCAGACCTTGGATTAAGGCATTAATAACTACTTAACAATGACTAATTAAGAGCCAAAATGTTACTTATTTGCATTCTAATAAGCAACTAATAAATGTTGAATATGTGTTCCCGAATAAAAAAGTATTACCAAGACTTTTATATGTTGTTGAAGTACTTCTTCTTTATATCTGACCACCTCTGCTCATCATTTGAACTCAAAGACGTCACAAGCAGCTTTGTTAAAAAAGTCTGAGAACAACAAAGTCTATAAACCAATAAATCAATGAATGAGTCCCTGACCCTCCCGCTGTGTGAGAAACAGCCCTGGGTGGCGGCAGCGCTATAGGAGCTTTTAGGAGGGGTTGTTATTAAGAAAGAGCTTCTTTGAACTGCAGCAATAATAGAAGAGAATTACTGAAATTGATGACACATCATAGAAAAATGCAGCCCGTTCGTCCTGATATTTCTGACGCGTAATATGGAATCCTAACCACATCCAATGCCTGTACTTGTTTGTGGATGTTAATTTAAGTTAATATTGCACGCAACAGTGCACACACAAACACTCCCACTGTACTGTACCTCAGACGCAGACAGACAGTTGGAATTATCCGAAAGAATTTTAGCTGGAGGGGTTTCCCAGGTTTTTAGATGAAACTGTAAACCATCCGCTGGATAATCATTAACCCAACGTCAGATGTGTTTGGAGTGAGCTGAGGTAATAAGAAAGAAAAAAAAACGGAGGTTTAAATAGAATTAAAATGGTTCGATACCTGTGCAGCGTCTCCATGTGTCTGCAGTGGTGCCGATGACCTTTAACCCCAGCAGGAGGAGGAGGAAGTGCACAAACAAGAGCCGAGTCATCATCATCATCATCATCACAAAAAGTGTTTGGTTTCAGTTGCCAGCTGGAATAAAAGTCTCCATATTGAAGGAATCTCTCTGCTCCTTTTTTTTTTATCTTAAGTGATAATAAACACCAGGTAACTCTTCGTATTCCATTTTCAGATCCAGAGAAAAACGTCTAAGCGAGAAGCATTTAGGATCATCAAAGGCTCAAACAGAAGCAGACAGTTGAAGAGCATCTGTGCTCAGCCAGGAATTCATTCATCTGAGTGGAGAATCCTGCACCTGCAGCTCCTTTTAACCAGCACGGCCATGCAAATCACCAACCCGCCTGTCATTCATCCTCCCTCAACCGCCTCTGATGACACAGAGCTGCCAGAGGGGAGAGCTGCACCGATCTGAGAGAGAAAAAAAAAGAGAGAGAGAGAGTACATGCTCACATACAGAGGTGGAATTTAACTAAGTACATTTACTCAAGTACTCTGAAGATTTTCCAGTAAATCCAAAGAAACACAAACTAATCAATTTCTGTTTGTTGCAAGCTAAACGTGAAATTGAGCTACATAGTAAGAGGGAAAGTTGAGGATTTTTATAAGATATGGAGGCCTTTCCTTATTTTTATGAATGACATGAATATACAAATGCCTGTGAACAGATAAGCATTGGCACTGTTACCAATACCGCTGCAGAATGGCTTCAATCTTGCACCACAGCTAGAGTTCTATGGTTATGAATTAATTGGTGGAGAGAAATAGGATGGTGACCACGTTTCATAACTCCGCCTTAAACTGTCTTTAATTTAATTTCATTATTATTAGGGCCTCGGGGCAATCGCACCGAGCACTGGTCCCATACAGCAATAGCTGTAGCAATAGCAATAGGCAAAGCCCCGAGCACTACTGTTATACTGTGGATTTCTTCTTATTCCTCTTGCGGACGCAATTTCGTCCCGCTACTAGTCCTGCAACTCTTTGAGTTCATATAGTTTTTTATTTGCGACATAAGTCGCGAAAAACTGCCCAAAATTTTGCATTGAAATGAATGGGACGGCCGAAAGTAAATGAGCAAAAAAGAACATTAATTGAAGATTTTCAGACGTCTACTTCTCCGGCATAATTTCACCTAGAGACTCCATTTAAACTTTAAACAGTAGACACAAGTCTTGTGTATGGGTGTATTAATCCACGTTTCGATAGGTCATATAGTTTTTTATCAATCCCTGTTCAATGACCATGATCATTTTTGGAGAAATTCTGAGATTATAATGGGTGTGTATTGCACGGAATGTTCGTGTCACAGTGTGTGACATCATCGCCAGAGTGTAGAGGGAGAGAAAAAATTGTCAAAAAATACATTTTAAAACTGCGCTCCAGGCCGCAAATTCCACTCTACAGAAATAATTTATACATAGAAACGTAGGAAAATTTGTCTTCTCCCTCACAATCCTCTGGTAAAGCTGTCAGAGTTATAGTTTGGGCGTAGGACGCACAGATGCGCCACCAACACGCACCAACAGCCTCATTGGCTCCCATATTAAAAACGCAGGAAGATTTCGGAAAAAGTGAGATTTTAAAGTTTTTTTAGATCGCTCTAACAAAGCTATTTTTTCATTTTTCTTAAAAAAAAACATATGTAGACGTTCAGGAAGAACTCAGGACGCACACACACACACACACACACACACACACACACACACACACATTTTGAGGTTAAAGGGCATAGTTTGAAATCTCTGAAGAGTCTCATCATAGTGTACACACACCGGCAGTAGCCCCCGTGGCCCTTTCAAAATTTCCCCAGAGGAAATGTTCTAGTTATTATTATTATTATTATTGTGTATTATTTTTATTATTATTATTATTTTTATATTTATTTATTTTATCTTTATTTATGTATATGTATGTGTATATATATATATTTTTTTGTTTTTATTTTTATTTTTTTAATTATTATTATTTATTTATTTATTCTCCTCCGAGAGGACTGTTGTTTATGAGAGGGAGGGAAGGGGTTTCATGACTATCTGTTGTTGTTCATTGTATATTAGTTTTTTGGAAAACGAACAAAACTCAATAAATAAAGTTTTGAAAAAAAAAAAGTAGGGTCCATTCTGCATAATGTATACTTTTACTTTTGACACTTACATTACGTACATTTTCATGCTGATACTTTTGTACTTTTACTTCAGTAAGTTTTGAATGCAGGACTTTTGTACTGTAGTGGAGTAATTTCACAGTGTGGTATTAGTACTTTTACTGAAGTAAAGGATCTGAATACTTCTTCCTCCAGTGCTCACACACGCTGACTGACAGAATATTTTCATGCAATAGTTTAGAAACTTTCTCCCTCAAAATAAAATTCCTGAAAGAAGCCTTAGCAGACGAACTGTGATGTAAAGTCAAACCAAACAGAACATATTCTGTGACCTTTGGTCCACTAATGGACGGATGGATATGAGCTGAGCCATCATCATATTAACTGTGATCCCAGAGTTTATTACCTGACAAACTGAGGTATGTGCATGAATCCGGCTGTGATATTAAAGTCTCAACAGGATGCTTTACTAGAAGATCTGCAGTATTAACTTTGTTTAAAATGTAATGAAGTCTCAGGTCGGTGAAATTAAGCAAAGTAGCAGGAAGGGCTGGGTTAAAATATAATGTGCAAAAAAAACCTTTATTGCATTATTCAGGGTTCAAGCTTTTTCAAAGTGCAATTCAAACACTTTTAAAGCACTTTCAAGCTTTTCCAGCACCTTTAAGCTGTGGTAAAATATGTTTATGTACAGTACATACAATGTAAGGTTAGCTTATTTGTATTGATGCAATTATGTAAGAAGTGTTTTAATTTTGTAAAGACAGGGCTCACTTAATCAGTTGATATACTGTTATAATTATATTTACACACACACACACACACATATATATATATTCATATCACTTTAAATTGATCACATATTTTATGTTAAATCTCGACCTGTAAAGTAACTAAAATTGGCTAAATGTAGTGGAGTAAAAAGGACAATATTTACCTAAAAATGTAGTGGAGTAGAAGTAAAAAGTTAGATAAAAATGGAAATATACATGTAAAGTACAAGTACAAAATAAAGAAACAGATAAACAATGACATTTTGTCACTTGTGGTGCTGAGTCACGTGATGTGTGGTCATTGCCTTGCCCCCCTTTAGATGGTCAGATCGCTGGTTTGATTTAAACCCTCTGGAGTCCCTGAAAGCTCCAGATCAAGACTTCTTCATGACGTCACGACGTAAAAACGTTCAGCAGCATGTTTCCTGCTGTCAGCTCAACTCTAAAGTTTTGGCTTTTACACAAGTTTCCATGTCTCATTTAGTGCATCAACTCTTTTTCAGCAAAAGTAAAAATCACCATGACCAAGTGTAACATGATTTTACTGAAGTTTTTTCAAATTTTGCAGCGTGCATTCAGCATTCTCAATGCAATATTTTGTGTTTAATGTTTTTTGGGGAATTTTTATTGTTTTTTTAAATGTTTTTAATGTTTCTTTGTGTGTTTTTTATGCATGTTTTTGTGTGGTTTTTATGTGGGGTTATTTGTTTAAAAATAATTGTTTTTTGTGTGGTTTTTGTGTTCAAAATTTGATCCAGTAACTTAAAATGAAAAAAAATAAAGATCAGGTCATATAGGTGAGGTTGTGCTGAAAACAATGATACCAACATGGCATGGTGAACAATTTTTATGTGATCAATACAGGCAGAATGAAAAAGAATAAAAAACCAACAAAATAGCCCCAAACTCTAAAGGGTACAAGAGTATTACACCTCATTGTACATCCCACTTTCACACACAACCTCATTTGGTCATAATTGAAAAATCTACTTAATCTCAGGCACTGCACTAGTTAAATAAGATGTTATTGCGCTATAAACATCATAAGATATGTTTCGTTGCAGCATTCTACAGAACAAATTAAACATCAAAGTCTTATGTTTGCAAACCTGAAACCTGTTTGTCAGTAGATTTGGCACCATACCAAAAACTTTATTAAAAACCTAAACACTTTTCAAACCTGGAAGGATTGAATGGGATAAATTACTTTTAACTCTATGGAGTCTTGGACTATTTTGTCCATTTTTTTAATCCTTTTCATGTGTTTTTGTGTCTTTTTTGGTCATTTGTGTCTTTTTTGTGTCTTTTTTGGTAATTTTGTGTCTTTTTTTGTCATTTTGTGTCTTCTGTGGGGGTTTTTTTGGTTATTCTGTCTTCTCCTTTTGTGTCTTTTTTTTGCCATTTTGTGTCTTTTTGTGGTCTGCTTTGTTTTTACGTCTGGATGTGATGAAGAAGCCATGCTTTGGCGCTCTTTGAGACTCCAGGGGGATAAAGAAAAATACCAATGACTTTTTTGGTCATTTTGTGTCTGTTGTTGTGTGTTTTTTGGTAATTTTGTGTCTTTTTTGGTCATTTGGTGTCTTTTTTTTTTTTGGTAATTTTTGTGTCTTTTTTGGTCATTTTGTGTTTTTTTTTGTTTTTGTTGGTCATTCTGTCTTTTCATTTTGTGTCTGTCTTCTCATTTTGTGTATTTTTTGTCATCTTGTGTCTTTTTTTTGTCATTTTGTGTCTTTTTTGTTTTTGTTGGTCATTCTGTCTTCTCATTTTGTGTATTTTTAGTCATTTTGTGTCTTTTTTGGTCATTTTGTGTGGGGTTTTTTTTGGTCATTTTGTGTATTTTTTGTCATTTTGTGTCTTTTTTTTGTCATTTTGTGTCTTTTTTTTGTCATTTTATGTCTTTTTTGGTCATTTTATGTCTTTTTTGGTCATTTTGTGTCATTTTGTGTCTTATTTTGGTCTTGATGTGATGAAGAAGTCATCCTTTGGTGCTTTTGGAGACTCCAGAGGGTTAAATACACATTTTTGACCTCCCTGGTCACACAATAATGTAATGACGCGCCACTCATGTAATAATCAGACTGTGTTTTATGAGACGTCGGCATCTCTGCAGCTTGTGTCTCATCTCTGAATCCTCTCATCGACCGGCTGGAACATTTACAAGGCAAATGCACATTAAGATCGCAGACTGCACCCACATCACATCAAGATACAATATATTCACTAATCGTTTTTCTTCTTCCTCTATCCATCCACTAATCTTTCTTCCTTCCAGGCACGGCATGGATCGACCTGTTTGGTGCAGAATCGTGGATCCAGATTGTCGGCGTATGTTCATGTTTTTCCTTATTCCTGTTCTGACTCATTAACTGCTGCTGCTCGTCTTATCACTGTTATAGTTGTGCTGAATGTAACTATTCTGGTCTGTGATGAGATCTAAGGCTGTAAATCAGTCACGAGGTGATAAAATTCCACTTTAAATAATTATCAGACCTGATCAACATGTCTTTTTATAGCCTGCTTCATTCAGTCTAGTTTATTTTTATAAATGTACCTGACAGGGATGATACAAGAGGCATTGTTATATTGTTATATAATGAATGCAACATATGTCATGTACAGTCATGGAAAAAAGTTTTTGGACCCTTGTTTTCTTCAATTTCTTGTTCATTTTAATGCCTGGTACAACTAAAGGAACATTTGTTTGGACCAATATAATGATAATAACAAAAATAGCTGATAAGAGTTTAATTTGATAGCTGATATCTAGACATTTAACATGGTTTTCTTGATAATAACCAAAATCATTATCAAGAAAACCCTGGAAATATTATGGTAATTGTACTGATGATATGATGGTAGTAATGTTATTGTGACTAGACAGAATATAATAATAGTACTGAATATAATATATAATAATAATAATACATTTTATTATTAATAATAATATATTTTTTAAAATAATAATAAAATATATACAATAATAATATCAATATGAATAAAATAAATAAATAAATTAAAATAATAATAATAATAATAATAAGGCCAGTATAATAATAGTAGTATATCACAGTATATAGTAATAATAGTAATGGCAGCAACAGTATATGCATATAATAATAATAATAATAATAATAATAATAATAATAATAATAATAATAATAATAATAATGCCAGTATAATAATTATGCCAGTATATCACAGTATATAGTAATAATAATAATGGCAGCATGTGCATATAATAATAATAATAATAATAATAATAATGATAATAATAATAATAATAATAACAGCAATGTGTCATATATTTAGCCTGTGCAGGGTGTGCGTACATACATAATATATAATATGTAAACATGTATAAATATATATATATATATATATATATACATGTAGATATGATATAATATGATATATTGTACCGGCATTATATATGCATATAAATACTTGACTTTACATGATATACATACAATAGATAATTTACGAAGAGTATAAGTATATGTAAATAAGTAGAATGTGCAAAAGGACAAGAATATTGTATAAATATGATATATAATATCAATATGATTAATACACATCTCACATATGAGGTGAAGTAAATGTTCCAGTATTTGGAGTGTTGTCCAGGTGCACAGTGCAGACAGTGACAGTAGATTTAGTAAGCATGGTATCAGGGTTCTTTTACAAACGTTTTAAGCATTTCAACATGTGTTTGCTTGTATTTTGGTAAATATATTTGTGTCTTCCAGTATATGGAGGTTGTTTATGACACAAATAGACCAAATCAGAGAATCACAGTTCAGTGGCTCCACCTAGCTGTTTACTCTCTCTAGGACATGTGCAGTTTCCATCTGAGGTTGTTGGCATTTTTAGCAGCAAGGGCCTGAGAGGGAATTGAAACCTCGTCTTGCATAATGGATCATACATGAACTACATATATATATATATATATATATATATATTATATATATATATATATATATATATATATATATATATATATATATATATATATATATAATCCACTGATGAACTATATATAATCCACTGATGGCCGTGTTCTGACATGTGACAAACTCTGAAGAAGACTTTAGCAGGCTGATCCGTCTGTCATATGACAAAATGCTTCAGGTTCTGCTGGACCGAACACACAGAGAGGAATCTCTACCTGCAAAACTTGTTTTGAGTAATAAACAAATTGTGTTTTTACACTGCAAAAAAGGTGTCTAAAAAACAGATAAAAACAGTAAATCTGAGGGAAATGATCTTGCTGCATGGACAGATAATTTACCTTGACAAGATTTCTTAAATTATGATTATTAAATCTAGAAATAAGCATGTTGAACACTTAAAATAAGATTAATTAACTCTTAAACTCCAACAAACAAAACCCACAGGTTTCTATGGAAATTTACCTTTTTTTTTAATTACTATTCATACACACAAAAATTGCAAAAACAATAAATAAATACAACTATAAAACAGTCTATTAGCATGTAAATATAAATAGTAATAGTTTTCATTGTAGAAAGAAAATTCACAATTTAAAAACAGTCTAGAAACATAAATGGCACACTGTGAAAGCTCCTATGATTAAACTTTCAACTGGCTTTCTCAGCTTGTCTGTTATATAAATAAAGTTATTACTGTAAATAAAATATGCTCAGTGTATTTTCAATAAATAGATGGACTCCAGAGGGTTAGATTAAAAAACATGCATTTGGAAAAGTCTTGTATCGTTTTAAAAAATAATTAGAAAAATTGTCAATCTGGTAAAATGTGAAAAAAAAGTTATTTTAGACTAGGGCTGCAACTAACGATTATTTTCATTATCGATTAATCGTTGTTTGGTCAATAAAATGTATAAAAATACCAATCAAACCAATTATTCAATTATCAAAATAGTTGACGATTCACTTAATAATCGATTGTTGTTCAATTAATGGAATAATTGTTGCAGCTCTAGTACTTTTACATCTTTTGGGGTTAATTTTACATATTTTTGGGGTAATTCTACATATTTTTTTGGGTAATTTTACATCTTTTTTGGGTAATTTTACATCTTTTTGGGGTAATTTTTAGGGCTGCAACTAACGTTTATTTTCATTAATCGATTAATCTGTCGATTATTTAAACGATTAATCGATTAGTTGTTTGGTTAATACAAGATGACGTCCTCAAATCTCTTGTTTTGTCCACAAACCAAAGAGATATTCAGTTTATTGTCATAAAGGAACAAAGAAACCAGAAATATTCACATTGAAGAAGCTGAAATCAGAGAATTTGGACTTATAGTCTTTAAAAAACTGCTCAAACCAATTATTCAACTATCAAAATAGTTGACAATTAATTTGCCCTGCCCTAAAACATATAAAAAAAATACCTATTTTACCTCTTTATAGATATCCCAGGGATAACTGTACCACAATTTACACATTTTTGAACACACAAATACAAAATGCACACGACAGCAAATCTGAGTACCAAACTATATTTATTGTATACAGTAGTAAAAGACGACAAATAATGTACAAATCAGTAGAGAAACAAATAACATGACAAGACGCGGGCCCCGTTCTTCGTACTTTACGAACATACGTAGCTCGTGTTAGCCGGCTCAAAAAAACAACATCGTCCAGCTAACTCGGCTCTTTAAATGCAAAGTGGAAGGCTGCCATGATAACTGTGCTCTTATTTTGTGAGACAGGGAGAAAAAGCTAAAAACCGGAAAAATGGCTACTTGTGATTTGTTGTTCAGGAGGAATCACACACAGACTCCACTCTGGAACAGTTTATCTAATGCTTGTTAAAGTCATTCACCCTCATTAACCCTTTATCAGGCAAATAACTATATTTGGTAACTTCAGGTAATATTCCGAGCAAAAAGTTGCAAATTTACTAGATTAAAGTGGCAAATTTGCGCGAAAAAAGTTGCAGATTTACGAGAAAAAAGTGGGAAAAAAGCTACTTTTTTCTCCCAGATTCACCACTTTAACCCTTAATAGGGCACTCATTGAAATACTTGCAAATTTCAACCCTAGAGAATATTGGAGGATATTACATACAGCCAGAATGTGTAAAAAAAAACATGAAAATAATATTTTGAGAAAAAAGTTTACGAGATTAAAGAGGCAAATCTACGAGAAAAAAATGTGCAGATTTATGAGATTTAAAGTGGTGAATCTGTGAGAAAAGTCGCTTTTTTCCACACTTTTTTCTCGTAAATATGCGACTTTTTGCGCAGATTTTCCACTTGAAATCTCTTAAATCGGCTACTTTTTTATTGCACATTTGCCACTTTAATCTAATAAATTTGCTACTTTTTTTCTCAAAATACTACCCGAAGTTACCAAATAGTTCTTTGCCTGATAAAGGGTTAAATAAAATGTAATTTTGTACATGGGGGGGCAGAAATTAACGTTTCAAACAGCAGGTGGCAGTACAGTGAAGCCTCTTCAATGTTAAATATTCAGTTAAAATGTTCATGTACTGGCATTATTTGAATAGAACGATGTAGTTTTCATTTAAAAAGCAACTTTATGACACAGCTGAGCAAAGCTACCATTAGCGTTATGGGAACATATTAAAGAAGGAAGAATAATGCATGAATATGAAAATCACCACGTCACCTGCAACTGCAGCTCATATTTCACCTTAAAACACCTTTTAATGCAACAATTTAACCTGTGCTGTAAATGTCTGTATAACTGAAGCAAACAAAAAAGCTGAACTGGTTAGTTTTTAAATATCACTGCTTTTATTGTGTTGTATTTGTATATGCATGACTTAACTCAAACCCTGTTCATTTATATGACAATATTTATCAAATTGGTGCTTCTTGAGCATGTGAAAATAGTTTAAAATTGGTTAATTTTAAAGGGTTTTCATTATCCAAGTCACTGTGACACATTTTATTCCCGACTGAAGTGAGAAATCAAAGCTCACGCCAGGCGGTCAACAATCAAATGAAGCCAACTCAGTGATGAAGAGTGTGAAGAACGGGGCCCTGTGGGTCCAGAACACTTATCTCCCAAACGTCACCGTTTGGCCTCGCTGCCCCGCCCCGTATGCAACAACCTGCATGCATCCTTCTCCCAACCTGGTCTCACAGAAATCCGTGAAATAGCCACAGAATCGCTCAAATTTCCGTGAAACTGACACGGATTTTGCTACAATGCAAGTTAATGACAGTCATATCCCGTGGCTATTGGTTTGTTCCAAGTCACGTGACTTTCAAGGTCCCAGCGGTCAGAACAAAAAACATGGCGGACAGTTCTCTCATTTTTAGTGAAAAATCAATATTTTGACTTAGTTTCTGCATAAAAATGGATTTTGATCACATTTGTAGCGAGAAATATATGTTTTATTTTCTAAATATTCACTCAGTGAATGTACATAATCACTTTGTATGTTGGAATAGCCACGGGATATGACTGGCATTAACTTGCATTGTAGCGAAATCCGTGTCAGTTTCACAGAAATTTGAGCGATTCCGTGGCTATTCCACGGATTTTGAGTTAAGCGAAATCCGTGGCTATTTCACGGATTTCTGTGAGATCATGTTGCCTTCTCCAGACTGTCAATAAAACACCGGAGACACTCCTCACCACTTCTATCTTCTCATATCTTCGCTGTTTGCAACACAGCAGTCAGGCTTTTTTTTTTTAGAACGAACGCTTTTGAAAACCTCTGCCTTTTTTATTTTACAAACAATGAAAAAACAGCTCGACAGTCGACGACAAAGCAGTGAAAAGTGTCTGCAGAATGTGTTTAAACGAAAAACATACTGACTTTTGTAGGATATCCTTGCTCAAACTGGAAGCCGCTCCTCTTCAAACACACATCTAGAATCAGTTGTGCCGTCGGCCTACATTCGCAAGGACAAAACAAGAGATGAGGCAGCTGACCCCCAAAACAGCATCGAGGAACGACTTCCCAGTTATTCTTCCCACTTTCTTCCCTAAAAAAAATGTTAAAAACCAAGCAGAGCCACTTGTAAGAAGAGTATGGGGACTGGCTACTGGCCTGCTTTGTCAGAAAATAGGGAAAAAGGAAAAGTTTCCACATGGAGAGACTATCCTTACAGACAAGAGCCAAACCAACTCCAACAAAGGATACAGTAAGTTTCCCACCCCTGAACAGGAATTTGTCTGTATGAGCAAATAAAAGTCTGTACCACGGATACCCACAGACAACCATTGTCAATTAGTAGAAGTCAAAGAGGAAGCAAATAACATTAATGAAATACAAACTCCCTTAAAATGTGACAGTTTTGACCTTGCAGTTTTGCTTTTTAGAGCGACCCAAAGTACATCAAATATGAAACAGAAGTTCGGTCTTTGGAGTATTGGTCCAAGAGCCCCACAACTTTTATCTAACATCCACTCTGATACTTCTGTACAGGAAAAAAAATCAAAAAAATGAAAAAAAAAAATCAACAAGCCCCCTGGGTGTTAATTTCTTAAAAGAAAAAGGAAAAAAAATACAAAAAAACATTGCAGAACTCTTTAGCAAAAGCACCTAAAATGCAGAGAGAATTAAAATACCTTATTTGACAGAAGAGCAGGAGTCACCGTTCAGACAAAAAAAACAAAAAAACACAAAAGCGAAGTGAAATGGAAGGCGAGTGTGTATTAAGTTCAGATGCTTCCACTTCAAAACATTTTCATGCCCACTGACCGTGACCCCGGACAAAAAAAAACAACCTGCAGAGCCTCGCGTTCGCCCCCGATGGATGAAACCCGTGACAGACTACTTGATACTAAGCTTTCACTGCAGAGTGAATGAGAAGCTGTGATGAAGCACTGTTGGTCCAATCACAGCCTGGCGTGCCAGGAGGAGAAATGTTGTCCTGATTGGCCAGCGGAGAGACTGTTGACACGCACAAAAGTTCAATCCTGGCTGAGACGGTACAGAAACAGCTGAGGAGCCCCCTCCCCCACACACACCTGACGAAAAACCATGACAGACATCTTTAAACTGAAGAAATAATAATAATAATAATAATAATAATAATAATAATAATAGGCTGAGAGGAGCGATGGGGAGGGGAGGGACAGTGAAGGTGGCTGAGGGCGTGGTCTGAGGGTGGCCGTCAATGAGGTGGGCGGGGCTTAGCAGTGCCCGCCTGTCTGCTGCTGGAAAACATCTATGGTGTCTTCATCTTCCATCTCCAGCTGAGAGGAGGAGAAGAAGAGGTTATAGTTAGTGGATAGAAACAATAACTGATCAGATTGATTGATTAGAGGCTATTCAGAGAGTCTGAATGTCTGAATTGTGTCACCATCATGTAGAAAGATCATATCAGTGAGTAGGGCTGGGCGATTATATATATATATATATATATATATATATGTATATATATATATATATATATATATATGTTTTTCTACCATGTAATACCACCTCACCATTTTTCTCCATATTTCTTTTGTTGACTGCTGTCTGTCTGTGATATTGTTGTAATTTTATATGTGTGTGTGTGTATATATATATATATTGTTATTTGTTATTGTTGTGTTTTTACGACCTTTACTGTGTTTTACTCCCTAGCCCACCTCCCCTTCCCTCAAGTGGCGCTTGTCGCTTGTCAGGCCGCCATTGTAAATAAGAATTTGTTCTTAATGACCTGCCTGGTTAAATAAAGGTGAATGAATGAATATATTATTGATATATTTTTAAATGTGATTTTGAATTAGACCATATCGCATATATCGATATAGTTCAGTTTTTTCTCTCTTTATATATAAATGTCATATTTTCGTTTAGTTTCCGTTTATTTCGGTTAATACATGTCATCAAAACAGAAGCAACAAACCAGAAAAAAAAACATTGATGAAAGTTAACAACATGTAAACGGTGAGAGAAAATTGATATTTAGTTCTTTTGTAATGTTTGTTATTCTTTTCTCATATAAATATATTTATTTCAGAAAAAGATTGGCCTATTTTATTTCATAGGCTATTTTTATTTAAGATATTTTTTTTATTTAAACGTGCACTTTATAAGTGAGATAATATGATGCTGCTGTGGGACATCCCCCACTTATCTCTATGTATCATATTGATCTCTCTTTTTTTATTTATTTTAATTTATGTATGATATGGCCTACCCCTTTGTGGTTCTTGTTGTTATGGTTGTTTTTGTCTAAGACAGCTCTGTTTGTTTGTTTTTATGGCCGTCTATGTTGGTTTGTGTAATGTATATTTGGCTACTCATAATGACATGCTGTATATAAGCGAAGGAGCAGAAACTGTACAGCTTTATTTTTTTAAATACATGACATAACCTTCCATTCATGTTTCTCCAGCCGATTGCTTTATATTTATCTTTATTTTTTGTTGTTGTTTTTGTTATATGAAAATCCCAATAAAGATATTGAACACAAAAAAAGTGCACTTTATGGAGCTTTGACTTTAAAAAAAGGTTCTCCTGTTGTTATACAGTATTTATGTTCACTTAAATAAACAGTTTCAATACTATGACTACATGTCACCACTACTTGTGACATGTCATATTTGACTTTGACTGAACATTTGCTCTCACTTTGTGACAAAAATATCAGGATATATATCGTATATTGATATTCATCCTAAATTTATCAGGATATGACTTTTGGTCCATGTCGCCCAGCCCTATCAATGAGGTTTAAAGAGAATATAATGGTGAATGTAGCATATATCTTACCTGTGCAGGTGTATCCGTCTCATTGATCGGCTGGCCATCAAACCTGAACCTGATCTGCCTTATTGCGAGGCCCTGCAGGAGAAGATGAAGTACTTTTTAACATGGGAATAACAAGGTAAAGTGTAAAGTGGACCTAATGGGGAGCTGACTGAGGTGTTGCAGCAAATCCAACATAATTCTATCTTACGTTGGAGAGGAGGACATTTAAAAAGCAGTCATTTGGGGCTTCCAGCTCACCTGTCGGTCACAGTACGCCTTCATTAGTTTGCTGAGCGGTGTGTGTCTTTTGATTTTGAACTGGACCACAGACCCATCCTGCCCTGCAACCTTCAGGTTGATGTGATCGTTCTCAGTCTTTACTCCCTCCTGCAGAGACAAACCAGTTTAACAACAGGTAAACCACAAACTTTACACTCAAGCTTACACTAGAGCAGGGGCGGGCAACTGGAGGCCCGGGGGCCACATACAGCCTGGACCCTCACTTGAAGTGGCCCTCAGTACAACTACATGCATTTGAGCATGAAATCTTAAATGTGCAGTGTAAAAATGCACAAAATTACTTTTTGCAATTAATGTTGGTCTGCTGTTCTTGCACTGAAAAAAAAAAAGAAATCACAGTAAGTGGTTATTTTTTATTTGCTTCAAACCTTTTGTATTCCTATTTATACTGTTAAACATGCATTTGAGCATGAAATATGTTAAGATACTGCACTGTAAACATATTTAACCCTTTGATGCACAACATGGGTCAAAAATTACCTGCATTTATTTATCATGTTATTTAATGCTGGCTGTGTGTTTCTTTGCTCTATCTTTTTAAATTAATTTATTTTATGATCAAATAGTCCAAGTATTCTTTGAATATCTTTTTTTTTTATTACAACCGATCATTATATCCATTTTCCTTTCATACTTTATGAAGAAAAAGTAATTGTATTATAACATCAATTTTACACACATGGGTAAAAAATGACTCATTCATCCAAATTTGATATAAAATTAAATGACCTAATACTATAATTATAGTAATTTGTTTTTAAATAGTTACTTCAGCAGTAAGAGGGGTCAAACACTCATATTTAACATGTTTATGTATCATTTTGTCAAAAAAAAAAAAGAAATCACAGTAAGTGGTTATTTTTTATTTGCTTCAAACCTTTTGTATTCCTATTTATACTGTTAAACATGCATTTGAGCATGAAATATGTTAAGTTACTGCACTGTAAACATATTTAACCCTTTGATGCACAACATGGGTCAAAAATGACCTGCATTCATTTATCATGTTATTTAATGCTGGCTGTGTGTTTCTTTGCTCTATCTTTTTAAATCAATTTATTTTATGATTAAATAGTCCAAGTATTCTTTGAATATATTTTTTTTTATTACAACTGATCATTATAACAATCTTCCTTTCATACTTTATGAAGAAGTGTATTATATTATTATATTGTATTGTATTATAACATCAATTTTACACACATGGGTCAAAAATGACTCATTCATCCAAATTTTATATAAAATTAAATGACCTAATACTATAATAATAGTCATTTGTTTTAAATAGTTACTTCAGCACTAAGAGGGGCTAAACACTCATATTTAACATGTTTATGTATCATTTTGTAAAAAAAAAAAAAGAAATCACAGTAAGTGGTTATTTTTTTATTTGCTTCAAACCTTTTGTATTCCTATTTATACTGTTAAACATGCATTTGAGCATGAAATATGTTAAGTTACTGCACTGTAAACATATTTAACCCTTTGATGCACAACATGGGTCAAAAATGACCTGCATTATTATTACAACTGATCATGATATCCATTTTTCCTTTCATAACTTAAGAAAAATAGTTTTTGTATTATAACATCAATTTTACACACATGGGTCAAAAATGACTCATTCATCCAAATTTGATTTAAAACTAAATGACCTAATACTATAATAATAGTAATTTGTTTTAAATAGTTACTTTAGCAGTAAGAGGGACCAAACACTCATATATTTAATATATTTAACATGTTTATGTATCATTTTGTCAAAAAAAAAGAAATCACAGTAAGTGGTTATTTTTAATTTGCTTCAAACCTTTTGTATTCCTATTTATACTATTATTGTTTTCATTGTTTTTATTGTTTTATTTATACCTATTTGTGTATGATTTATTCTATTTGAATAACTGTACAGCACTTTGGTCAACTGAGGTTGTTTTTAAATGTGCTCTATAAATAAACTTTGACTTGACTTGACTTGACTATACTGTTATACATGCATTTGAGCATGAAATATGTTAAGTTACTGCACTGTAAACAAAAAAACAATAAAATTACAAAAAAACAGAAAACACAAAAAAAAAATACAAAAAAGAAAAACACAAAATATACAAAAAACAACAACACAATAAGCACAGAAAAAAAACCAAGAAAATACAAAAGGCACAGGTAAAAAAAAAACCCACATAAAAACATTGTGTTGCTTCAGTCACAGATGCTAACGTTAGCATGGTTAGCTTCGGGCTAGCTGGTTGGCACGCCAGCCCTTTAAGACCAATGCCGACTTTAGCTACCGGCTAACGCTGCTAGCCGTTTTGTGTTGTTGTGCTGAGGCAAAACAAGCAGTGACACATTAAAAGACAGCAGGAATAGCACGGCTACTATTTTAGCTTTTATCTGCGTGCGTCACCTCCATTAGCGGATCTTTTGTCGCTTGCGGCATTTGCGGCGTTGCGGACATAACGTGGTCCCGCTCGACAAAGAAAAAAAAATCCGCAAATGACAATCATGGTGTAATTGACATTTCTACTCTCAATCTTCGAGGCTACTTTCTACTAGAGCAGAATATCTCTCAGTTCAAACGACGGGGCGATTTGTAAGCGCTTGTAAATGTAAATATGGATGTGCGGACGCTCATTCATTTGCGAAACAAACACTGCGCCGATTCAGAGAAACGTGCAAACCAGGCCATTTTAGATTGCACATCTGAGAAATGGTTTGTCAGGAGCTCTACAGAGCCATCAATACCAATCTAGAGCTCTTTAAATCTTTATATCTTACCTTTGGCTTTTCCTCTGACATCCTGGCTGTATTTAGTGTGCGGGTTTTTTCACAATAACCGCTTAATTGCGCTGTATTCGTCTTTCTGGCGCCTTCTGTCCTCTCTTTTCCTCCGCTGACGGGTGCGCGCTCAGAACCGAATCTACAATTAACCGATTGGCTCCGAGAGGACCACGTGACTACACAACCTCGGGAGCGCGGACGCGGGAGCGCGCACCTATGCAAAATACTCGAGCACGCGAACTGAACCTCCTATAAAGGGGAAACTGGATCTTCTCTCTCAATCACATAGTTTTAAAATGTCAAGTGCCATCTAAAATTTCATTATGGCTTTGAGAAATCAGTTGACATACACACAAAGAGTATTTACTACAATAAACCTGCAAAAAAGAAAGTGTAAGTTTATCATTTTCTGCCAGATTTTTTTCATTTTTTTTCATTTATCCTTATTTATTTCTCGAGGAATTATTGAGGGCAACCCCTCAATTACAATGATGTGGAGAGTACAGAGAAAACACAAAACAGCACAGTCAAAACACATGCAAAAACATTAAAATCAGTTACAGTGAAAGGCAGAGTTATTGGTTATCATAGTTTTAAACCCGTCCATAGTTATAATTGCGTTGAGTTGTAATGTTGAGTGAATGTTGTAAGATGTTCCAGGTAGAAGCAGCAGAAAAACTGAAAGCAGTTTTTCCAAATTCAGTATTTGTCCGGGGAACATTGAGCATTAAGCATTAATCACTAGAGCGTGTTGGATAATTACTATTTGACCAGTTTATTAGATAACTATAGACTATAGTCTATAGATAACATCAGCATAATCCAGAACTGATAAAAAGACAGCCTGAATGATCCATTTCCTATACAGAACAAAGGGAAGTTTGTTTTGTTTCTGTATAAGGTGTTTTTTTTGTTTTAATGTACTTGTAAGTATGTATTGTGAAACCCTTTCAATGATGTGTCCCGTTAAAGTGATGATATGTAGACCATCTTCTGCAATATGTCTGGCTCTTGAGAATATCATGTATTTTTTTGTCTGAATTGAGAACTCATTTATTGAGGAGAGAATGTTGTAGTTTGTCGATGGCTTGCTGGAGAGTTTTAAATGGCTGAATGTGCAGTGTTAGCGGTACAATACAGAACTGTGTCATCGGCGTAGAGATGGACATTACAGGTTTTTTTTTATAGTTGATGTAATGTTAATGAAAATTGTAAACAGGATCGGACCCAATATTGAACCTTTGTTAATGGTAATATATCATATATATATATATATATATATATATATATATATATATATATATATATATATATATATATATATATATATATATTATTGGTACAAGCAGTTTTGACGATTCCTCTCAGATGACTGTGGAGCCTTTTTAGAGGTCTTCAATTGAGAACTGGGAAAAATGTTAATGTCGAGACGGATCTTTTTTAGTAAAGGTAAATTCCTCAGTTAATTCCTATAAAACAAATATTATTTAAGATGACATGTGAAAGCTGAAACAAGTTATAACTCAGACAGTTCATTATCTTTCTTATTTCTGAGACGTCACACAAAAAATACTGCAATATCAGGCAGCTGACTGCATTTGGTTTTCAATATTTTAATATATTTTAAATAATTATTTTTGAATTCAGCGTCCTGCACTACTTGTGCAAATACAATGTAAACTGATTGATTAAACTGGGTGTAGAATACCCCCATCACCCTGAAGCTCCTGTGCAATATTATTTATTAAAAGAACCATTTTTAACTATTATATACATATTTAAAAGCTGCAGCGACATACTGCCCAAACCCAAATAAATTTACATTTTGCAATCAAAAATCGTATTCAACCATATATAAATGTCTTTACTCTTCATAAACATTTTAAGAAATGTAAACATTAATGCCAACAATATAGTAATTTCTAACCACTTTGGGTCACCAGTTTCCTTTAGTCATGTCATTTGTAAATTTCCTCTGTTGATTTATCATTGTTTTATTTTTTAAATGTCAGAATTAATTTATGCCAAGGATAAATGCTGATACAAAATGTCCCAAATTGCAACAGTTAGGACAAATCATAAAAATGTCCTTTTTCTCACACAGCAGGTGTCAGCCTTCTGCCTCTTAAAACCTTTGAAAAGTGATTGTTTTTTTTTAGCATTTAAACTTGTCAAAGTGAGGACTTGGACAAGTTTTAAACCACTACAGGTTTAATCAATGAGCTTTAGCTTTTGAATAAATCAAGACATAACATTTAAGGCAAACATGGTTTTAATAAAGGAACAATACAGGCAAAACAAACAATAAAAGCCAAGCACCACTAAAGTTAAATATTATTCCAAATGCTTTTATTTGGCTTGTGTATCTATGCTGGATATACAGGCAAATATAGAATAAATCAGATTTCAATCCAATTTAAGGAAAAACCCATCAACTTAAGTTTAAATGGAAAGGTTAAGATTTCATTTTCAACCAAACCTAATATGTTAAAAAAAAATGTCAATGGAAGATACAGCTGTAACACAATAAAAATGGCCTCCTATGTTTCGAAAAAAAAAGTATTAATATGAAACAAAAGAAAAAATCAGACATAATACAAACATATCCTAAAGTCTCTAAAATCAGCAGCAATTCAGAGGAGCAAAACAGATGAAATCTGAAAATTTGCAGATGCAACAGATTTTATTGAGAAAAAAAAAAAAAGATTTGTTCAGCAACCAAACTGGATTTTTTGTCCATTCAGTACAATAAAACTAAAGAGTTACCTAATAAATGTGTATGTAGACTGATGCTACAGGATCAATTATACTCTATAAGAATACTTCTACCTGCTTTGTGTCTATTCTAGCCTTCAGTTAAAGCCTCTTAGGTCATTGAACACAACATTCCTGTTCATTGGCTGGAAGAAGCCAGACGAGACAGAGTTACTGTCACCTTTCTGAAATCATCTTAGTCATAGTTTCCATTATTTTTTAAGGTGCACTTCTAAAACCTGGAGATAGATTGTTGATATCTGTTGTGTGAGAGGTCAAAGTTCAGGGATAAACAGCCGTCCGGTTGTGGTGTAAATCTCTTCACAGATCGTCTCAGGCAAATTTGGAGTATGGATTCGGTCCTTTTAGACCTGAAAGAGAAGGAACACAACAAGTCAAGACAAGCATCGTTTGAAAAAGGGACATTTCAGATTTTGAGATATGTGTGTACTTGTGTTTCTTGCTGAGAGTTAGAGGAGAGAATCAAAGAGATTTTCATGTCTGTTAGATAAATGTGACTTTGACTTAGTACATATTATTACTTAATAGTAGTTTTAAGTAGATCTGTGTTGACATAAATAAAAGAAATAAAACTGCAGCATTTAAGACCAATTTATTGTCATTACTTTGGTCCAATTTAGGAAAAGACATGCTTTTTTTTTTTTTTTTTTTTTACATTATATGTCATTTAAGTGTAAAAAAAACCCCACAAGTTAGTTTTACAGACAACCAGGAAGTTACTTAGCCTGGCAAAAAAAATGGCTGTCTTCAAAATGTATTACTTATGTTCTACATAGTTCATTCTCAATCAGTGTGTATTGCACACTGCCTACTGAATTAACAATTACTTAATTTGTTCGAACTGATTGACAGCCTTAATCGATTTTTTTTTTACATTTCAGCATCTTTAAGAAATGCTTTTATTTTGAAAATCCCACTTTATATTTATTGTCATTATTAAAATTAATAGATGGATTTTTATTTAAATGTCTGTCAGAGCTCAGAAATAAATAAGTTTTTTTCATATTTTTTAGTTAAGTTGATATAAATTTAACTGATTGTGTGAAATGGGCACATGTTATTGCCCCTGATATTATTAAATCGAAATTGTAATGTTGCAGATTTTGAAAAATATGTGCAAATATCATATCATTATCCACAGAATCAATATAATATCGTATCATGATAAAAAACTTGTGATTTACATCTCTACTAGTAGGTGGACTCTTATATACTTTTGGACAGAGCCAGGCTAGCTGTTTCCTACTGTTTCCATTCTTTGTGCTAAGCTAAGCTAACCAGCTACTGGTGCTAACTTCATATTTACTGTAAAAACATGAGTGGTATCATTCTTCTCATGCAACCTTTGGCAGATTTTCCAAAACAAACCATTTCTTATCACGGTCAAGTGTAAACAAGAAAAAGGAATCTTATTTTGCAGTTTAGCATATACACATGTATAAATAAATAAAAGACAGAATATAGGGTGAGAGATCTTACCATATTTATTCCTGATTTCGTCATGTCTCTGCTTCATTTCTGCTCTCCTGTAAGACAAAAAACATTCTCCTCTGAGCAACGCTATAACTGATAATATCTTTCCCACTGTGAAACACTCCCCAATGGCATGTGGCCACAAAACCAGTTTGGGTAGCCTGCGACAGTTTGACGTGTGCTTTTGTGGCGTGTTATGAATGAAACTGATATTGCTCATAACCAACAATACAACAAGGGCAGCTGGTGCGTCAGGTGTCCTGCACTGCAAAAAAGGTGTGTCTTAAAACAAGATATAAACACTAAATCTGAGGGAAAAGGATCCTGCTGCATGGACAGATAAATTAAATTAAGATGATTAAACCTAGAAATAAGCATTTTGTACGCTTAAAATAAGAAATAAACTCTTAAAACAAGATAAATTAAAGCTGCCAGCAGTGATGAACTGGCCCGAGCAGAGTGACCTGATGATTATTTGTTTCTTACCAAGATAAAAAAAAAAACTTTAGATTTAGAAGAGTTAGATAATTGATCTTGTTTTAAGAGTTAATTTCTTATTTTATGTGTCAACATACTCTTTTCTAGATTTAATAATCTTAATTTAAGAAATCTTGTCAAGGTAAATTATCTGTCCATGCAGCAAGATCATTTCCCTCAGATTTAGTGTTTATATCTGGTTATTAACACAAGATAAAACAATAAATGCTTCTTACATAAATGCACCAATGATAATAATACAACAATATATTTGGAATATATTTAACAATCTGAGTGGGTTCATTCTGCATAACTAGTACTTTTACTTTTGATACTTTAAGTACATTTTGATGATACTTATGTACTTTTACTGAAGTAAATTTTTAAAACAGGACTTGTATTTGTAGTGGAGTAACTCTGCAGTTTGGTATCAATATTTTTACTGAAGTAATGAACCTGAATACTTCTTCCACCACTGATTCTAGTTTATTCTGCTGTTTACCAATAAATTATTATTATTTTTCTATCCACTTTGCTGCTGTTACTCTGGAAATTGCCCCATTGTGGGACTAAAAAAGGAAATCTTAACTTTAATCTTAATTACAGTTTACAGCTGATCAGTCTACAGTGCCACAAAAAAACATCACACACGGGTTGAAAAGACTGTGTACATGGTAACAAAATGTCACCAGAGTACAGCAGGAAATAAACCTCAGCACGGGAAAGCAGCATAGAAGAGGAAGTGTATGTTTTCTGTTTATGAAGAGAAAGCTTTGTCTGCTAATAAACCTGAAAATGAGCTTGAAAACAGTGGTGCACTGCAAAAAAAGAAAAGTTGGGTGAACTCAAAATTTCAAGGCAACAAACTTTTTTTTAAGTTGGACAATTAAACTAAATATTTTAAGTTTTGTTTTTGAGTTTGCTCAACTCTGAATTTCTCTGGCACGATTGTAACGCCGCTATGAATGTCAGCTAATGTTGTGACCACAATTTTGAGTTAGCATTGATACGCTAATGGCTACTCTTGTAGCTGTAACAAGCAGCGCCGCTAGCATCAGTTAGCCGCTAGCATCAGCTAACCGCTAGCATCAGTTAGCCGCTAGCATCAGTTAACCGCTAGCATCAGTTAGCCGCTAGCTTTCGCTAATGAATTTCACCGCTTTCCCGCATTTCACAACAAAGAAATAAGAGTTATCAGAACTATTGTCCCTTGTTGTGAACCCCAACTTAAAGATATAAGTAACAACAACTCACCAACTTGTTTTTGAGCAGACAACTGGCTTCCTTTGTTGTGCTAACTTACATTGTTGCCCTAAATGTCAATAATTTATATTTCCAAGTTTTACCAACTTAAATCACTGTTTTAGGCCAAAAAATACAAGTCGGCTTTTTTGCAGTGTGGAGGTGGAGAGAGGGGTTGGATGAATTCACCAGTGCAGAACATGAAGCCTGATAATCACACTGACTGGCTTTTATCTTGATTATAACTATTTGAATTGCAAATTCAAGTCAAGTTTGTTCCTCTGAGGTCATTGGTGGAGATGGAAGAGACTCTCTCAAAACTCCTTGGTATTTGCAGAACATAGCAGTACACGCCAAGCTCACTTTATCTGAAGAACACACAATTTGTGTTTTCCTATAATTTGTATATTTGGTCTTGCTATGTACATGAAAACTGAGTCATTTCTAAGCCTGTTTGGCCCGGGGCTCTATTATGCTGCCTATACATCAGAAGACTTTCAAAAGACTCCTGGAAAACTATGTTGTCACACCTGCTCACACCTAAAGACAAGTGTTTAGAGTTTTTAGTCTCAGACTGAGATGTTAGACGGACAGGAAAACTATTTACAAGACTACAACTAGCATTTTTTTCCCATCATGCTCTTAGTAAAAACTGACTAAATGGAGGAGAAGCAGCTTTTGGCACCAGCTGCTCTAGTGTGTGACTCAGTGGAGAAGACGCCACTAAATGCCCCTCACAAAGCTGAAAAAGGGTTTCTGTTTTTATCACATGAAAAGTTGACTATTTTAGTCTGAACCGGGACCTTTCCCCTGCTAATCTATTAGTTGGTGATTGTGTTACGTCTCTGAGACTTGAGATAATATCAAACACGTTTGATATGACTTATGACTGATAAAGACTTTCAGCTTTTAGTGTGGGACTGGGGACATCTTCAGTATTAGTGTAACATCAGAATACAGAATACATCGAGGAAGATTTTTGTTGTTGGACATAATTTAGTTCAACCTGTGTGTGTGAACGGGTGAATGAGCGTAGTGTGTAATGTAAAGCGCTTTGGATAAAGCGCTATATGAGTGCACTCCATTTACTATTTACCATTTAACTAAATGTCAATATACTTTAGCACAGTAGTTCTCAACCTTTTTGAGTCGCGATCCCCAATTTAACATGCATGTTGTCCGCGACCCCCACTCACTGAACACAATCTCACACACACAGTTCAGATCACCCAAAAAAGACACAAAATGACCAAAAAAAGACACAAAATGATCCAAAAAAGCACAAAATTACCAAAAAACAGACACAAAATTACCAAAAAAACCCGCAAAATTACCAAAAAAACGACACAAAATGACCAAAAAACCCCCGCAAAATGACCAAAAAAACGACACAAATTGACCAAAAAAAGACACAAAATGACCAAAAAAAAGACACAAAATGACCAAAAAAAAGGGCACAAAATGACAAAAAAAAACCCCACAAAATGACCAAAAAAACGACACAAATTGACCAAAAAACGACACAAATTGACCAAAAAAAGACACAAAATGACAAAAAAAAAGACACAAAATGACCAAAAAAAGACACAAAATGACCAAAAAAAAGACACAAAATTACCAAAAAAAGACACAAAATCACCAAAAAGACAATTGGGGTCCCGACCCCAAGGTTGAGAATAGCTGCCATAGCACATGTTTGGTTGTACATATTTTCAAGCCTGAATGCTAAAAAACAAAAACAACTAGTGAATCATTTGTTCATTATCCTTAACCGCTTATTCGCACTCGGGTCGCGGGGCACTGGAGCCGATCATAGCTGACATTATTGGGCGAGAGGTCTCCAGACCATCACAGGGCTGACACATAGAGACACGCGCTCATTCACTCCTATGGGCAATTTACGAGTCACCAATTAAACCAAATCAAGAGCGTGTTTTTGGAGTGTGGGAGGAAGCCGGAGTACCTGGTGTGAACCCACGCCGACACGCGGAGAACATGCAAACTCCACACAGAGGAGCCGCAAGCCGGAGTGGAACCAGCGACCCCCTCGCTGAGAGGCCCCACTACAGCGCCGAGGAGCTCTCTGGAAATCAATCATCACAAGAAATAAAAACCATTTCATCCGCTTTGCATGCTTGTCCAAAAAGTGACTCGACGGCCCAAAGTGAGGCATTAAGGAATATGCCTCAGGCATGCATAGGAACCTATGAGAGAACCACCACCAGGTGAAATACCGAGAGTCCCATCTTTTTAAACGCTTTTTATTACCCAGAGGAGCCAGGGGCAAACTTTAGATACACTGCTTGTTTCTTACCAAGATGAAAATATTAGATTTAGAAGTGTTAGATAATGTATCTTGTTTTAAGAGTTAATTTCTTCTTATTTTAAGCATGCAACATGCTTATTTCTAGATTTAATCATCTTAATTTAATAAATCTTGTCAAGGTAAATTATCTGTCCATGCAGCAAGATCATTTCCCTCAGATTTAGTGTTTTATCTGGTTTTTAGTCACCCCATTTTTGCAGATAAAAAGTAAAAATTGCGAGATAAAAGTTAAAAATTATGAGATAAAAAGTAAAAATAATGACATAAAAAGTCAAAATAATGAGATAAAAAGTAAAAATTATGAGATAAGTCAAAATTATGAGATAAAAAGTAAAAATTATGACATACTAGTCATAATGATGAGATAAAAATTAAAAATAATGAGATAAAAAGTAAAAATTATGAGATAAAAAGTAAAAATGATGAGATAATAGTCATAATTGTGAGATAAAAAGTAAAAATTATGACATAAAAGTCAATTATGAGACAAAAAAGTTGAAATTAAAGAGCTAATTTCTTATCTTAAGCGTTCAACATGCTTATTTCTAGATTTAATAATCTTAATTTAAGAAATCTTGTCAAGGTAAATTATCTGTCCATGCAGCAAGATCATTTCCCTCAGATTTACTGTTTTTATCTGGTTTTTAGACACACCTTTCTGCAGTGTATACATCACATACACGGACAAAAGGAGAAACCTGCTCAGGCTGGAAACTGTGTCACACATTGTGTCGCAATCCCACAAAATGATTTCTCACCTTTCTTCCTGCTTGGTTTTGGTCTTATCGGCGTTTCTCGCCATCTTGGCCTCGAACCTTTTGGATCTGACACAAACACAAAGAACAAAGTTATGGTTAGAGAGGTCACGAAAAAAAAAATACAGTGTGTATTTTGAGTCAGGCACCTGAAAACCACAACAAAGATGACAGAAATTAACAATATGTGGCCAAATTATCGTCACATCATTAGAGTGAAATTTCCTCCCAAAGTACAAACAGATTATAATCACATGACATCATATACAGTCATGGAAAAAATGATTAGATCACCCTTGTTTTCTTTTATTTCTCGTTCATTTTACTGCCTGGTACAACTGAAGGTACATTTGTTTGGACAAATATAATGAAAACAACAAAAATAGCTGATAAGAGTTTAATTTAAGAGCTGATATCTAGACATTTAACATTGTTTTCTTGATTTTGGTTATTATCAAGAATTTTTCCATGACTGTAGATGTAAAAATTACTTTAAAAAAAACACAAAATGACAAAAAATAGATGTAAAAATGACCAAAAAAAGGAGACAAAATTATCGAAATAGAAACAAATTGACCAAAAATGGATGTAAAAATGATCAAAAAAGATAACAAAATTACCAAAAATAGAGTCATGGAAAAAATGGTTAGACCACCCTTGTTTTCTTTTATTTCTTGTTCATTTTAATGCCTGGTACAACTAAAGGTACATTTGTTTGGACAAATATAATGAAAGCAACTAAAAAAGCTGATAAGAGTTTAATTTAAGAGCTGATATCTAGACATTCAACATGGTTTTCTTTATAAGGATTGTGGTTATTATTGAAGAAAACCATTGAAATGTCTAGATATCAGCTCTTACATTAAACTCTTGTCAGCTTTTTTTGTTGTTTAACATTATATTTGTCCAAACAAATGTACCTTTAGTTGTACCAGGCATTTAAATAAACAAGAAAACAATAGTCTAATAATTTTTTCCATGACTGTATATATCAAAGTTGAACATAACTTCCCAACAGGCCACTATAAACCTATTTTATTTTAATCTTTGTAGCAATATTGTGAATGGGCAGCCTAGCTACTGTTGCTATGCCAGCTTGTCGTGCATAGCAACAGTAACTAAGGGGCGGAGCTTTTGCTAATGGTCAATTAGTTGTCTAATTTGGTTTTAGCTGTGTCAATATTTGCTCTGAAAACAGTTATATTTTGTCAGGTATTTTAATAAGTGAAGTTGTACTTACTTCTACTACAACTACTTAAGTTGTACCAGCCATTAAAATGAACAAGAAATAAAAGAAAACAAGGGTGGTCTAATAATCGTTTTAATGACTGTATGAAGAAAATCATGAGACAAAATTATAAGTTCTTTCTGTGGCCTTAAGTAAGTACCTTTATCTAACCATTCAAACAATCATAACCATTTTCCATAGTTATACCCAAACATAACTATCTCTAAAATATAGCTTAAATGTTATTTTGAGACTTGAACTCACAGATAAATATCTCAATATTAAAGAAAATGCTTCTAACTATAAACCATCTTTCTGTCTCTGCTGACTAGAGTAGCTGTGCAGCCTGGTGTTTGTTGATAAGGTGATTAGGTGAGATATTCATATCTCAGGAGGCAACGCAGATATTTATAGACGCATGAATAAAAAGGGGTGGAGTGGGAGAGACGGGGTTGGGAAATGTGCAACAACCAAGAAGCAAATCAACCAAACAAGCTGATCTACATGTAAAACAGTTCAAACATTTACTGCAGATACATTTTTACTGACAGAATGTGTGATTTTGAAATAATTCACATTCAAGATAATTCAGTATATTTAAATAAAAGTCTTTTTGTTATTTTGTTAATGCCTCATGTCTAATGAATTCATAGGTAAATTGTGCATTTTGTATGTAGCATAATGTTAAAAGCCCAAATAACGAAAAACTAGAATTGGAAAAACATTTTCGTTAACTGAAATAAAAATAAAAATGAGAGTTCTAAAAAAAATTATAACTAACTGAAACTGTATTTTGTGGTTATAAAACTAACTAAAATTATAGTGAAAATGTCCTTCGTTTTCTTCTTTGTCAACTTTTTTCATACGTAAACCTTTTTGGTTGATATGAAATCTATTTCATCTATCTGGTTTTATGACTTAATAAACTTATTGGGGCTGAGATGGATCAGACAAAGGAAATAAAGGAAACATTTATTGTGACTTTTTTGAATCTGCCACCCAACAAATACCCCATTACAAAAAAACTAAAACTAATAAAAACTAAACTAAAACTAATAAAAACTAAACTAAAACTAAGCATTTTCCAAAAAACTAAAACTAATTAAAACTAGGTAACTCACTCTAAAAAACAAATTAAAACTAACTGAATTTGAAAACAAAAGTTCACGACGAAATTAAAACTAAAACTGATGAAAAATCCAAAACTATTATAACCTTGGTGGTCAAACACCCTAAAATAAACTGTTTAACAGCATTAAAAACATCCGCCGGTTGGTCTGAAATATAAATGTTTCCTTCAAAAGTTTGCCAAAGATACACCCGCATTATCGTCAAAATTTGAACTTTCCGACAGTCCTTGAATGGATCATAGATTACAAAACAAAACAAAGCTTAAAATTGTGATATTTGTGTCAAAACCACTCCATTCTGCGGGCCTAATTTCAAACAATGCAAAAAATAAATGGTTTGGAATTACTAGATGCTGTTACAAATATAAAATTCTGCTCTCTTCAGTGCAACTAGGAAGCCATGAATGATTTCACTGAGAAAAACTGTAGCTGTAGGCTGTTTTCACAGACCAGAGAGGAGAGGACAAGAGACGTTGCAAGTAGAGGTTGTTAAAATGCAAATAGTTGAATATGTAAAGCATGTGGAGACTCAATTTGTTTTTCCAATATTCCAGATGATCCACTCCAGCAACACAAGGTCTCTGCAGGTTTCAACACGTCTAATCTAAAGACTTTTTAAAGACCATAATGAATACAATTTAAGACCCATTTCACATTAAGACTGCCAAAAAAAGTACAAAAGACATGAAAGAAAATCGGCCCGGAATTACTTGCAAAGTAAATTAATTTGTTCACAGCTCTTTCACATTGGAATAAAAAATGCTTAACCTAACTAAAAAACACCAGAAGCCTCAAATTGTGAACTTATAATAATATTAATATTTGTTTAGAATTCTTGTTTTAAATTCTAACTGTTTAATTCGTTAGTTAAAAGTAAAAATTGTAACATTTAAAAGCAAGACTGAAGTGTATGCATGCATTATGCTATTATGCATTAAATAAAAGTAACATTAATACATTTTTAAGACCTTCCAAAATCGTATTTAGGACATTTAAGACTTTAAGAGAAAATGTTAGACATTTTAAGGCCTTAAATTCAAATTATTGGATTTTAGAGTTTTTAAGACTTTTTAAGACCATAAAGAATACAATTTAAGACCCATTTCACATTAATATGTGTATGCTATCTATCTATCTATCTATCTATCTATCTGTCACTTACCCAAAGTTCTCACACTTGCAGCAGCAGAACAGACAGACGAGGAGGGCGATGATGAGAATTCCACCAATCACAGCCAGCGTGATAATCAGCGTCTGGAAGTTCACTGGAGACGGAGAAACAATGAGGAAGTTATTCAGATCTACCTTCAAGATAGGAAAAAACATATGCTGTACCTTTTCTTTTCTGACGTAACCACTCCAACCACTCTAATCTCTGTATGTTTACTACAAGGTGACTGTAACTGACCGCTCTTAAACACGTGTAATATCACTTGATTGTGATTGTACTTTTATAAAGTCAAACATAAAGGTCAGAAAGACATAAGTATAAGTCCTGGATTCTACAGAAGCAAAAGGAAACATATAAACTTAAATCTATAGTGTTTAATCATTTATGTTAATGTGTAAGCAGCATTTTTTTGACCTCATGGAGTCAGCTAAGGCTTATATATTTACAATATTATCCAATAAAGGCGAGGTATTTTTTCACACCTTTCATGCTGTGATATATTAGTTAGTTATAGTAGTAGCAATAGCTATATTTGCACACTATATATTTTGCCTAAAACTGCTGCACATATTCATATTTTCTTCAGGTCAATCTGTTCATTAGGGCTGGCCCTGAAAAAAGAATTTCTCATAAAATTGTCAACTAATTGATAATTAAACAAATTTTGATACTTAATTTCTTCACAAAGAACCATGCAGGTATGAATGTGTGTGTGTGTGTGTGTGTGTGTGTGTGTGTGGTGTCTTACTCCAGCAGAGCCCCCAGCGAGCATCATTCAGAGGACAGAGAGCGTGGGGGGGCAGGATGGTCCTCACAGGGTACGTTACACAAGACTTGGTTGGGATACACCACAAACACTGGAAAAAATAAAAACAGACCAAAAACACTTAAAGAGCTGTTAGAATAATCTGTTATTCTGTCTCTGTGGACGTAGGTCACTATCTTTTGGTGTAATTCACTACCTGTGTATGTAACTTCTCTCTTTGCATTTATAGATTAATCATGCTTTGAGACATACATATATATACAGACACATACAAATATACATACATATATACATACACACACATATATATACTCATATACATACACACACACACACACATATATATATATATATATATATATATATACACATACATATACATACATATATACATACACACACGCACATATATATATACATACATATACACATATACGTATATACATACGTACATATATACATACATACATATACACATATACGTATATACATACGTACATATATACATATACATATATACATACATTTACACATACACTTATACATATACAGATATACACATACATATATACACATACATATATACACATACATATACATACACACACACACACACACACACACAAATATTGTTGGTAAACTAAATACATTTACTCCATCTGCTTAAATTTTCTCTGCTCTACTTAGAGTAAGACTCTATTATCACAAAAATATATATTTTATGTGGAAATGTTTGTTGCAAAATCTGTGTCTCCAGTAACATCTCTGGTAGGATTTTGTGTTGGAGTCAGATAATTTAATTTTAAAGGTTTCCTCAATGTATTTCTCAACAAACACTTAAAGATCTCTTTATTATTAGAACAAACAGTACTCTGGGAGGTATTCAGGGCAGTTACATGATACATACGAGTTAGAAAATGGAGGAGGAGGAGGAGGAGGAGGAGGGTGGGATAGATGACAGTTCAGTGACTCCTCAAACCAGTCTAACAGGTGAGGAGGAGGAGGAGGAGGAGGAGGAGGAGGAGGAGGAGGAGGAGGAGGAGGAGGAGGAGTCGGGCTATAACTCCTCCAGCTAGAACACAGCTTTTTGCATCACACAAACACAGGAAAACTATTTAAATGAGCCAAACTGAGACAACAGGACCTACCGACACATTCTTCAGACAGATCTCGCAGCTCGTGCCATTATTGGCCTCGCATGCTGTGTAAAAAAAAAAAAAAAATCAGTTCAGTTAAAACACCCAAAATAATCCACAGGGAGTGAACTCAGTCAACAGGACGTTTTCCAGCCGTATAAACAGAGAAAATGCTCTTATTATTAGCTGAGAACTCTGTGAGAAGCAGATTAAAACGAGGCCTGAGCTCATGGTGGTTTTTGTAACCATTGCTAATCCTCCTGGGACGTTTTCCATGGAGACACTGTAAGGGGAGTAAACACACACAGGCTGCAAAACCAGTCATGTTATTATCAGCAGACTGCACAGAACAACAGCTGGGCTTGTACAAGTGTAGCCATGTTCCTGTACAAAAATGAGGTGTAAACAAACAAGACTCATTCTGGTGTTTTGGGTTTGTTTGTAGCTACTAATGCAGGTTTCTTTACTCTGAAACAAAAAGAACCTGAGGGGGGATGTGAGCTGAAAAAGGACTCTTTGTTCCTGCTGAGAGGTTTCAACAATACACAGAGATATGAAACTAAACATGAAGCACAATGATATCAAACATTCACTGTTTATTTTACCTGTATAACTAGGAAAACAAACTTTATTCAGTCATTTTAAACCAGAAGATACAAACAATGGAAGCAAAATTCAGGACAAAAACAGCTAAAATTAATTTTTAAGTTGCTTTATGTGTTGTTTTGTTCCAATTATTCAACAAAAAGTGTAAAACACAAGATAGATTAAACATTTATGTCCTAAAAAAGTTGGAAAATGTAATTCAGGGTGAAGGAAAAGTCCCAATAAACCTGATTTGTATCATTTAGGTTTTACTTAAGACCTCATAAAACTAATGAGGCAGCTAAAACCCATGAATTGAAGTTAAGGGGTGTGTTTTTTTTAAGCAGCCATTAGTCCTTCAATCAGCAGAGTCACTGGTTCCAACTCTTACCTTTACCAGGTGAAGACTGAGTCAAAACTGTCGCCAAACCGAAGACGAGCAGCAGAAAAGCGGCAGAAACCCGAGAATCCATCATCACACAGTTATTCCAGGTGTTGTTCCTCGCACCTTTCGTTTGGAAAGTTTGATAAATCTGTGAGCGCAAAAGCAGGAAATGTTTTTTAGGTCTTCCGAAACACGAGAAGTGAAGCTGCCGAGAAGGAACCAAACGCTGAATCCTGACGCAGACGCACGCTCATTACGCACAGGACAAAGGAGAGGAAGGCGTGTGTGTGTGTGTGTGTACGTCAGTGAGCTTTTTTTGTTTGTAGGAAGTCACGCAAGAAGTTCAGCAGGTAAAAGTATTTTTTTTTTAAAACACAGTAAGAAATACTCAGTTGCAAGTAAAAAGCCTGCATTCAAGGCGTAAAAGTGCAGAAGTAAAAAAAAATGCAGAAAAGTGCAAATAAAACAAACATAATAGATACAATACCAGAAATGTTATAATGGCAAGTGTCAAAAAATATATTTAACTTCAATAAAAAGAACATTTAGTAAATTTAGTAGTATTTAGTATCAAAAAAGCACTGTGTCCTCCTCTTTTTCTGACATTAACTGGAAAGCAACATGGCTCTTTCCACATGAATTTGCTATCTCCAATAAAATTAATGAAGTTCAATATAAAATTATAAATCAGAAACAAATAATACTTTTTTGTTTGTAGGAAGTCACGCAAGAAGTTCAGCAGGTAAAAGTATTTTTAAAAAGCACTGTAAGAAATACTCAGTTGCAAGTAAAAAGCCTGCATTCAATGCGTAAAAAGTGCAGAAGTGAAAAAAAAAATGCGGAAAAATGGTTCCTCTCAGTTCTGCATTCAGAACTTTCATGTGTATAAGTACAAAATGTACTTAAAGTATCAAAAGTAAAAGTACTCGTTATATATACCACTCAGAGTGGTGTATATATATATATATATATATATATATATATATATATATTATAAATATATTTCAAATGTATTTAACCCTTTGATGCACAACATGGATTGATGCACAAGTGACCCGACTAAGTTTTTATGTTCTATATCTTTGCAATTTATTTTATCATTCAGTATTGCAGCTTTTCCCTCAAAAAACTTGTTTTTGATCATCATACGTCCTAATTTTTTGTTTTCATTTCTTACTTTTTGAATAAAAACCCTTTTTTATCACTTTGCTTCTAGTGCACAAGGTCATTTCTGACCCATGTTGTGCATTAGAAGGTGTTTATATGTTGTCACCAGTTTAAAACCTGACAAAGAAGACACAAATATTAACTATCCTATTTTGCTAAATTGGTGTTTTTTTCCTATGGAAATTATTATTTGGTGGCTCTAATAAGTCTCAAATGTTAAAATATGTGATTTTCCAATGTAATCTGGTGGTTCTAACAACTATTTTAAAGTTAAACCTTCAAAATAAGACAAACATAGTTACACATATACTCAAATTTAGTGAATCACTTTTTGTATCACTATGCTTCTAATGCACAAGGTTATTATTGACCCATGTGTGTAAACTTGATGTAATAATACAAAAGCTATTTTTCTCCATAAAGTATGAAAGGAAAAATGTCTATAATGATCTGTTGTAATACAATTACATATTATTATTATTATTATTATTATTATTATTATTATATATTCAAACACACAGCCAGTATGAAATAACATGGGGAATGAATGCAGGTCATTTTTGACCCATGTTGTGCATTAGAAGGTGTTTATATGTTGTAGCACCTGTCTGCTATTCTGTATTCAATTGTTTGTATGTGCAACCTTTTTCAAAATAGTTCTTTAAATGGAAAAAAAAAATGAAAAAAAACATTGACGTCAAATTGTCCCATTTTTGTTCCACTTTGCTCTAAAATACTAATTTTATGAGAATAATATGTTCACAAATCCTTAATTTAAATCATTCATGAAATAGGTTTTTGTTTAAGCTTATTTTTTTTTAGCATTATTTCACACAAATCCATGACTTTAAGGACCAAAGCCAGGATTGTTAACAGGTATAGTTACTATGAAGAGAAAGTATTTGGGAAAGTACTACACCTGTTAACATTCCTGTATATTTAATTTGTAAGTATATTGTTATCTTCTGAACTGTACTGGAGATATTAAAGTACCTTAACCCTTAATAGGACACTCATTGAAATACGTGCAAATTCCAAATTTCAACCCTAGAGAATATTGGAGGATATTACATACAGCCAGAATGTGTAAAAAAAAAACATACGAAAATAATATTTTGAGAAAAAAGTTTGTGAGATTAAAGTGGTGAATCTGCGAGAAAAAAGTTGTTTTTTTCCCACTTTTTTTCTTGTAAATCTGCAATTTTTTGCGCAGATTTGCCACTTTAAATCTCTTAAATCTGTGACTTTTTTCTTGTAAATTTTCCACTTTAATCTAGTAAATTTGCAACTTTTTTCTCGAAATATTACCTGAAGTTACCAAATAGAGTTCTTTGCCTGATAAAGGGTTAAATTGAGTAGAAGTAGGCCTATGTAGCTACAGTGCAAAAAAAAAATTGAATTTTTCCACCACTGTTTGTGTGTCAAAATAAATGCCCAAAGACAACATAAAATCGAGGACAATAATTCCAATAATTTATTAAAGCATAATTTTGTAAAGCCAGTTACAAATAAAAAAGAACAACACACATATCTCTCTCTTTCTCTTTTCTTATTTTTTTTTTTTATAACAAGCACAATGTTTCACTATGTTAATGATGATAATAAGCATAACATAAGATAAGATCAGAATGGGCCCCACTCTGGCCGCCTGCGGCTGATAACAGGACCCGTTGTGATGAAGTTTCCCTCGTAAAAACAGAAATGTGATCAGAAATGTCACTTCAACACCTAACTGATCACATTTCAGTTCACTGTGGGGCAACTTCTTCTACTCAGTGTAATATCAGTGACAGACAGAACCATAGACGTAGAATAACTAGAACAGCTCCAGGTCCCTCAATAATATATACTGTATATATATATTTATATATATGGCTTATGGGTTCTATGGTTCTCCTCTTATTTCAGCCAAAACTAAAATAACCAAAAGTTCAAACAGGAACCTGTGAGTGAGTTCTGTTTATTCTAGCTCTATAGCAGGATCCCAGTGGGCTGTGTGTATGCAGACAGGGCCGTAGCTGCTCTTTTTGTTTTCAAATTCAGTTAGTTTTAGTTGGTTTTTAGAGTGTGTTTGCTAGTTTTGATTCATTTTTATTTTTTTGGGAAAATGCTTAGTTTTAGTTTATTTTTTTATTAGTTTTAGTTTTGTTGTAATGGGGTATTTGTTCGGTGCCAGATTAAAAAAAGTCACAATAAATGTTGCCTGTTTGTCAAATTTTTCTTGTAAATTTGTCACTTTTTTCTCGTAAATCTGTGAATTTTCTTTATTAGTTTCAGTGTAGTTTTTATAAGTTGTAGTGTTAGTTTTAGTTGTTTTTTTTAATGGGGTATTTGTTGGGTGCCAGATTTAAAAAAGTCACAATAAATGTTGCCTGTTTGTCAATTTTTTCTTGTAAATGTGTCACTTTTTCTCGTAAATTTGTCAGTTTTTTCTTGTTAATTTGTCACTTTTTTCTCATAAATTCGTCACTTTTTTCCCGTAAATTTGAGAATTTTTTCCCCGTAAATTCGTCACTTTTTTCTTGTAAATTTGGGATTTTTTTTTATTAGTTTTTGTTTAGTTTTTATTAGTTTTATTTTTATTTTAGTTAACGAAAATGTTTTTTCAATTCTAGTTTTCATTATTTTGTTAGTTTTCGTTAACTATAATAACCTTGGTACTGGGTACTAATTTTAAGCATTTTAACAAAATGTGATAAAGGGGGTTCCATTTTAAAATGGTAACAGTTGATTTGGTTGATTAATTCTAGTATTTTTTTGTTATTTTAATACCTGCAGGCCAAATGTTATTCCAGGTAATGTTGTAAAAAGCATTAAGAACATGTTGCGAAATAAAATACATAACCGTATCCAAAACCGATCCGTAAGAAGAAGTTGAAATATGAAAAAATCCCAATGTATAATATGATAAATTAATAATTATTAGGCCTATAATATAATATTTATGGTGTCTATGGGTTGGGTTAAGGGTTCATGACCTCATTGTTTCTAAAATCCCAGCTACGGCCCTGACGGTGGCACTCCAGGTAGACAACAGACGGTTTCACCTTAACAAGTACAACTTCACTTATTAGTATTTCTATCTATTTATCTAAATATCTGACAAACCGAACTTCACTGTTTTCAGGGCAAATAGTGACATGGCTAAAACCAAATCAGACAACTAATTGACCTTTCGCAAAAGCTCCGCCCCCTTAGTTACTGTTGCTATGCCCGACAAGCTGGCCTAGCAACAGTAGCTATGGAGCGGGCTGGCGCTTTAGCCATTTTCTATGGTTTTCTTGATAATAACCAAAATAATTATTAAGAAAACCATGGAAAATGTTGAGATATCAGCTCTTAAATTAAACTCTTATGAGCTATTTTTGTTGTTATCATTATATTTGTGCAAACAAATGCACCTTTAGTTGCACCAGGCATTAAAATGAACAAGAAATTGAAGAAAACAAGGGTGGTCTAATCATTTTTTCCATTACTGTACTTTTTTTTTTTTTTGTTTATAGAATTGGTGCTACAGAGGTTGATAGTTTTGTAGCACAATCCACAAAATCTCTATTGTTCATTGTTGAATATTTGCCTGTTTTCCTCTGTTATTATTATTAAGTATTATTAAGTATTCCCACTAGATAGTTGATGCTGGGAAACAGTTTGTTAACAAAGGTGTGTTATACATGAGGGATGCTGCCGTCTACCTGCAGTGCCACAGAGTCATGTGACAGAACACACACACACACACACACACACACACACACACACACACACAAACACACACAAAGCAGTGATGCCTGTCAGCACAATTCAAACCATCTCCGAGCCCATATTATCTCTGCTCCTCTTACACTGAGACTTCAAAATTCCAATATACTTTTTTTAATACATAATCCTCCCAAACACACCTTGCAATACATACAGTACAATAATAATTAAATAACCCTTAACCCCCCTTCCCCTTTAAATCCCATGCTTTTCCCCTTTAACTCACAATCACGACACCATTCTTTGCAAAGGTTAGTCATGTAAATACGTCTTATTTCCAAGGAATACACTCACTATAATCGTTTCTCATCTCCCTTTTCTTTTCCAACTGTTACACCATAAATACACACACACTCTCTCTCACACACACACACACACAGCAGCATTCCAGACACAGCACTTCAGGGTGGTTAAGATAGCAGAGGGCATACAGTACAGTTATAATAGTATCAGTAATAAAAGTCACATGTTCATAAACAGGTCGGAAACACAGACAAACCGGAGCTCCTATGCGTTATTGTTCAAGTCACTGATCTTAGTAAAAGAAATAAAGTGAGAATAGCATGAACAGACGAGGATATACAATATTTTATGGCTCCAATTTACGCAATAAACTCATTAAAAACACGGTGAAAACACGGCCGCCGCGGCAGCCTGTCTCATTATGCTCTGTGTTTTTGTTTTTTTTTACTTACTACTAATTAATTTCTCTGTGAGTCACATTAATGGCACAGCCAGTACGATGTACAGTGTTGGCATTGGACATTATTAACACCATGTATTTTACACGAGAGGTGTCACATTGCATTAAGTATGGCATCTATATACTGTACAGTGCAGTGGCCACCGAAAAAATTCAATAATAACCCTTATAATGTGTGATATACAGTACAAAACAATACATGTTGCTTCAGTTTATGTGTATGTGAATATACAGTAGATATATGCAGTGTGTGTTACATGTAGACATAAATAGGGAAATGTTTAGTTTCATATTAATTCTGGTTGATATTGTTTTCCTTGATCATGCACAGACTCTCCCTGAGAGCCTCCGAAGCAAAACCTCCACTCTTTTTTACTCTTTTTCTTCTCAAGAATACCTATTTGATATTGTTCAGAAATATTTTAAAGCCACTTCCTGTGGCTGCGTTTTCTTCTTGTGGCCACACGGTGGCGCTGACGAGTGAGCAAGTGAACACTGTAGGGAACAGGGAGCTCTTTTCCCCAGAAGAAGAAGAAGAAGAAGAATCATCATGGAGTCCTTTTTCTCCAGTCACAAACAGATGTGATACAGCTGATGTTACAGATAAAAGCAACATGGTCTCACAGGAATCCGTGAAATAGCCACGGATTCGCTTAACTCAAAATCCGTGGAATAGCCACGGAATCACTCAAATTTCCGTGAAACTGACACGGATTTCGCTACAATGCAAGTTAATGACAGTCATATCCCGTGGCTATTCCATGGATATTTGTTCCTATTGGTTTGTTCCAAGTCACGTGACTTTTAAGGTCCCGGCGGTCAGAACAAAAAACATGACCAAAAAAAGACACAAAAAAGATGTATTAAATGACCAAAAAAGACACAAAACGAACAAAAAAAGACAGAAAAAAGACAGAAAAAGGCGGACAGTTCTCTCTTTTTAGTTGAAAATCAATATTTTGACTTAGTTTCTGCATAAAAATGGATTTTGATCACATTTCTAGCGAGAAATATATGTTTTATTTTCTAAATATTCACTCAGTGAATGTACATAATCACTTTGTATGTTGGAATAGCCACGGGATATGACATTAACTTGCATTGAAGTGAAATCCGTGTCAGTTTCACGGAAATTTGAGTGATTCTGTGGCTATTCCACGGATTCCTGTGAGACCAGGTTTCTTTTATCTGTAACATCAGCTGTATCACATCTGTTTGTGACATATGTGTCATATCCCGTGGCTATTCCAACAAACAAAGTGATTATGTACATTCACTGAGTGAATATTTAGAAAATAAAACATATATTTCTCGCTAGAAATGTGATCAAAATCCATTTTTATGCAGAAACTAAGTCAAAATATTGATTTTTTTCACTAAAAATGAGAGAACTGTCCGCCTTTTTTGGTCATTTTTCTGTCTTTTTTCTGTCTTTTTTTGTTCGTTTTGTGTCTTTTTTTGTCATTTTGTGTCTTTTTTTGGTCGTTTTGTGTCTTTTTTTGGTCATGTTTTTTGTTCTGACCGCCGGGACCTTAAAAGTCACGTGACTTGGACACAAACCAATCGGAAAAAACATCCATGGAATAGCCACGGGATATGACTGTTATTAACTTGCATTGTAGCAAAATCCGTGTCAGTTTCACGGAAATTTGAGTGATTCCGTGGCTATTCCACGGATTTTAAGTTAAGCGAATCCGTGGCTATTTCACGGATTCCTGTGAGACCAGGTTCTATAAACGACAGAGACGAGAGAGAACGACAGAGAAAGAAAAAGCAAGCAAGAGTTTAGCGTAATAAAAACTTAATACCCATAATAGCAAACGAAGATGCAACAGGAGTGAGGACACGTGAAGAGAAAGAGAGAGACTTTTTGAAATCGGAGGTTTTGAGAAAGAAAGATTTAACGGAGGACGTGTGGCTTTCTTCTGTCTGGCAGTGCACTGGAGGGGGGGTTAGGGGTTATCGGGGGTGCCACCTGGGTTAGACCGGGGCTGGGCGGCTTTGTTGTGCTTGTTATTACTTGAGGTTTGTCCGGAAAAAGGAAGCAGAGAGGAGTTTGGAGTGTGCTTGAACATCTACATGCAGGACTACGACTGGCAGGTTATGTATGGATTTGAAAGGGCCGTCCCAAAATACAGGTTGTTTTTCTTTGTCATGCACAAATTAAATGTAATCCCCCTTATATCCCAAGTGAGACCCGGGCCAGTAGAGTGTGCGTTTGGCTCCTGAGTCCACTTCCTGTCTGGCTGTTTCCCCGTGTGGATGGTCCAGCGCTCTGGTTCAGCCTGGAGGAACAGCTGGTTGGTGCGACTGCCTCCATAAAAACCAACCAACCAACCAACCAGTGGATGGATGCAGGGGCAGAGGGGGGGCCCAGGCTCCTGGTGCCACTGGGAGAACCGAGGGGCTCTGACTGGTTGTTGTGGCGATCACCTGGCCCAGGAACTGGTTACACTGGTCACTGACATCACGCTGCAACGCTTCTTCACCACCATGTTGATGTAGGCTCTCATGATCTTAGTGATCTCACCCACCTGACAGACAGAAGACAGAGGGACGTTAGTTAGAGACCAGGGGCCGCATTCACAAAAGTGCAAAAATATAAACAAAAGAAAATGATTTGTGCACCTGTAATTAAGAATTTGTGAATGTGTAGGTGTTGTGTTGTATTTGTGGAGAAAAAAAAATCTACAAGTACACAACAGTTAGTTTTAGTTGGTTTTTAGAGTGAGTTTGCTAGTTTTGATTCGTTTTTATTTTTGGGAAAATGCTTAGTTTTAGTTTAGTTTTTTGTAATGGGGTATTTGTTGGGTGCCAGATTAAAAAAAGTCACAATAAATGTTGCCTATTTGTCAATTTTTTCTTGTAAATTTGTCACTTTTTCTCGTAAATTCGTCACCTTTTTCTCGTAAATTTGAGAATTTTTTTCCCCCTAAATTTGTCACTTTTTCTTGTAAATTTGTCACTTTTTTCTTGTAAATTCGTCACTTTTTTCTCGTAAATTTGAAAAAAAAATTCCCGTAAATTTGTCACTTTTTACTAGAAAATGTTTCACTTTTTTTCTCGGAAATTCGTCACTTTTTTCTTGTAAATTTTTCACTTTTTCTTGTAAATTTGTCACTTTTTTCTTGTAAATTCGTCACTTTTTTCTCGTAAATTTGAAAAAAAAATTCCCGTAAATTTGTCACTTTTTACTAGAAAATGTTTCACTTTTTTTCTCGGAAATTCGTCACTTTTTTCTTGTAAATTTTTCACTTTTTTCTCGTAAATTTGTCGCTTTTTTCTCGTAAATTTGAAAAAAAAATTCCCGGAAATTTGTCACTTTTTTCTCGTATTTTCACAGAGTATGTGACTTCAAATTTACTGATACGCATAAAAAATCACTGTACACAACCACAGATTCCACTGTTAGAGGAGCTCAAATCTTTTGCACCAATAATACCTTCATATAAGACAAACAAAACAAGAAGAACAAAAACATGTATAATGGCTGTTTTTTACCCATTTCGATGAAAAGAGTTAATGGCACTCACAACAACAAACTTGTCAACTTTCCCAGTCATGTTCCCATTAGTTACACATCACTGTTATAAAACAAGTCGTTCCAGTCCTAAAACCAGTCCTTTAGACCGGCTGGCTGAGCTGCATTCAAAGACGCTGTAAATACTTGATAAACACAGAACTCTGTCTGCGTTACAATTCACCAGAACTTTATCAACGCTGCATATTTTTATATGTAGATTTTAAGCTCTCTCTTATTTAGATATTTTGATTATTATTTAGATAATTTCCCTCAGATTTAGTGTTTTTATCTAGTTTTTAGACACCACAGCCCTTCGTGGCCTTCTGCTTTGTTTTCCAACATTTCACAGACCAAACAAGAAAGAAAAGGCTAAATAATGAATCCTGAGCTCTCACCAGTGGCGTCTCAAAGAACATCTCCCTCTCATCCACGATGATCTTGTAGGTGCAGGGCTGTGAGGCTCCAAAGAAGGTGATGTGAACGTACTGGAAGGTCTCCAGAGGCTTCGGTTCTCCTCGTTTATACACCGACACGTTGTCAGCACTCACACTCAGCCACAGGTCATGAGGGAAACCTCCTTCTTTACACTACAGAGACAGGAGAAAAGAGAAGAGAAATTAATTAATTACACAAAAATTAACATGTTAAAAAAATTGACGCATTTTAATCGCACTTATTTTTGCAGCGCGGAACGTTTCTCACTGGATGAGTTTCAGGCGGACCGATTATACTGGAGCACCAACTAGCGTTGATGAGTTGAGACAACAACAAACCACAGTGAACATGAAGGAAGAAGCTGATGAGACCTTTGGTTGGCCCCGTGGATGATGGGACATTTAGTTACTAAAAACCAACGGATGGAAGCGTCCATAAGAGCATGGTTGTGTTGCTAGGCAACAAGGAATTCACATATCACCATAGCAGCACATCCAGCCTCAAGTATCACCTCAATGCTAAACATATAGCAGCTAGCGGCTAGTGTGCTAGCTAGCGTGGATTGTGTTTTACTTAAAAAACCAATATTATAGTATAGTATTATAGTTTACAGAAGGTCTACCTATCTATAGGCTACCTGAATTTATGAAATGTAATATATTTATAAATATATATATATATATATATATATATATATATATGTATATATATATGTATATATATATATATATATATATATATATATATATATATATATGTAATTTTGTGTCTTTTTCAGTCATGTTGTCTTTTTTCTGTAATGCTGTCTTTTTCTGTAATTGTGTGTCTTTTTTGTCATTTTATGTCTTTTAAGTAATTTTGTGTCTTTTTTTTGGTCATTTTTTTCTTTTTTAAGTAATTTAGTTTTTTTTTCTGTCATTTTGTGTCTTTTTTTGGTCATTTTGATACTGCCTCCAGCTGCCCCCAGGTAATTTGAGTTTGAGTCCCCTGTTATAAAGCTATTGCTACACTTGATGGCAAAAACTTCACTAGTCTGTTGGACTTGAACAAAAATAAACAATATTTTTGTTGCTTAAGCTTATGTATTCAGTCATTATTCAATGGTATACTAAAAATCCATGTGAAAAAAATTACTTCTCACTGTTCTCAGGTCAAATATTCCTATGAGATTAAAATGCGATTAATTTAGATTAATTAATTACAAAGCCTCTAATTAATTAGATTTAGTGTTTTCTTCCTCACCTCCACATCAAACAGAGTGGATCCGTATCCCGGCCACTCCTTGATGATGCTCATGTACTTCAGCATGGCCTGGTGCTGAGGCATGCCCTGCAGCCGGGTCCACTTCTCCAGGACGCTGGTCCGCGTGGCCGACGTCTCCTCCTTCACCCACATCTCCAACATCTGCTCCTCCTCCACCTGCAGCCACACCAACACACAATCAATGAGGAGCACCGTGTCAAACAATTAATCAACCTGCCAGTGATTAAGAAAGCAATCCAGGTCCATCTGTCATTTCTTAGACTGGAGATCTATTATGTCCCACATGTCACACTGTGCCACCATGAGGCCATAATCAGAAACTGCAGCTGGAAAAAGACTTCATACAAAACACAGCTATGATAAATAATCCCTGTGGATCAATAGTTTGGGATTTTTCATCAGTTTTAGTTTTAATTTCGTTGTGATTTTTTGTTTTCCAATTCAGTTAGTTTTTAGAGTGAGTTTGCTAGTTTTAATTAGTTTTTATTTTTTGGAAAATGCTTAGTTTTAGTTTAGTTTTTATTAGTTTTAGTTTTTTTGTAATGGGGTATTTGTTGGGTGCGAGATTTAAAAAAGTCACAATAAATGTTTCCTTTATTTCCTTTGTCTGATCCATCTCAGCCCCAATAAATTTATTAAGTCATAAAACCAGATAGATGAAATAGATTTCATATCAACCAAAAAGTTCACAAAGATGACGAACGAAGGACATTTTCACTAATTATATAATATAATTATAACATATAATTAGGGCCTCGGGGCAATTGCACCGAGCACTGGTCCCATACAGCAATAGCTGCTCTACTTTTCTCTACAGAATACGAATTTTTCGCGATGTAAGTCGCGAAAAACTGCCCAAAATTTTGCATTGAAATGAATGGGACGACCGAAAAAAATGAGCGAAAAAGAACAACAATTGGAGATTTTTAAAAGTCTACTTCTCCGGCATAATTTCACCTAGAGACTCCATTTAAACTTTAAACAATAGACACAAGTCTTGTGTATCGGTGTATTAATCCACGTTTTGATAGGTCATATAGTTTTTTATCAATCCCTGTTCAATGACCATGATCATTTTTGGAGAAATTCTGAGACTATAATGGGTGTGTATTGTACACACAATCCAGTGAATGGACTAAAATGCTTCTTCCACCACCGACCTTCTGCTTCTTCAGCGACCCGGTCTTGAAGCTTCTCCTCAGCGTGCCGTCCAGGAAGCTCGGAGTCTTCCGTTTCTCCACGCCGACCCCGACGCCTCCCTGTCCTCCTGCTATCCCCTTCCCGTCTCCTGCTCCTGCTCCGGCTCCTCCGGCTCCTCCTGCCGCCCCCACGCCCGGCTTGGTGGAGTGGAGGATGCGGTTGCGGAGGCGTCCGATGGGATAAACGGTTCCCAGGCTCCAACCGGCCCGACCCGCCCCGTCGCCGTGGAGATACTGGAGACGTAAAGCGGCCAGGTGCTGCAAAGTCTCCTCCGACGCCGGGAAGTGACCGCTTATCAAAGACTCGTGAGCCTGAGAGAGAAAACGAGAAAGTGACAGAAAGAGAGAGAGAATCTATCAGACATTTTTCTTCATTTGTTCATTTTGCAGCAGCACTCATTGAAATACTTGCAAGTTCCAAATTTCAACCCTAGAGAATATTGGAGGATATTACATACAGCCAGAATGTGTAAAAAAAAAACATATGAAAATAATATTTTGAGAAAAAAGTTTACGAGATTATAGTGGCAAATCTACGAGAAAAAAATGTGCAGATTAATGAGATTTAAAGTGGTGAATCTGGGAGAAATAAGTTGCTTTTTCCCACTTTTTTCTCATAAATTTGCGACTGTTTATCTTGTAGATTTGCCCCTTTTTAGTCTAGTAAATTTGCAACTTTTTTCTCGAAATATTACCTGAAGTTACCAAATATAGTTCTTTGCCCGATAAAGGGTTAAAGCTCACCTGCTCAAACATAAAAGCAAACTCCACTCCTTCTTTGGGCATGCTCTCTACATCCAGGAAGCAGTAGAGCTTGAAGTACAGTTTCCATTCTCCTTCCTCCTCCTCCTCCTCACTGCCCGCCAACCTGGAAAAATACAGCAGACGCACGTTGAGCTTTCACATATGGATCAAAGTTGAAACTCACTCTGAGTCAACGCCATGTTTTAGAAAGCAGGAGGCAAAGTTGCTCTGAAAGAAAAATCAATTTAAACTAGCTTTTTAACATAAATTTAACAAATAACTACGGAAACCAACTAAGAAGATAGGAAAAAAGATGGATAGCGCGCACGCACACACACACACAAAAAAAAACCTGCACTTGCATCCTAAAAACACTTACGTCCTAACATATATATGCCACTTATTCTTGCTTATTCTTGTGTTGTTTCTTTTTTTTTAAAGATATTTTTGGGGCATTTTCAGCTTTATTTTTATAGTAGAGAGATATTCAGAGTGAAAGGGGGAGACAGGGGAAGACATGCCACCGGAGACGCCCCCTTGTGTTGTTTCTTGACTTCATCCTTGTTGTGTTGTATGATCTCTCAAATGTACATCGCTTTGGATAAAAGCGTCTGATAAATGACATTGTAGATTGTAGATTGTAGACCAACAAGCTAAGCTGTGATTTGGAATAGAGGTCAAGACGCAACAACAGAAGGATACATGGAATTCCGGAGGGCTCTGAGAAAAATGACACTGTGAAATTTGTGACTGACAAGTGACAGGAATGTACAAACCTCTCAAACTTGGCGAGCACGTCGGCCACGATGACTCTGCTCTCCAGAGCTCGGTCTGTGAAGGCGTTGTGTTCGAACAGAGAGAACAGGTTCTTGCTCTCCTCCATGGCCAAACCTCGGATCAGCTTCTCCACAACCTGCAGCAGCAACATTTAAACACAACCAGTTTATAACAGCACGCTACAAACAAACCAGTAGATCTTTAACCCTTTATAGGACACTCCTAGAAATTGAAAATGTCAACCCTGAAGTGTTATTGGAGGATATTACAAGACTTTTTGCAAAATCTTTCATTTTTATATTGCAAATTGAGGTCAATTGAGTCATAATTATTATTTTATTTATTATAGTCTCTTTCCCACAGCAACCCTAAATAGACAATAACACATCATCTGCATATATCACCACTTTATTTATTATCTTTTTAGACTACTTATTACATATGCGTAATGTCTGAATGTCTTTTTTAAAGCACCTTATATTTGAGAAGCAGACGTAAATTTAGTTGTATACTTTTTTAATACGATGACAATAAAGGAAAGCTTGAATCTTGTGTGATTTACTGATTGGTCAGATGCCACAGTGTCACTATCTATCTCACAAAAGACATAAAATCACAAAAAAGACACAAAAAAGACACAAAAAGACACAAAAAAGGACAAAAAAATAAACAAAAAGACATAAAATGACCAAAAAAGAAACAAAAGATGTAAAATGACAAAAAAAAGACATAAAAAAAAAAAAAAGATGTAAAATCACCAAAAAAAGACACAAAATGTTTTTTGTATCTTGGTAAAAAACAAATAACTGTCAGGTCACTCTGCTCTGGCCAGTTCATCGCTGCTTGCAGCTTTAATTTATCTTATTTTAAGAGTTAATTTCTTATTTTAAATTATCTGTGATGTAGAAATCCATGTGGTTCTATGAGGAGACCTGTTATAGATGTCCGCTCAAGTTACCAGATATGGTTCTTTGCCTGATAAAAGGTTAAATTTAGATTAGTTTGCCTGAGAGGGTAAGTGTGTGTGTTTTTTAGTGCACCTCTCCAGCTGTGGTGTGTGAGTTGATGGAGATCTTGCAGGATCCTCCTCCGTGGCAGTAGACGGTGGTGCTCATCTCCTGTCTGACCAGCAGGGCGGCGATCTCCTCCTGAGAGGGAACGAACTCACGAGTCTTGGTCTTCTTCAGGGATTCCCCGATGAAACTGGCGTAACGCTCGATCTCCGTGCCGGGATAACGCTCTCGTACCCTGAAACAAAACACATTTATTTCACATTTATTCCATAAATTGTGTTTTGTTTTGTTTTTTTAATAATGCATAATGCACACACACACGTACCTCTTGAGGTGGAAGCGGAGGTATCTGAGGATGACTCGGCTGGGGAGGAAGGTGCAGCTCATGCAGGTGAGCAGGTGCCAGTGAGCTCGATTGGCTGGGCTGTTAGGCTGAGGCACGTGATTGGTCTGCTTGATCACCTGACAATATACCTGGAAGACAGAAAGATAGAGATTAAGAAAAGTTTTAATCAACATTTGATGGCAAACAGACATGTTGCACTTCTGCAGAAACATGATGTTCTTATGTGTTTAGATGGAGACAGAAGATCTGGACAGAAAACGCAAAAGTGGCGTTGTGTTCTCACTTTTTATTTAGACAAACGTCTTTAGGGGGAAATCTGCGTGCATACGGTGACGCAAATGTCTGTGAAATTCAATGTAGTGTGCAACCAGATGGCTAGGTGGTGCTGAAACACTGCCACACACACACACACACACACACACACACACACACCCACACTTCTCTTCTCTCCTACTTCTACTCCTGGTTCTCCTGGGTCTTTTCCAAAGCTGAAGGGTGGTTTCATTTTTTTGTTTTTTTTTTAAACCCCAAAAATGCTGTCGCTATCTAAACGAAAGGCGCATCTGATAAAATACTTTGTCATTTTCACCCGAGAGCGTTGTCGTGGAAACAGGCCCTTAGGTTGTGGTGGAAAAAAGTACTGAGACAAAACTTCATAGAGTAAAGAAATGTGTAAAAATGGCAGGTAATACTAGGATGAAGGGCATTACAGAAATACTTGTAATACTGAAATATCTTTACTAAATATCAATTTTAGAACACAACGTCCTTTTGTCATCCAATATATGTTGCTGTATTCTTTCTTTTGCTGTTGATTTTTCTATTATAAGTAAAGTTATTGTGTTAATTAAGAAATATATTAAGTTCACACTACACACCACTGTGTTTCTCGAATATATTTTTATAGACAAAAGCCTTTTTTTTTAGAATTTAGATTTGAATACTCAGTACACTAGACTCCGTACCTCGTCCCTGAGAGGACGCAGGTCCTGGCAGGTCTGCAGGATGCCCTGGATGATGGGCACCGTGTCCGCCAGCGTCTCCATCTCCTGCAGAGAGTTGAAAACTCTCACCGCCTCGTCCTGCAGGCTGGCGTAGCCCTGCTGCCTTTGTACTGCACAGACAGAGAAAAAACAAATATATGAACACAGACGGAGGAAAAACAAAAGATGTGAACACAGACGGAGGAAAAGAAGAAGAAACAACATGTAGCTTGTTGATAAAACCAAAGATGACAGCAGAAGAATGAGATCAGAGGATTATTGTGATGATTTACAGGTTTAGAGTCATTCATAACTAAATGGGACACAAACTGGAATTTATATTGAGCCGCTTATTTTCAAACAGTCTGAAAATTCTTCTTTATCTTTGTGCTTGCCAAAACAAAAGTTATTATATTATTTTTTATTGTTTTCAGGGTTGTTTTTCTGGTTTAGGTTTCAGTCTTTGACTCACGGCTGGTGACCTCTCCGTAGGGCAGCGGCAGCAGAGGAGAGTGTAGAGGATGCTGAGTGTATCTGAGGATGGGGTTCCTCCGGTACATCTGCTCCACGATGTCTGGGTTCACACTGTTCTCCTACACAGGACACAAGAGGTCAAAGGTCAGAGGTGAAATTTAACTTAGGAGTAAGTGTGTGATGATGAATAAAGCTGGGGTAGACAGGGTTCTATCTCCAGGTTTTGTCTAATTGGGCACAAATTCTGTATTATATGATATAAAATGTCCTTTCAGCATGTTCAGATTCAAGTGTTCTGAGAGAAACTAGACTTCAGCACCTCCTTATGACTCTTTTTTCAGGCTTTAGACAATCTGTCCTGTGAAAGGAAACGTTGGCCAATCACAAGTCATATCAGAGAGAGTTTGTTCTTACTGGCTGTAATATAAATGCAGCTGCATGTGCACATCCCTTTAAACAGTTAAAGTTTGATTCAATGACGGAAAATCCTGCAGAAAAAGTTGCTATTCCAGCATTGACAACAATTGCAAAGCATCAAAAAGGAAGACACACTGGTCAAAAAGAGAGTCGCAATAAAAGTGTCGGTATGGGCTAATCGTTTCAGAGATGAAAAGAAAATGTTGTGTTTGCAGAAAAGTTTGTGTTGATGTAGCAAACGAGCCTCAAATCACAGTCTGTCATCTCAATCTGTCAAGTGTTTAACAGGCGCACAAGTTAACAAAGAAAACAGGACAGTTATTCTCAGAGTTGGAGCTATAAAACAGCGTCAGGATCACAAACAGGATCGGGATGATTGTATTTAATGACTAGTACCATCCCAGAACATTTACGCCAACTCCAGTCTGTGGACACTTTGAAAAAAGGGCTTAAAACTTTTTTGTTCAGGGAAGCATTTTTAGGTTGTCCCTAGATGTTTTATTATTGTCTCTGCACCTTCATCTCTTAATAATGTACTTTATTAACATAATGTGTATTTTTTATCTACTGCTGATTTTAACATATCTTCTTTGAGTTTTGTCTTAGTCTTTTGTTTTTTTTGTTTCTGGTTTCTGTAGCACTTTGAGATAAGTGCTAAATAAAATGTATTATTATTATTATTATTATTATTACTTGTTCAGGTTACAGTATAAAACATGTGCATGTGCCTTCTGTTAGGGGGAGCTGCAGGAGAAGGACTTTATTTACAAATTCTGGCATTTTTTTGTCTTTTCCATAAAACTGCCTATCCCAGCTTTAACAGGTGTGTGTGTGTGTGTGTGTGTGTGTGTGTGTGTGTGTGTGTGTGTGTGTGTGTGTGTGATTTTTACCTTGATGTCTCTGATGAGCTGCATGGTGGGGGTTTCTATGGGGGTCTTGCTGTCTATGACTCCCTGTATGGCTGCTGTCCACCTCATGGCCTCGTTCAGCATCTTGGTGTAGAGGCGGTACGAGTGTTTCCTGCCGTACACGATGATGTTCCAGTAACCTGCAGAAACAGGTTCAGACTCTCAATCAGCAGGATTTACCTCATAACCCTGTGGAGTCCAAAAGCTCCAAATAATCCAGACTTGTTGCCTCCATCAGACTAGAAAACAAAGCAGCGTGGAGCCCTACTGTAAATTTACCTCTAAAGTTCTGGCTGTAAACTCCATGAGGCCAGTTTCAGTTTGATGATGATATACCAAGTAAAACTGGAGACAAGCTCAAATAGATTTAGTATCAAATGATAGAACTGGATGGAACCGTCTTATATGTTAGATTTGACACCTTTGTTCACATTTGAAACATTTAAAATTCTTTATTGAGCATGATAGTGTTTTGAAAGTAAAAAAAAGATTCAAAATCACATTTTATGTTGGACAAAATGACAAAAAAAGACACAAAATGACAAAAAAAGACACAAAATGACAAAAAAGACACAAAATAACCAAAAAAGACACAAAATGAGAAGACAAAATGACCAAAAACCCCCCACAAAAAGACACAAAATGACTAATTAAGACACAAAATGACAAAAAAAAAGACACAAAATTACCAAAAAAGACACAAAATGAGAAGACAAAATGATAAAAAAAATAAAAAACTCACAAAAAGACACAAAATGACAAAAAAAGACACAAAATGACTAAAAAAGACACAAAAATGAGAACACAAAATGACCAAAAAAGCCCACAAAAAAACACAAAATGACCAAAAACCCCCCACAAAAAGACACAAAATGACTAATAAAGACACAAAATTACCAAAATAGACACAAAATGACCAAAAAAGGCACAAAATGACTAAAAAAGAAACAAAATGACTAATCAAGACACAAAATGACTAAAAAAGACACAAACAGACTAAAAAAGACACAAAATGAGAAGACAAAATTACCAAAAAAGCCCACAAAAAAACACAAAATGACCAAAAACCCCCCACAAAAAGACCCAAAATGACTAATAAAGACACAAAATGACCAAAAAAGACACAAAATGACCAAAAAAGGCACAAAATGACTTACAAAGAAACAAAATTACTAAAAAAATTACTAAAAAAAGTTTTAAGTGGTGTATACAGGCAGGATGAAAAGGATCAGAAATGGACTAAATAGCCAGAGACTCCATAGAGTTAAATATCTCTTTACATGTAGTCTCAAAGCTCTGATGTCTAATCCAGGATTAAAGCTGCCCTCCCTCCTGTCTTCCCTCCACGCCTCCACTCACCCGTCTCCCTGTGCACCCGTTCATCCGGCTGGATGACGGAGCAGAGCGAGTTCAGCACCAGAGTTCCCATCTTGGAGGAGTTTCTCTCTGAGCTCTTGTAGTAATCCAGGGAGTTGTGGGTCAGGACGAACCAGCGCTTCTTCAGCTTCAGGGAGGTGCTCTTCGCATTCGTCTTCATCTCCTTCTGGAGCCAGCCTGAAACATGAGGAGGAGGCAGGAGGAGAGAGGAGAAACATTTAATGAGTTTATACAGGAACAGCAGGGCCACATGAAGTCTATTTGTGTTGTGATAAAATCTCATATTGAGATATTTATACCAAAATCATTCACAACATCAAGTCTTCAATCAGTGCTTAAGAACACATCTTAAATATACAAATCTAAATCTCAAATTAGAAAAATCTTATCTAAAAATAAAATGTATAATATTCATTCTATTATATTTCATATTTCTGGCCTTATTCTAAATGATTCTACACTGTAAAAAATGTCTGTACCATGACAGTGAAAGACGGTAAAATGATAAATGGGTTAATTCAGTTTCAGTAACAATAAAAAAAAAAAACACCGTAAATGTATATATCAGCCAAAACAGTATTTTTTACTTAAAAAAAACAAAACACATCACCCCACTGTAAAATACACTGGCACCGTGTTTGTAGCAAAAATATACTGTTTATATATATATATATATATATAGCTGACTGAGCTAACTGTTAGCCTGTTAGCACATACACACTGTACTGCTACAGAGCTAACTGTTAGCCTGTTAGCACATACACACTGTACTGCTACAGAGCTAACTTTTAGCCTGTTCGCAATTTGCAGACTGGCCGCTAAGGGGTTAACATCCCCTCTGGCTCTGCAGCTGGGAGAGACTGCTGCAGGAGGACTGAGCCGATTCGACTCCTTCTTACTCTTGTACTCTTACTCGTTAAGAAGAGTAAGAACGAGTCTCCAAAAGTCTCCAATAACAACAGAAAAAGTCCCTGGATTTGTCTCCAGTCGCTTTTTTGAAAAATAGTCACTAAAGGGGTCTGAAAAGTTGCTAAATATAACACTTTCTCGCCGGCTTTTACAAATGTTGCGTGTTGTTGTGGCGTCCAGTACTACGTCACATCCTGCTTAGCGTTCTATCCAATCAGCAACCAGGCTTTTTTCAGGGTATAAAAACGGCTCCGCCCCCTGGTGGTTGGTGGACTACTGGTGTAGAAAGTGTTTCATTAGATATGCAGGAGAGACGCATTTTAAAATGGAAATATCGCGAACGATCAGGTTAATTTAATCGTGGCGGCCGAAATCGTGATCACGATTAAAATTCGATTAGTCGTGCAGCCCTATGTGTACCATCTATTAAGTCCACATTATTTTTCTAAAGTGCTGAACTGAGTTCTGACCCCTGACGAGGAACTCCTGCCCGTCGATCCTGGCGTCTCCCTTCGGTTTCTGCAGCAGACTGATCCAGTGGTGCATCTCCTCCGGCGTGTCGCTGTTGCAGTGGATCACTCTGTTGGCCGTGATGATGACGAAGGAGTTCGGCCTGGAAAGGTCAAATTATAGACTTTCAAAATAAAATCAGACTTCAGATACAAAATAAGGTGAAGGCAAACAGACAGGAACAAATAGAGGACAAGTCCTGTGTGTTCTGCATTTATTTTAAAATGTAAAACTAGATTTTTGAGAACACAGAAAAAAATATTTATAGGCAGCTTTTATCTCATTATATTTCTTCATATTTCCTCCTTGTATTAGTATTTTATGGTATTTTATTTTAACTTTAATTGCACATTTTTCTAATGCATTTCAATAAATGTTGCTGTTATAAAATATAGACTTTGTTCTTTTATTTTATCTGTTTTATAGGACATTTTTAGTTATTAGTTTATATGTGTGGTTATTTCCTTTAGTTAAGTGTTTTTTTTTTTTAAATTACGTAAGTATGTTTATCTGGATAGCACGTTGTCCAAAATAATAATAAAAATTATATAATTATAATAATTATATAATTATCATCATTGCCAATTAGTATTTTTATTAATATTATTGCTGATTATTATCATTATTATTATTATTATTATTATTATTATTATTATTATTATTATTTTGAAGGAACTGACACAAAACTCAAAGCTTATCATCTTCTGCTGTAAAATTCAACCAATCAAAAAAAAAACTAAAAAAACCTAAATAAAGAATATGCAAAGTGAATAAGCATTTCCTTTTTTAAAATGATTATTATTGATCCAACTCACCGATCAGGGTTATCTGAAGCACAGACAGAGTCGATCAGCCCCACGTCCAGAGTTCCCTGAAGGATGAAAAGAGGAGAATAATTTAAAACATGAATGAGAGATGAATGATTGCTCCTCCAGAGACATGTTTAGTTTACTGACCACAGCGTTCTTCGGGTTGGCCTGTTCATGAGACATCTCCAGCAGCTGCTCCGGAGTACAAACACGCACTTTACTGAGCACGTTGAACCAGCCGCTGCACACACAGACAGAGACATGTCACATGTTTAATATGTGAATCTACTCAGTAACTTATTACCGTTATCTACAAAATCAGTCAAATCTGCGTCTCACCTGGCGTCCTCTGGTGACTCAGCAAACACCTGATATGTCCTCTCATCTGTCACGAGGTTCAGAGCGTTCTCCTTCTCGTGATTATTCACTATCTCCCTGTAAAAACCCAATCAGTTAACACAACTAAACATGGAGCTGCTGAAAACAGAGAAAGGAGCGACTGTGACTGTGTCCCAAAGTCAAGGAAGGATCCTCAAACGGTTGAATCTGAAGGATTCTACGTCATCGACAGCTGCAAGACTGTCCCAATGTCCAGGATCCTCCAGAAGACAGAGTTCTTCTTCTGCACAAATTCCAAGGATGCATGTGTGTATCCTCCATGCTCCCAGAGTACCCACAATGCATTGCGCACAGAGATTTATAAATGGAGAGCGAAGAAACAGCGACGCTGGCGGCGAGATATGAATTTATGAAAGTATTTTCAGCTTACACTGAATATTTGTTATCACATGACTTACAAAACTTGTGTTCAAAGTCATGCAAACCATATCCATACACAAATGCCAGAATATTTAGCTAAAAGATAATAAATATAATCTTGATACATTGCCAGTTAAGTTAATTAATGCTGTCTCAGTCGCCAAAGTTATTAATTGTTAATTCATATATATGCATCAGATGATGATGTACTAAGTGCAAAGTTAATATGCTGCTGGTGATCCTACCAAGGAAGGATCCCACCAAGGAAGGATCCCACCAAGGAAGGATCCCACCAAGGAAGGATCCTCCCAAGGAAGGATCCCACCAAGGAAGGATCCCACCAAGGAAGGATCCTACCAAGGAAGGATCCCACCAATGAAGGATCCCACCAAGGAAGGATCCTACCAAGGAAGGATCCCACCAATGAAGGATCCCACCAAGGAAGGATCCCACCAATGAAGGATCCCACCAATGAAGGATCCTACCAAGGAAGGATCCTACCAATGAAGGATCCTACCAAGGAAGGATCCCCACCAAGGAAGGATCCCGCCAATGAAGGATCCCACCAAGGAAGGATCCCACCAATGAAGGATCCTACCAAGGAAGGATCCTACCAATGAAGGATCCTACCAAGGAAGGATCCCCACCAAGGAAGGATCCCGCCAATGAAGGATCCCACCAAGGAAGGAATCCTACCAAGGAAGGATCCCACCAAGGAAGGATCCCACCAAGGAAGGACCCTACCAATGAAGGATCCCACCAAGGAAGGATCCCACCAATGAAGGATCCTACCAATGAAGGATCCTACCAAGGAAGGATCCCCACCAAGGAAGGAATCCGACCAAAGAAGGATCCCACCAATGAAGGATCCCACCAAGGAAGGACCTTACCAATGAAGGATCCCACCAAGGAAGGATCCACCAAGGAAGGATCCCACCAATGAAGGATCCCACCAAGGAAGGATCCCACCAAGGAAGGATCCCACCAAGGAAAGATCCCACCAAGGAAGGATCCTACCAAGGAAGGATCCCACCAAGGAAGGATCCTACCAAGGAAGGATCCCACCAAGGAAGGATCCTACCAAGGAAGGATCCTACCAAAGAAGGATCCCACCAAGGAAGGATCCTACCAAGGAAGGATCCCACCAAAGAAGGATCCCACCAAGGAAGGATCCTACCAAGGGAGGATCCCACCAAGGAAGTAACCCACCAAGGAAGTAACCAACCAAGGAAAGATCCCACCAAGGAAGGATCCCACCAAGGAAGGATCCTTGACTTTGGGATACAGCCAGTGTGTTTTTGGTGCTGGAGCTTGGTGTGGATCTTACTTGGCGGCTCTGATGTCGATGGTTCCCTTCAGCTTCTCCTCGCTGTCGTTCTCGTAGTACATCAGCTTGCTGTCTCTCAGCACGAACCAGCGCATCTTCCAGTTCCTGGACAAGAAGAGACACAATGAAAACAAAGCCAAGACGCTCTATCCTAGACACACTTTACTTACTTACCTACTTACTTTATACTTAATAAGATTACACAAACTATATATTAGATTAGACTCTAGAATCTCTACTTCAATAGACATGAAAACATTCTGTACAGGATGGAAACAGACTAGATAAGTGAAGAAAAGGAAGGGGAGAGGAGAACCCTTTACCCTTTTAATTTAAATGACTGATTGAACATATATATGTGGACAGATACCAGAATATAGGTGTGTGTATGTGTGTGTGTTGTTATATAGATAGGTGCAGGTTGCCTAAAGGTTTTGTCCTATTTTAAAAAATTATATGTCTATTGATTTTAATTTAATAAAAATATATTTGTTTAATTGTTTTTTTGTATGTTTGTTTTTTACAGAAGACAAAACAGTGTTTAGTGGACATTTGGGTATCTATCTCAATAAAAAAGAGAACTTGATAAAAAACTTGATAATAATGTAGAATATGAATTAAGATTTGAGATGAAGTCCAGCAGCTGTAGAGACGCTGAAGTCCTGCAGCTGCAGAGGGCTCAAAATATTAGACAGACAGATGATCAACACTCAACAACACACAGAGGTTCCTTCATGCTACACAGATGATCCTTCACATCAACACTGATCCAGATATTGTTGTTTTATTAGCATGCAGGCTGCACTCAGTAACAACTACAACAACCTGCGGGAGAGAGTGGACAGGCCTCCTCCCTTCTTGTAGAGCCAGCCCGACTTCAGAGACTCCTGCTTGGAGCGGAACCACATGAAGGTCTCATCCTTCAGAACACACCAGCGCCTCCTCCAGGGGATCATCAGACCGGCTGAGGAGCACAAAAACAATCATTGTCATTCATTTTTTACCTTTTTCATTCTGCCTGTATTTGTCATATAAAAATGTTCACCGTGCCATGTTGGTATAATTTTTCAGCACAACCTCACCTATACGACCTGATCATTCTTTTTTTCATTTTGACCTACTGGATCAACATTTTGAACACAAAAAACACACTTTTTTTTAACCAAAAACACAAAAAAAACATTATTTATTTTTTACAAAAAAAAAAATCCCACATAAAAAACACACAAATACACACAACAACAAACACACAAAAACATGCATAAACACAAAAAACCCCACAAAAAAAAACTGGAAATTGTCTTTTCATCATATTCTAATTCAGTGATTCCCAACCAGGGGGCCCCGACCCCCCCAAGGGGGGCGCCAAATATCTACAGGGGGTCGTGAATCCCTCTTCATTTTGAGGGATGTAATAAATCTAATGTGTTAAATATAGATGAGTCAGCATTTAATTCATTAGTTTGACAAAAATAACTAAATAAGGGCTACATTAAACGTTTATTCATTCATTTAAACAAAAAAATCACTATAGAAAAGTTTATAAATATAGAGTATATTGCGAGAATAAGGACATGTGTAACATCCCTCCTGCAGTATACACAGGTAACCTCACCTAGCGGTAACCTCACCTAACGGTAACCTCACCTAGCGGTAAGATCACTTAGCGGTAACTTCACCTAGCGGTAACCTCACCTAGTGGTAACCTCACCTAGTGGTAACCTCACCTAACGGTAACCTCACCTAGCGGTAACTTCACCTAGCGGCAACCTCACCTAGCGGTAACCTCACCTAGAGGTAACCTCACCTAGCGGTAACTTCCCCTAGCGGTAACCTCACCTAGCGGTAACCTCACCTAGAGGTAACCTCACCTAGCGGTAACTTCACCTAGAGGTAACCTCACCTAGCGGTAACCTCACCTAGAGGTAACCTCACCTAGCGGTAACTTCACCTAGAGGTAACCTCACCTAGCGGTAACCTCACTTAGCGGTAACCTCACTTAGCGGTAACCTCACCTAGCGGTAACTTCACCTGCCGGTAACTTCACCTAGCGGTAACCTCACTTAGCGGTAACCTCACCTAGCGGTAACTTCACCTGCCGGTAACTTCACCTAGCGGTAACCTCACTTAGCGGTAACCTCACCTAACAACAGAAACACAGAGCTAATGGAAAAATGGCGAAGCGTCAGGGACACAAGAATGCTAAATATCTCGAAAAGAAAAAAGAGAGGGTACCATGAAAGTTACATTGAGTTCGGCTTCATAGAAGCAACGGACCATGGGGGGTCGCCAAAGTTAAAAAAATTAGGGTCCCTCAAGAAAAAGGTTGGGAACCACTGCTCTAATTTATTGAGATGCAGCTGTAATATATAGCATGATAAATACCCTTCATGTAGAGGTAGCCGTGGAAATATGGAGGTCCGTTTCCATTGAGCAGGGTCACTCTGCCATTAGTCACTTCTTCATCAGTGTCCATCATACCGTCATGTTCATCATCACTGTCTGCATACTGCAACATCAAACAATAACACCAGTTATTAACTGATACAATAAGCAATAAAAACAAGCTGAAAGCCGATGACATCATCAGATTAGTAACAATAGAGAGTGAAGATTCGCTGCGTAGCTGCTCATACATGTCTTCTGCGTGCACGCGTGTGAGGATGCGTGTAAGTGTGTATCCTCACGGAGTCGGAGCTGCCGCGGTAGGACTCCATGCTGGCGTTGGTGCACGTCGACTTCCTCGGGTGCTCGTCGTCCGTCACGGCGGCGCTCCCCCGGTTGCTCCCGGAGACGGAGCTGTCGTCGCCCGCGGTGACGGAGCCCTCCTCCTCCTCCTGGTCGTAGTCGGACTCGGTGTCGGCCGGCATGCTGTAGATGGGCTCCTCCCCGTCCACCAGGCTCTCCACCATGCTCACCTTCCTCTCGGGGTCCCGCTTCTTCTCCTCCCCGTCTCCTGGGGGAGGAGGAGGTGGAGGAGGAGGTGCAGAAGGAGGAGGAGGAGGAGGGACAGGGGAGCCGTCTCCAGGTGGAGGTAGAGGAGGAGGAGGTGGAGGGATTCCTGCAGCGGGTGCGGCGCCGTCTGTGGGTAGAGGAGGTGGAGGAGGAGGCGCGGGAGGAACTGTCCCCTCTGCAAAAGCAGGAGGTGGAGGAGGGAGGTGGGCGAATATGTCCGATGTGTCGATAGGAGCGTCCGTCTCAGCAGGAGGAGGGAAGTCAGGCAGAGGGATGCACTCCTCCTCGGCGTGGAAGCCCTCGTCCACCTCCTCCTCTTTGGACGCTCCTCTGGTGGCGTTTGCAGCTTTGGGAGGTTTCGCCTCCTCGGCAGGTTTGGCCGCGGCGGCTCCCAGCGACGGGTCGACTCCTCCGAAGTTGAGGAGGTCGATGAGCTCCGTGGCCTTGCGGGACGCCTCCTTCTTCATCCGTTTGAGCTCGGCGTCCCGACGCAGCTGCAGCTCCTGCTTGGAGGACTCGCAGAGCTGGGACACCTCGTCCTCCCTCTTCTTCTGCAGACGCTCGATCTCTCGCTCCAGCTGCAGGATCTCCTCCATCTGCCGGGCCTCGTCCTGAGCAGGAGGAGGAGAGAGGAGAAGGAGCATGTTAGACATCGACAACAATATACAGTCATGGAAAATATGATTAGACCACCCTTGTTTTCTTCAATTTCTTGTTCATTTTAATTAAAAAAGACACAAAGTGAGGAAAAATAGATGCAAAAATGAGCAAAAAATAGATGTAAAAATGACTATAAAAGACACAAAATGTGCAAAAATAGATATAAAAATGGTCAAAAAAAGACATTAAATGAGCAAAAATATATGTAAAAATGACACAAAATGACAAAAAAGCAGCCAAACTTTTTGAAATAGAAAAAATGAGCAAAAATAGATGCAAAAATGATCAAAAAAGAAAAAAAGGAGCAAAAATAGATTTGAAAATGACTAAAAAAGACATAAAATGAGCAAAAATATATGTAAAATGACTAAAAAATACACAAAATGACCAAAAATATATGTAAAAATGAAAACAAAATGTTGTTATGATTATATTTGTCCAAACAAATGTACCTTTAGTTGTACCAGGCATTAAAATGAATAAACTGAATAAAAAACAATAGTCTAATATGTTTTCCATGACTGTATAAACCAACAGCAGAATAAAATACAACAACGTGTTTAGAGAGAAAACACACAGAAGCCTCGTCCTCTTTCTCTGCTCCTTCAGCCGCCTCCTTCTTCTCCCCTTCGCCCGATGTCTTCTTCTCCTCCTCCTCTTTCTTCTTCTGCTCCTCCTCCTTCTTCTTCTTCTTCTCCTCTTTGAGTTTTCTAACCCTGGTCCGAGCCACCTGACCTCTCCGGTGTCTCTGCAGCACCAGCGCCGCTTTACGTTTCTTCACAAACTGCCTGCGCTGGATGTGTCTCCTCAGGTGTTTCTGCAGCGTGACCACGCTGGCTCGGACACACTTGAAGTGTTTCCTGAGGACAAAAAGAATAAAAGGTGTAAAAGACAGTGAATAAATACTGGAACACAAACATTCAGCTCCTGTTATGAGGGTCTTACTTGGCAGAGAAGGTGAGGAGATGGGCTCTGATTATCATGGCAGCCTGGCGTCGGACTTCATCTCTGTCTTTCTCTAAACGCTGCTCCAGAGACTCCTTCATAAACACCTGCAGGACAAAAGGGAAAACTTTAATGTCCCTGAGGGGCAATTAGATTTACAGACAGTAGAATAAGACAAAAGACATAAAATACAAGTACAACACACACACAAGTGCAATAGTACAAACAACGCAGCTCCAAATTGTTGCTCACTGTTAAATGTAGTAGGATTATAGAAGCATAACGTCCTGATGACATCATTAGCTAACGATGCAGAACATCAGCAGCTGATCATAAACAAAGCAGCATGGCTAATTATGCACAGCATCTCCGCTGATCATAAACATAGTGATGGTGAATTAACCGGCATCACTAACTGTGCACAGAGTGTCTGGTGCTTGTTGTAAACAAACAGAGATCACTAAGTGAACACCTCCTGCAGCAGCAGCACATACACACTGTACTGCTACAGAGCTAACTGTTAGCCTGTTAGCACATACACACTGTACTGCTACAGAGCTAATTGTTAGCCTGTTAGCACATACACACTGTACTGCTACAGAGCTAACTGTTAGCCTGTTAGCACATACACACTGTACTGCTACAGAGCTAACTGTTAGCACATACACACTGTACTGCTACAGAGCTAACTGTTAGCCTGTTAGCACATACACACTGTACTACTAGAGAGCTAACTGTTAGCCTGTTAGCACACACACACTGTACTGATACAGAGCTAACTGTTAGCCTGTTAGCACATACACACTGTACTGCTACAGGGCTAACTGTTAGCCTATTAGCAGATACACACTGTACTGCTACAGAGCTAACTGTTAGCCTGTTAGCACATACACACTGTACTGCTACAGAGCTAACTGTTAGCCTGTTAGCACATACACACTGTACTGTTACAGAGCTAACTGTTAGCCTGTTAGCACATACACACTGTGCTGCTACAGAGCTAACTGTTAGCCTGTTAGCACATACACACTGTACTGCTACAGAGCTAACTGTTAGCCTGTTAGCACATACACACTGTACTGTTACAGAGCTAACTGTTAGCCTGTTAGCACATACACACTGTACTGCTACAGAGCTAGCTGTTAGCCGGCTCTGTGACTGCAGCTGGGACAGACTGCTGCAGGAGGAATGTGCCGCTTCGACTCGTTCTTACTCTTCTTAACGAGCCGCCGGCCCCCGCAGCTCGTTAAAAAGAGCTGAAAAGTTGCTAATTATAGCAACAAAGTCGCTAAATTGGCAACACTTTGCTGGCTTTTACAAATGGCGTGTGTTGTTGTGGCGTCGAGTTCTACATCACATCCTGCTTAGCGATCTATCCAATCAGCAACCAGGCTTTTTCAGGGGAGAAAAAAGACCCTGCTCTTCTACAGGGACGAAAAAAGTCCAGACAAAAGTCCACTCAGGACGGCTCGTATTCAAATTAGGGGCGTTTCAGCAAGCGAGACCCGCCTCATTCTGGGCAGCCTTCACCCTTCATTAATGAGCTTTAAAGTGTAATAACTCACCTTGGTCTTGCCCAGCTGCCACTCTTTCTTGGTCTTGTCGTATTTGGTGAGAAGGTCGGTGCTTCTCTTCTTATCGTCTCCTGCTGCTGCTGCTGATAATTTCTCTTTATAGATGATTTTATACCTGACAGGCAGAAAAGAAGAAGGACAAACTGTGAGAAACAAACAAAAGAAAGAGGGAACTCAGCAAAAAGGGAGACACACACACACACACACACACACACTGAGAGAAATGAGATAAAAGATGAGATAAAAGACAAGATAAAGATAGATCGAGAGATTCTCACCGAGAGAAGAAGTCTTTGAAGGTTCTGCGGACGGGGAACCCGGCCCGACGGATCTTCACCGTCTCCAACATCCCAGAATACCTGAGCTGGTTCAGGACCACCTCCGGGCTGAACACACTGGGATTCTACAAGAAAAATACAAAGATTATTTAACATTAAGGTGATTGTGAATCAGGCTTTAAGACAGCATTAAAGTGAATCTGAGAGGTGATTAGTGACTGGAGACAGAAACAGAAAAACCTTTTCCATGTTTGGCTTAATGCAGCGGATGAAGAACGGGTTGGAAACACTCAGAGTGGCCATGAGAGCGTGGAGCGAGTCCTGAGGAGGAGAAGAAGAAATTAATATCACTTTTGTGCATTTCTTTTGTATGGCAATAAACAAAACTACCACAGTAACTCCTTAAATGATAGTTACATGTAAGAGAGCTTAAAAAAAAAAGTGTGCTGAAGACTGAAACAACTAGTATTAACCCTCCTGTTATGCTGTGGGTCAAATTGACCCATTTCAAAGTTTAAACATTTTTTTAAAATAGTTAAAAGTATTTTTTCATAAAAATAAAAAAAATAAAACATGTAAAATATGTATATAGTTTTTAAATCAAGTGTCCATTGTAGGTATTTCCAATGTAAAAAAAAAAAAAAAGTTGCTGAACTTTAGACCTTTTGTTACGAGTTGCTCTCGTTGCTTTTAATATCTCATCATCTCAGACTGGTTGCATCACTCACCCTGAACTGGGAGCTGACAGTCGGTTTACGTCTGGCCGTTCCCATCTTCTCCTCGTTGTTCCTGCTGCCGACCTTCTCAAACAAGTCGTAGATGAAGTCCAGCCTGAGAAGACAGAGAGAAGACAGATTACACACCTTCATACAGCACCAAAATTAAGACACAACCTCATTATTTTGACTCAGAATGTGATCTTGCTGCATGGACAGATAATTTCACTTGACAAGATTTCCTAAATTAAGATAACTTAAAATAAGAAATAAACTCTCTTTGAGACACCCCTTTTTTGCAGTGAACCTATTACCAAAAACAAGACTTATAAATTATTTATTCAGCATATGCCCTCATATTGGTCTGTTCAGTACTATCAAATGATCTTATTCTGACAAAAAAATCCACTTTTAAGCACTGTGGCCTAGTCAGCCCTTCTAGTAAGTCATCTTATTCTTTTGAGCTGGAAGAGTGAGCGTCCTCCCTCTTTTGGCAGGTGGATTTGTGAGTTCTGCATCTTCTCAAAATAGAAAAGATAAGACACACAATACGGGGTTCCAATGGGAAATACGATTCAGTCTGGCAGCCTTTTATTTCTTATGTGAAAGGCCTTAATTGGCTACTTAACACATGAAAAAAAATATTCCTGTCTGTGTCTCTGTTAGTCTTTTTTTCTTTGTCATTATTATTATTTATTTTTATTGTAATTATTTATTTATTTATATGTCTTGTTGTGGGTTGGTTTTCTGGTGTGCTTGATTTAGATCCTTCTCTGTTCATTTTGTTTGTATTGTTCATGTTGTGACTGCACTTTGTTTAATGAAAAATCAATAAAAACACATTGATGGAAAAAAAAAAAAATAATAATTGATCATGTGTCATTGTCCTGCCTGCTG